>NC_139849.1:4138710-4572906 GCF_963691815.1 Echiichthys vipera
ACGTCCAACAGCAGGAGTGTCCTCTCACTGCTGGTGCCTACTGAACTCGGTGGAGGATCTCTTCAATAATCTCCGGTGAGTTTATTTTTGTTGGTGACGTCTAGGACAGGGTAAGAGTCCCTGAGCCGCAAATGGTTCGAGTCCATTTGCTTTTTTTTGTTGACGTCTAGAGGACGAGGGTGCCACTCCCTCTTTGCAAATGGTTTAAGTCTATTTGTTTGTTTGTTGACGTCTAGAGGACGTCTGGAGGATGAGTGTGCCGTCCCTCTTCCGCAAATGGTTCGAGTCCATTTGTTTGGTGGTTGACGTCTAGAGGACGTCCGGAGGACGAGGGTGAGAGTCCCTCTTCCGCAAATGGTTCGAGTCCATTTGTTTGTTTGTTGACGTCCAGAGGACGAGGGTTACCAGCCCCTCTTCCGCAAATGGTTCGAGTCCATTTGTTTGTGTGTTGACGTCCACTAGGGCCCTAGAAGACGAGGGTGCGGGACCCTCCTCTGCAGGAAGTTCGAGTCTTTCTGTTTTTTGACGTACAGTGTCTGTGCGAGGGCCGGCCAGCAGTCTGATCAGCTGCTCTCTTTTCAGTTCGAGTCTGATTAGTAGTACTGGTTTGTGAAAACGTTGTCTCACAGTTCGAGTCTGTTTGAGGTGAATTACAGAAACGTTTCCGGTTAGCTCATGAGCAAAGTAAGAGGTGATTCCGGACAGTATGGTAGATAGTTTGTTGTAAGTCCATATGTGCGTTGTTCCCATGTGCGTCCCTTTTTTCTCTTTCCCTCTCTACCCCATCTTTGTGTGTGTGCGTGCATGTTCGACAGCTGTGGAAAGAGGAGAGTGTGTAAAGGCTTTGTTTTAGCTCAAGGTCACATCAACAGTACTATCCCACCTTTCCTACGCGCTGAGGGAAGAGGGAGCATAAGATAATATAATAATAGTAATTCAGTCAGTAGGGTGAAAACTCCGCTTGTGAAAACTCCTACAGGAATATATATATATGTATACTCATATAACCACTGCATGTACGATATGTAAAGCAACAATTAATAAGGTAATGTTACTGTCGAAAATAAATAAATATATAGATCTGTAAAAAAATCTGTAACCCATAGATATATATGTAGATCCATAAACTGGATTCTAGAAAATCTTTGAACGGGTAAAAACGGGTAAATCACTGACTGACCCACTTTTATCAAGGATGTTTGCATTGGAATGAATGTTGCAGGCCTGTGTGTGTGCGTATGTGTGTGCGTTCATTTAAGACATGTTTTGACTGACCAGATGACCAATTGAGATAATGTATGTGCCTTGGCAAAATGCTATCAGCATGTTGAGCAGCTGGCTTTCATGGTTCCGAGTAGAAAAGGTTAATATGACTCAGCTGTGATCCAAATTTAGAAAAAAAATCAAAATAGAATTTTTATATACATGCTGTAAATCAAACAAATGAAGTTTTGCGGACGGTATCATTTTGACAATTGAAATTCAAAAGTTGGGTGTGGCTATAAAGGCCAATCGCCATTTTTGAACAGTGGCGCAGAAGAAAATCGGAAATAGGTGTGGTTGTGCTATCAATCGCCATTTTGTAGTTGGGGCGCAGTTGAAATTTAGGTATTGGGCATGGCTTGGAGGCCCGCCATTTTAAAACCTGGTCGCCATTTTGAATCAAACGTTGTGTAGTTTAAATTCTTGGTACACGTCACTTTTGCCAGGAGTGGTTTGGCAGACCGCCAGACAGGAGGGGGGTGCAACAGACAGCACCAGCTGAGAGGGACTAGCAGTTAGCTATAGGCCCTAGTAGCATAGCTACCAGAAAGGCTAAGCTAAGTTGTTAGCATTTACGATTGATTGCACCTATTACCATAGACTAGTTTAGCATAACTAGCATAGCTTATGCTAAGCTAATTAGCATTGAGCAAAGAACCTAGCATATCAATTTAGACTGTGGGTTTTACCATAGACTAGCTTAGCATAACTAGCATAGCTAATGCTAGGCTAATTAGCTTTGAGAAAAATAGCATATCAAAATTAGACTGTGGGTATTGCCAAATTAAGTTAGCATTACCAATATAGCTAAAGCTAAACTAGCTAGCATTAAAGCTAAAGAGATGATGGTTCAATTGATTTCAATATCACTAAAGACGAGCTTAGCATAACCAAGGTAAGCTAGGCCCAAACTAACTACCAGTGAAACATAGAAATTGCATCCTCAGAGAAACAATGAAGCACATAATTGACACGCCAGTGCGACTCTAGACAGACTTAAACAAGCGAGATGGGGCCAACTCAAAGCAAACGCGTCGAAGGCGTAGCCCTAAGCCTAAATCTCCAGTACATGAACAAAACTACGGTGAATCTTGCGTTGACCAATTCAAATTTTGAGCCATTGAGTGCGGTTTTCCCAATACAGGCAATTTTAGTCTCAGACAATTGGATTCTGAAAAGTAACCTCAGACAGAAGGCAGCAGACAGGCAGGGAAAGGGTAACCTCTCCTCCCCCTCCTTCTTCTCTGTGTCTTAAACTAGATGCGACCCTCAACCTCGACTCGGCTCCTCTGACCAGGCTGGCTCCCCAACCAGCCAATCAGCAGCAGGCTCAGCAGGCTCAGCAGGCTCAGCCCCAGATCCAAGCCTGCATCACAACCGCACCAACCACTCTACCCCCTCGACGACCTGGCTGCACTTGGGAGGGGGAGAGGTGGCCAGCCGGCCACCACGACAGGCAGATCCAGGGGAAGAGGCAAAGGACTCGGCCCCCGGCGATCGCGATCATCTACACAACCCCCCACCTACGTGCACGAGCTGGCTCCCACTACACCAGGAGCAAAAACCTGAACAGCGTGATGAACATGAAAGAGGTTGCCGCCCCACAGAAACATGCAGCGGAGCTCCTGACTTTTTGTCAGCATTTCCGACCTACCACGAAGAGACAATCACCACAGAGGTCGTGAAAAAGGCAGAGAGCGTGGCCGAGGGCCAAGGGGGCGAGAAGCTATTTCATCTGCGGAAAGCATGGACACTGGCGAAACCACTGCCCAGAGCATGAACAATGGCAGACCAACCGCCAGGGATTCCGACAGAGGGGCAATTTGACTGGCCGGAGGGCTGGGGAGAGTGAGGGGCGCATCTGGACCGGACACAGGCCATCCGAACGGAACACGTAAATACACCAACACATCCACATTCTCTCCACGACACAGTTAAATTTCCATACTTCAGGCTGCTTAGAAAACAAACACACATCACAAAAGTTGCAGGAAATGTATGCTTCACTAAACTTTGCTGCCTATAAGAATTTACCCACAATAACACTCACTGTTGCAGACGTACCCCTCACATCCCTAGTAGATCCTGGAGCGACAGGATCTGTAATACGACACACCGATTTCAAAACAACACCCAAAATGAGCAGGAGTTGTGTTAGAGATCTTATGTGTGTGTTAGGCATAAACATTAAGTCAGGCTCAATGGCCTAACCATAATTAAAAATTATCTATACACTAAAACCTTTCTGACTTCTCCTGATAATGCGGCTACTTACCACTAACTATGGCTCCTCCCCCACTCGAGCCTCACTGCAGCAAATTGTGCTGCACACATCTGCTTAAGGAAAGATATTCTAACGAACAAACATGGTTTAAACAAAGTACTCTGTGGGACAGTTTAGAACTGCAATGCCTGTATTGGGATAACACACGCTGTGCAATTTCTGTTCGCCTGCCTAACGTTTCCTTCCAAGTGCCGCAGTTCCCGTATGTTTCCCTGATCAAAACACAGGAGCCGCAAAATCTGGAACCTTGGTTGACAAAATGCACCAAGGCGACCGGATGGAATCAAACGGCCGACCCCGCAACTGAGCATCATCAGGTTTAAAGGTGCATCGAGTAACAATTCAAAAGGCAGTTGCTGCTCTTGAGAACGGTCGAGATTTAAACTTCAAAACCCAGAGGTATACTCTACATCACACTTCACTGCACCACACAGAGATATAATGATTAATAATGTCACTGACGTACCAGAACTGAAACGAGTGCCACCGCAAGTGTGGGCACAACACCGGCACAATGTACGTTTGCTTAAAAAAATAAATAAAATAAAAAAAAACCTGTTGTAATCACCCCAAAATCCTTATAGGCCTCGCCAGCGACAGTATCCATTACGAAAAGAGGCTGTGGAGGGCCTCAAATCGGTGTTTGAGGCCCTCCCCAGGGCAGGCATCATCGTCCCCTGTGAGAACTCACCAGTCCGCACGCCAGTATGTACGGTGGAAAAAAAAAAAAAAAAAAAAAAAAAATGGCATCCACAAACACCAGACAAGTGAAGGGTTTGTCCAGGACTTGCAGGCGGTAAATGCAGCAATCCATGCACGTGCCCCTACAGTACCAAATCCTCATACAATTCTTTCACAAGTTCCACCTGAAAGTAAGTGGTTTTCTGTTATAGTTTTGGCTTTCGCTTTCTTAAGCGTCCCCATACACCCCGACAGCCAATATTGGTTTGCATTCACATTTTAAGGTAAAGCATCAAGTTTACCCGACTGTGTCAGGGGCTGTCGGAGTCTCCAACCATCCTCAACGCTGCTCAGCGTGAGAATTTATAGTCCTTAAGTCTGCCACAAAACAACGCCTTGCTGGCATATGTGGATCATTTAATGATTTGCTCTCCTACACAGGAGGCTTGCGTCGCGGACACGCTAGCCTTGCTTACACATTATATCGCATGAGGGGAAAATACTTTCCCAAAAGTGCATCTCTGCCATCCAAGAAATCCCAAAACCAATCACAAAGAAACAGGTTATGAGTTTTCTTGGCATGACATCATACTGTAGACAGTGGATCCCTGACTATGCAAGCATCAAGGCACCTTTGGCGGCCATTGCTCATGGTCAGGGTCTAGTAGCACGGGACAAAGTCGCTTGGATGCCCGATGCAGAAAAAACATTCCACGATCAAAAGCTAGCTCTACAGACACCACCCACTCTGGGCCTCCCAGATTCTAATCGGCCATTTACACAAACCGTTGATAAAAAGTGACACTACATGACCTCCGTCTTAATGCAGGATTAGGGGGGGCAAAAAAAAAAACTAACAAAAAAAACGGTTGCATACTCATCCAAACTAGACCCTATGGCAGCCGGTCTCCCAGCCTGCCCTAGAGCTGTGGCAGCTGCGGAGAAGGCAGTCATAGCTTTTCGCGACATTGTCGGTGACTCTCCACTAACCTTGTTAGTCCCACATGCAGTCTTAATGATTTTGTTAGAGGAAAAAACCTCAAAAAATATGTCCTCCGCAAGATGGTTAAAATACAACACCATTCTGCTCAAACTGCCCAATATCACTGTACCGAGCTGCACTGTACTCAATACTGCCACGTTGCTCCCTACTTCTGAGAAACAGGAGCCCTATGACTGTGTGGCTATTATTAATGAAATCTGTTCCCCCAGACCTGATCTTCGCGAAACACCACTCACCAACCGCGACATGGAGCTTTTTGTGGGCTGCTCAGCATCAAGGGACCCGGGAAAAGGCCTTAACCAATCAGGTTTTGCAGTCACCACATTACACAAAACACTTTTGGCAGAACTTCTCCCGTCTTAATATTCAGCACAAGCTGCTGAGCTTGTGGCTATGACTGAAGCATGCAAATTGACTAGAGGTAAGACTGTCACTATTTTCACAGATAGCAGATATGCATGGGGGGTTTGCCACTCGTTTGGACAAATTTGGGCAAATCGAGATTTTCTCACTGCATCTGGCAAACCCATCACCCATCACAACTTGGTCGCTTCCCTCCTTGATGCTTTGCTGTTGCCACATCACATCACCATATGTAATAGAAGAACATACTACTGCTGATAACACAACTTGCTATCACTTCCAGCCCGCTGTAACACCATACGCAGACTTACAAGAGCTGCAGAACAGACCCACACCAAAAGAGAAATGGGCGTGGAAGCAAGCTGGCAGTGTGATGAAACAAAACGTTTGGTATGGGCCTAATGACAAGCCCTGTTTGCAGGATTTTTTGTTTCACCATTACGCTAAATTGACGCATGGTCGAGACCACGCGTCAAAAGGGGGGATGACATGTGATATCCAAAGACATTGGATGACACGTGGTATTTAAAGAAATTGGTTCACAAAAGGGTTTCTCACTATACAAAATTATTTGTGATCTCTGCAACAAACAATGCAGGCAGAGGCATTAGGTTCAAACAGAGCGTCCATCCCCCAGCAGCGAGACCTTTTGATCACTTACAAATGGACTTCATAGAACTAACACCAAGTGAAGAAAAGGAATTTTTCTTCGTCATGGTCGACAGGTTCTCAAAGTATGTAGAGGCTTTTCCCGCTTCAAAGCAAGATGCGTCAACAGTGGCAAAAGCCTTACTAACACAGATACTTCCCAGATGGGGAGTCCCCTTACAAATATCAAGCGACAATGGGACCCCTTTTGTAAACGCTGCACTTAAAAACTTCAGTCAGTACCTCGGTTTTGACCTGAGGCGGCATTGCAGCTAGAAAATGGGACCCTAAAGAACCAACTAGCTAAATCCTATAAGTAAACAAAACTGCCCTGGACAAAGGCCCTCCCCTTTGTGCTGATGTACATGAGGGGGAGAATCAGGTCCAGAAATAATCTCAGCCCGATTGAAATCCTGTTCGGTCGGCCTTTGCGAACTGGGATTGGGTCTGAGAGAAGGCAATTCCCTGAGACAGGGTGTTGTGAAGATGAGATACTGCGATAGTGTATACATCTAACCTCTGTTCTCTCTGATATTCACAAGCAGGTGAATAGCTGGATCCAGGTGAATGGGTAGCGGTCCAAAATCTGAGAAGGAAATCTTGGTGATCAAGAAGGTGGAACGGGCCCTACCAGGTGCTGCGCGTCACAGAAACAGCAGTAAGGGTCACAGAGAGCGCCACCTGGATCCACACCTGCCACTGCAAAAGAGTCACGGAGCCATCAGACGACGCCCTTGTACAGACAGATCCGAGGGAACCAGATGGCATCGATCTTCCAAGGCCAGCCACTCCAGGAGGGGTTGAGACGCCACCTGGACCTGTTGCCGGCTCAACACCTACTACTCCTGCCGCTGAACAAGTCCTACTCCAGTCTTGCAGATCGGAACGGACAGGAACTACACATCGTGGACATTGCCCCGGTCACCCGACTGGAGCAGAATGCCTGGTAACAAGCTGTGGCTCTAACCGCCAGGCTGATGATGAATGGCAGTTGTTATGTCTGTGCCCAACATCCTCACGGTGTGGGCATGGCACTGCCTGCGGCCTCGCTCCCTGGTTGGGGGCTCTGAACATCAGTGGCGTCAACTACGAGGGAATCGACAGTCAGATTCAGAAACATCTACAACTACACTGAGTCAGGTGCATCATTCAGTGATGACGACAAACCACACACGGTTTGTGCCGTCACATCACTTGACCAAAATCTAGGCACGTCCTTTTGCAACTAGACAGTGAGCGCATTGAACGCTGCCTACACCAACCCTGAGTGCAAGAACGTGGGCCCTTACCTGGACAGACTGAACCTCACACACACCCACAGCCTTGCCTCTCAAGGGGGTGTGTGCCACATTTTTGGGACAAAATGCTGCACCCATGTGCTTGCATTAGGTGACAACTTGACTCATGTTGTCGCCCACTTGAATGAACTGTTGAGAGAAAAGCAAAACTCAGAAGCCCATGACGGCTGGGACCTTGGTCCTGGCTCACGATGGGGGGATGGAAAATCCACCGCTGTCGACTATTACTCCCTGTGTTGATTGTGGTTATTTGTTGCGTGCTGCCTTGCTCCAGAGCTCTCGTGTTTTCTTTAGTGAGCTCCGCCACGTGGTAGTACCCATGAATCACCATGACCCCAGATGAAGATCTATGGGTACCATCGTTTTTGGATTCAGATATTGAGTCGAACTGATTTAAACACAGAATGTGATTGTTAGAGTGTGATTACACTATAACCACATTCATGATGACAACAATAAAATTCTCACCCTTTTGTGCAAACATGACATGTAATTGTGTGCACACTGTCTCACTCAGGTCTGCCTGCTTGCCTGTCCGACCTTAGCTCCTTTACCCTCTACAGCTTGACCAGACCGCTACAAAGGGGGGGGATTGTTTAGATATCCTTCGTCTCAACCCGGTGAAGAGTGACAACAGACTTTGTCAAGGGGGCTGTAGAAATTAGAAAGTTGCTGAGCGGTGGCGGTGAGTGGGGGCCCTGTGGTTAGAAGTTTGGCCAAATACATGTATGCTGTACCCGCACCTTCTTTTTAATCATATTTTATAATTTTTCCCCTTTAGGATGAATGTTTCAAGACATCAGGTCAATTTCTGGCCTGTGGTAGTGAAAAAAAAGAAAGGGGTTTATCTGTATTATGCTATTCATCGTTTGATCCTTTCCACCTCAATCATTTATTACATGATAATTACCCTTTGTGACTATTCCAATCAATGTTTTTAACCAAATTACCTTTTTCATCTATAAAATAAAAAGCTTTTTCTCCAGTTTTGATGCATGCTATTTAAAAATTGCTAAAAATTGAAATATAGATAAATTACAAATTTCCTTTTGTAGTGAACATAAAATGTTCAAAGGGGGGACTGTTGTGGGAATTTTGGATATTTGTAATTGATAATCATAGTTTTGTCAGGTCAGGCACAGTTCAGTGTCTCCTCTGTCTCACATTCTTAATGGATTATGCAAATAACTAACTCATGATGATATATTGGCATATTTGTGAGGAAGCTCCGGCCCAGGAAAGCAGCAGGCCCGGATAAAGTGTGTCAGAGACTACTGAAGACCTGCGCTGCAGTACTGGGGGAACCACTACAACGGATCTTCAACCTTAACCTGCAGCTAGGGAGAGTGCCTACCCTCTGGAAGACATCCTGTCCGGTTCCCAAGAAGAACGGGCCCAGCCAGCTGAATGACTTCCGACTCATTTCACACCTGATGACGACGTTGGAGCGGCTGTTCCTCAGCCTCCTCAGACCCCAGGTACAACAAGCCCAGGACCGCCTGCAGTTTGCGTACCGGCCAGATGTTGGTGTGGAGGATGCCATCCTCTATAGGCTGCACCGAGTCCACACTTAGGGAAGTCACGAGCTGGGGTGTCCAATTCAGGCACCCTTCCATTGGCGGAAAAGTAAGATTTAGAGCTACACAATAAAATCCCCCAACCCTCCCCCGGACCCCCCTAGACCCTGGGAAAAATCAGGGCGGTAGCCAAGGGTCTGGGGCTGAGGGCAAAATTGGTCCCGAGTCGCCTCGCAAACGGCACCCAAAGTTAAGGTGTTTTCTGCAGTACCGCCGTTTGTCCGCCAGTCGGCGCTGGACCGTCACGTATTGCCATAGGACACCCATGCAAACGTGCTGCCATAGGGCCAAAAATTGTCACACCGTATCTAATTCCCACACTTTTTTACAAAGCGGAGTGTGCCCCGATTGGGACCCCTTCGGAAGTGTTGCCTTTGGACGCATTCAGCAGAAAAGGGCTCATAACACCCCAGGGCATTGCTCCAGGAGGCTGAGATCGACATGGCACACTCCTAGGTAACTGAGGAGCAACAGGTATCAATACCAGCCCTGTGCTCCTAAGTGTTTCAGAGTTACACTATATTCAAACTTGATTTACTGTACAGCTTTGGAGTTGGAGGCTGAGGCTCACATATGTTGTAAAGGCTTATTGGATGAATATATACTGTGAATTTCAGCCTCATAGCACCATGTCTTGGGGTTAAAAAGGCCATTTTCTGTTAAAATCAGGTGACATGACATGATTATATCTCCCCAGGGCAATGACCCAAAAGGCTGAAATTCACAAGGTCCACACCTTGAGACCCAGGGAACAACATATTGTAATCCCAGCTCTGAACTCCTCAGCGTTTCTGACATAGAGCCCAGAATGCAACTGCAAGCATGTGTATGTGTGTGTATGGTTATGTGTATGTGTATGTGTGTGTATGTGTATGTGTGAGTGTGTGTATGTGTATGTGTATGTGTGTGTATGTGTATGTGTATGTGTGTGCATGTGTATGTGTATGTGTGTGCATGTGTATGTGTATGTGTATATATATATGTGTGTGTGTATCTGTGTGTAAGTGTATGTGCGTGCATGTGTATGTATGAGTGTGTGTATGTGCATGTGTGTGTATGTGTATGTGTGAGTGTGTGCATGTGTATGTGTGAGTGTATCTGTGTGTACGTGTATGTGTGTGTATGTGTATGTGTGAGTGTGTGTATGTGTATGTGTATGTGTATATGTATGATGATTAGGACATGACCAGCAGCGTGTCATGGAGCTCATATATCCACCTAATGAGGCCCTAAAGTCGGACATATTACGGATGAGTCCGGCCTCTTGCCCTAGAGGCCCACTTCCCACACTCTGAATAACATTGAGTGTATGGTAAATGGAAAGTGGGGTGTCACGGAGCTCATGTATCCGCCTCATGAGGCCCTAAAGTTGGACATATTACGGATGAGTCCGGCCTCTTGCCCTAGAGGCCCAGTTCCCACCCTCTGAATAACATTGAGTGTATGGTAAATGGACAGAGGGGTGTCACAGAGCTCATGTATCTGCCTCATGAGGCCCTATATTCGGACATGTTAAGGATGAGTCCGACTTTTTGCCCTGGAGGCCCACTTCCAACACTCTGGATAACATTGAGTGTATGGTAGATAGACAGCGGGGTGTCACGGAGCTCATGTATCCGCCTCATGAGGCCCTAAAGTCGGAAATTTTATGGATGAGTCCGGCCTCTTGCCCTGGAGGCCCACTTCACACACCCTGAATGACATTGAGTGTATGGTAAATGGTCACCGGGGTGTCACGGAGCTCATGTATCCGCCCCAGGGACTCTAAATTTGGATGTGGTGTGGGTGTGTGCAGGGCTGATAGCAGACCAAGGGTGGATACCGTTTCCCAAATATCAGCCTCCTAGCTCTCACCAATCTCAAGATATAGTCATATCATGGCCATATCACAGGGCAACAGTATCTCCCAAGTGCCAACTAATTAAGAGCTGGCATTGTAATATGTCTATAGACCCATTCTCTGGCATCCTGAGGTACTGGGCTCACCTGGCCTCAACTAAATTTGAACCGCGTGAAGGTAGTGATTTTAAGCCGTTTGCCCTTCGACTCGGTGCGAAACACTTCTGTCCACTTCTGGCACATCGTACGGCTTTTGGACACAGGCCCAATCGAGTGTCTTTTTTGGCCTCATTTCTCCCTGTTAGCCCAAATCATGCATATTTACACTGATCTTGATAGAGCAGGATCCTACGAATGACATATTGAAACCTCAAGCCCCTGGGACTCACTGTTTGGCCAGGGGTGAGGGGGTTCCCAGGGTCCCAGGGCCCCCAGATTTGGGGCAAACACTCATCTTGCGCCCCAGTTTTAGAATCTAGAAGATGGGAGCTGCAGGTGCTCCGAAAACCGTTTTCACCCCTTTTGATTTATTCTCACCAAAAGGGTCTAACACTTAACGAATCTGAGACCATCCCGAAAGCTTGGGTCATTTTGCTTTCTGAAAGAGCTACGGCCTTGAGCTTGACATATGTCATTAAAGGGCAGGCATGGAGCACATATGATTTGGTTCGAGGTCTCCAAGTGCTTCTGAGCCTCCGCGGGGGTTTGCCAAAGCCCAGAGAAAATGGATTTTCACATTGTCATATCTCACCTCACCAACACGTCCCGTTAGGCCCCAGATCCGACCCTCTGAGCCTTTAGAGGCTCTTTGAGCATCAAGACAGTGAGCTTTGAGGCTGAAACTCACAGCATGTATTCAGAAAGACCATATGCATGAGCTATTAAAGTTACAGCTCCCTACTCCATTGCTTTACCCATTTTTCAACACGTTTTATACTGTAACTCAGAGACGGTAGGGAGGAGAGAGCTGATATTGATACATGTTGTTCCTTGATTACGAAGGAGTGTGCACTGTCAATTGTCAGCTCGATTGGTCAATCCCTTCAATCGTATGGCGGGTGGGCCAAAGGAAGCGACCTTTTGACCAATTAGGGGTCAATTGAACATCTGGGCAGTGGGCTGTGAGGCTGAAATTCACAGGATATGTTCATCAACATATCCAAGTTACAGCTCCCTACTTTCAGCACTGTCCCAGTATATTTTACACTATAACTCAGAGATGCTTAAGAGGAGGGAGCTGAGATTGATACACCATGGTCCTCGGTTACCCAGGAGTGCGCAGTGTGAATTTAAGCCCCGCATCTCATTGCGCTGGGGAGATAAGTGGCTAGAAGGGGAGGGGGTCACTGAAAATTCGTATTCCTCATGTGTACCCCGTGGCCATCAAGTGTGCCAAATTTGAAGCGAATCGGACGTTGTTAAAATTTTGACTTTGACAGGGTTTTTGCTTCCTGAGGCCCAATCTCAATATTTGGTCAAAATCGAAGGTCGTCCAATCAAATTTTCAGGGCTGAACGCTCACCCAGGGGGGGGTGCCTCCCTCCGAGTATCAGAGCCCTAGCACGCACCAGCCCTGAGATATAGTCTGTCCATTTCCCCACATCCTCAATGTTAAAGTGTGTTGAAAGATGCCTGCATATGACACGATGCATATCTCCGGGAGCCGGGTACCCAAGAGCTGAGATTGATATGGGAGGGTCCCCTGGACGCCAGGAGAGTGCCATATCAATTTCAGACTGATAACCCAATGCCCTGGGCAGATGTGACCACTGGATGCTGACCGTGTCCAATCGCAGCACGCTTCCCGTTCAAACGTATGGCGAATGAACAACCCCCAACTGGCCAATAATATTTAGACACCTGATTTTAACAAAAATGGGCATTTTCACCCACAAGGCATTGGGCTATCAAGCTGAAACTCACAGGGTATAACCCCCCTATCGGGCTCTAAAACATATGTGAGGCCCAGCTTCGAAGTCAAAAGTTTGACCCTTAAACTGACAGTTATGTGTGTGGACATCAGGTGGAAAGTGCTAAGGAGTATAGGCCTGAAATCGATACCCCCTTGTTCCTGGGTTACCCAGGCGTGTGCAGTGTGAATTTTGGCCTTAAATCTCTGTGCTCTTGGGAGATAGGGACCCTGTCATCTTGTCACACCCTAGTGGTACAACGTGTCTAGAGTGGGACGGCGTCCCATTTCTCAGCTGACAGATTTGAGGGGGCCATGGCTTGGTCTGTGTGGGGCCTAGGGGGCTGGAAATTCGTATTCCATGCTTGTGTCCCATGGCCATCGAGTGTGTTATTGACTGGGCCTTTGGGAGTATGACCTGTTAATTTCAGCTTTCTGGCATATACCCTGTTAATTTCAGCTTTCTGGCACATACCCCTGGTACATATTGCAAAAACCCTCTCCTCCACCTAACACACACACACCCTGAAGGTGTCGGATGGTTTTCCTGGCTTTCAGGAGAATAGCCCTGGGTAGACGCTGATACCCGCTGTAAAATTACACAAGTGTCCCAAAAAGTGTCATTTGGCAATAATGAATAATGGGAAATAATGGGAAATACCCTGATACCCGCCCCCGCGGACGGAACGGGTGGCGCGGACGGAACGCCAGCGCCACCCGCTGGATTTTTGTCGCCGGCGCAAGCTCGTCCCATTGTACACACGCTCAGACAGGGACATTGTCACGCAAAAACCCAGGGCATGTCCATTGTCTCCATACTCGTCCAATGGCAACACCCTGCCATTCTCCAACGTGCCTGAATAGGGGCGACTTCCCTTGCACAGCAAGGATTCTCTTCTTGGACTTCTCCAGTGCCTTTAATACCATCCAGTCCCCTATACTTCAGGACAAACTGAACAGGATGGGAGTGGACCCCTATCTGGTGGACTGGGTCAGAGACTACCTCACTGACAGGCCACAGTATGTCAGGCTGAAGGACACCCCCTCTGACACTGTGGTCAACAGAACTGGAGCCCCTCAGTGCCACACCACGAACAACAAAACACAACACAACATGTTTTCAGATTAAAGTTACTTACATATACAGACTCCAGTGTCTTCCACCAAATAAGAAGTCACAGCCTCATTGTGAGACGAGCTCAGTCACCTGATGCTATTTTCATTTGCTGTGACGGCAAATGAAAATAGCATCAGGTCAGAGACATTTACTTACACTCAGTATTACTCTTTTTCTGAAGTCTTACAGAATGCAGACTGGCTACTCTGATTTGTAATCACGTGCATCGGTTAGAACTCAAATGTTAGCAGTGTACACAGTTGTGGTGTGTTTGTGTGTGTGTGTGTGGTTCTGGAATAAACCAAGAACAATAATAGCCATCAATAAAACAGGTCACAATATGCTTGATCATAGCACACAATGCGAAATAATAATATAATTATCATTAGCATGAAACATATATACGTCACATACCAAAGGAATATACATGATATCACATATTAACTGAGAGAACGGTCAGTGCCATAAATGTAACATAAATTACCATTTAAACCACCAGAAGCAATAGCTAACACTGCTAGAATATACATTGTAGCACAAAGTATAACCTCAACTAAAAGACATAAGAAACAAATAAAATATACAGCAATGGAATGCATCCAGTATATAAACAATATAACTCACGTTTCTCTGGACGCACACTGAACCACGAACAGTAAGTTGACCGATACAAAGTAGCGAACACAACTTCTGCCAGCCATACACTGGTCTCACTGCCGTCAATCTCTTCTTCTCTCACAAGCAGCGGCACTCTGCCCAGTAGAGCGCGATAGCGCCCCTAGTGTCTGGATCTGGCTAAATCACCTGCTCTCATGCTGCCTTCAGAACAGCCTCCCCCAAATTAGCTCCAGCTAATTTGCAGTATTCAGTCAATCACTGTGCATCCTCTTCTGGTACAGTAGGGAGTCTAATAAGATGGCTTACAGGTAGGACGTAGGTCCGGTCCTGGACTTTAACCTCTTCCGAGCGGAGATGTATCTGACTGCCACTTGGACCGATTCTGCAATGTGGGCAGGTAGTGGCGCAGGAACCGCACCCAGAAGCAATCGGACAGCACTTGACAGGCCCTCCATTGACGCCGGCTGAGTAGCTCTGAGTCGTGATACACTGCCTGAGGTAGAGAAGGGTCTTGCCGCCCCATCAACAGCAAGTTAGGGGTGACTGGGTCCGGGTCTGCTACGTCGGATGATACGTAGCCAAAGGGCTTGGAATTAAGGATGCCCTCAATCTCAATCAGGACAGTGGTCAGCACTTCTCCACTCACAACTTGTGAGCCCAGAGAAGCGGTCAGGGCAGCCTTAATAGACCTGATTTCCCGCTCCCAGGAGCCCCCAAAGTGGGGGGCGCTAGGTGGATTGAATCGAAACTTTATCTGGTACTCTGCCAGCTGGGCTTGGAAAGAAGGATGGAAGGTTTGGAAAGCTTCTTGTAATTCCCTATCTCCACCTCTGAAATTGGTGCCCTGGTCTGAGAGCAACTCTGCTGGTCTCCCACGACGTGGTATGAACCTTCTCAAGGCCATCAGGAAGGAGTCCGTGTTGATGCTGGACAGCATCTCAATATGGACCGCTCTTGTTGTGAGGCATTTAAAGGGCAAACCCCAGCGTTTCTCACTCCGTCGGCCAACTTTAACCTGCATCGGACCAAAGCAATCAATCCCCGTGGAGTAGAAGGCTGGTTGATGAATGGCATAACCTACGCAGCCCCAGGGCAGGTTCTTGAGGGTCCATGTCTGTGTGGTTAAGCAGCTGTTCACTACTATCTGACCTGATCTCCTTGGGCAGGTGGCCGATGACATCTGGCGTGCTGCTGGCCCACTGTCGCAGCTCAAAGCCTCCCTCCAGCAACAGCCCTCTCAGCTTGTCTGTGACGTCTCAGGTCAATCCACCTACCTTAGAGAAGTGGAGACCCTGGGTGTCCAGATCAGGCACCCTGACATGGGCGGAAAAGTAAATTTTAGGGCCCCACATTAAAATTGCTGCCGCCGCCCCGGACCTCCCAGGGCCCCGGGAAAAATCACGGAGGTAGCTGGCGGCCTACCGAAGTTGGGATGATCTGCCGTTTGCGGACATATGACACCCAGCCAAATGTGCTGCCATTGGGCCAAAAAATGTCCCGGGCCGGTCCAGCGCTCATACGTTTGAACGCAGCGGAGCAGGCCACGATTGGGACCCTGTTATGCGTGCTGCCATAGGGCCACTGTTGAAATGTGTGGCCATCGGACCTATTAAACTACCTATTCACGAATGCCATTTTTAGTTGAAATCTGGTGTCCGCATATTAATAGCCAGTTCAAGGCTGTCCATTCGCCATACGTTTAAACGGGTTCCAAGCGACGGGTGGACACATTCAGCATAAACTGATCATATCCCCAGTGCAGTGAATGGGAGTGATTTGCTGTCTGACATGGTAGTGTGGTGGTTAACACTGCTGCCTCACAACCAGGGGTTTGCTGGATTGAATCCAGGGGGTTCCTGTGGCTTATTGCTGGGGGTTACATTGCCTACACCTGCAGGTGTGAATGGTTTTCTTTCTCTGTACATCTGTGACCTATCTATAAGATATAGTATCATATTATTATATATGTGTGTATGTGTGTGTGTGTGTGTGTGTGTATATATATATATATACACTCAACAAAAATATAAACGCAAAACTTTTGTTTTTGCTCCCATTTTTCATGAGATGGACTTAAAGATCTAAAATTCATTCCAGATACACAATATTACCATTTCTCTCAAACATTGGTCACAAATCTGTCTAAATGTGTGATAGTGAGCACCTCTGCTTTTCTGAGATAATCCATCCCACCTCACAGGTGTGCCACATCCAGATGCTGAGCTGACATCATGATTAGTGCACAGGTGTGCCTTAGACTGTCCACAATAAAAGGCCACCCTGAAATGTGCAGTTTTGTCTCACAGCAAAATGCCACAGATGCCACAAGCATTGAGGGAGCGTGCAATTGGCATGCTGACAGCAGGAATGTCAACCAGATCTGTTGCTCGTGCATTGAATGTTCATTTCTCCACCATTAGCCGTGTCCAAAGGCTTTTCAGAAAATATGGCAGTACATCCAACCGGCCTCACAACCGCAGACCACGTGTAACCACACCAGCCCAGGACCTCCACATCCAGCAGGTTCACCTCCAAGATCGTCTGAGACCAGCCACTGAGACAGCTGCTGAATCAATTGGTTTGCATAACCAAACAATTTCTGCACAAACTGTCAGAAACCGTCTCAGGGAAGCTCAACTGCATGCTCTTCGTCCTCATCGGGGTCTTGACCTGACTCCAGCTTGTCGCCGTAACAGACTTAAGTGGGCAAATGCTCACATTTGATGGCGTCTGGCACGTTGGAGAGGTGTTCTCTTCACGGATGAATCTAGGTTTACATTGTTCAGGGCAGATGGCAGACAGTCTGTGTGGCGTTGTGTGGGTGAGCGCTTTGCTGATGTCAATGTTGTGGATCGAGTGGCCCATGGTGGTGGTGGGGTTATGGTATGGGCAGGCATCTGTTTTGGACGAAGAACACAGGTGCATTTTATTGATGGCATTCTGAATGCACAGAGATACCGTGATGAGATCCTCAGGCCCATTGTTGTGCCATACATCCATGAACATCACCTCATGTTTCAGCAAGATAATGCACGGCCCCATGTTACAAGGATCTGTACACAATTCTTGGAAGCTGAAAATGTCCCAGTTCTTGCATGGCCAGCATACTCACCGGACATGTCACCCATTGAGCATGTTTGGGATGCTCTTGACCAGCGTATACGACAGCGTGTGCCAGTTCCCACTAATATCCAGCAACTTCACACAGCCATTGAAGAGGAGTGGACCAATATTCCACAGGCCACAATTGACAATCTGATAAACTCTATGCGAAGGAGATGTCTTGCACTGCATGATGCAAATGGTGGTCACACCAGATACTGACTGGTTCTGAGTCCCCAGACCCCCAATGAAGCAAAAAAATGTACTGTACATTTCACGGTGGCCTTTTTTTTTGTGGACAGTCTAAGGCACACCTGTGCACTAATCATGATGTCAGATCAGCATCTGGATGTGGCACACCTGTGAGGTGGGATGGATTATCTCAGCAAAGCAGAAGTGCTCACTATCACACATTTAGAAAGATTTGTGACCAATGTTTGAGAGAAATGGTAATATTGTGTATCTGGTATGGATTTTAAATCTTTAAGTCCATCTCGTGAAAAATGGGAGCAAAAACAAAAGTGTATTTTTGTTGAGTGTATGATGATTAAGATATGGCCAGCGGGGTGTCACGGAGCTCATGTATCCACCTCATGTGGCCCTAAATTCGGACATGTTATGGATGACTCCGGCCTCTTGCCCTGGAGCCCCACTTCCCATACTATGAATGACATTGAAACGTATGGTAAATGGCCAGCGGGATGTCACGGAGCTCAGGTATCCGCCTCATGAGGCCCTAAATTTGGGCATGTAGTGGATGAGTCTGGCCTCTTTCCCTGGAGGCCCACTTTCCATACTCTGAATTACATTGAAACGTATGGTGAAATGGCCAGCGGGGTGTCAAGGAGCTCATGTATCCGCCCCAGAGGCCCTAAATTCGTATGTGTCATGGGTGTGTGCAGGGGTCACAACATTGGCTATGTTTGGCCTAGGAGGCTGAAACTTTGGATTCCTCACATGTGTGTGAGTGTGCCAAATTTGAAGCAAATTGGAGGTGGTCACATATTTGGCCTCAGAGACACTGAAACCCATTTTTGGTCAAAATCAAAGGTTGTCCAATCTGCTCCAGGTTTTCAGGGCTGATTACAGACCAAGAGTGGATACCGTTACCAAATATCAGCCTCATAGCTCACACCAATCTCAAGATATAGCCATATCATGGCCATATCACATGGCCACCATATCTCCCAAGTGCCAATGACCCAAGAGCTGGCATTGACAAATGTCTGTTCTTGGGACCCCTGGAGTGTGCCCTGGTAATTTCAGCCCTATAGACCCATTCCCTGGGATCATCGAGGTACCGGGCTTGCCTGGCCTCAACTAAATGTGCGCCAGACAAAGGCAGCGGTTTTTAGAATTTTGCCCGTCGACTCGGTGCAAAACACAAAATCCGGACTCCGGCCCACCTCTGGCACGTCCTATGGCATTTTGACACTTTCTCTGATAAGTGTCTTATTTCCCCTCATGACCAACCCGTTACCCCATATCGTGCACAGTGACACCGATTCAGATAGAGCACGATAGTATGAATCACATATTGATTTGGAGTTTCAGAATCCAGAAGATGGGAGCTCCAGGTGCTCCGGAAACCGTTTTGACCCCTTTTGACTTATTCTCTCCAAAAGGGTCTACCACTTAACGAATCTGAGACCATCCTGAAAGCTTGGGTCATCTCAGACCATTTTGCTTTCTAAAAGAGCTACGGTCTTGAGCTTGACATATGTCAATATAGGCCACGTATAGAGCACATCTGTGGTGGTTTGAGGTCTCCAAGTGCTTCTGAACCTCTAAGGGAAGTGGCCAATTTCCCATTGGAATGGATTTTCACATTGTCAGTGTGCACTGTCAATTTCAGCTCGATAGGTCAATCCCCTGGGTAGGGGCGGCCCACCTCAGGCACCCTGACACCCATTCAATCGTGTGGCGGATGGGCCAAAGCTGCGACCTATTGACCATTTAGAGGTCATTTGACCATGAAGACAGTTGAAATTCAATGGCAAGACTTGTTTTTGTGCTGTCACGCGAGCGCCACCTGGTGGATCTTGTCCGCAGGCACAAGCCAGGTCCCAGTGCCAAGACTGTCAAACAGGCCAATGGGACTAAAAGTTCTCTGGGCATGTCCAGTGTCACCATACAGGTTCAATGGCAAAACGTTTGTATGGGCCATGTACATGTCTCTTTACATAGTGCAGCATGGGGAACAAGTTGTCCCGAAGGGACCTGCCGTATATGCCAGGTTGGGAATCCCTGTGTTGATCACGCCAGAGAAAGCGCAGCAGAGGATGGTCTTCAGGCCAGGCAGCAACCTCACTTGGTGAAACATTCCCTTTATGTCGCAGCTAACAGCTCTCATGCTGCCTTCAGAACAGCAGTGGAGAAGCATACTTGGCAGCAGCATAAGATGAAACATAAAAACATTGTTCAAACAGGTTAAACCTCGGCACAATCTCATGGGGGTACGTCATTTGAGCATGTTTTACATTGTAAAGTAAATATTACTGTAAGTGGCTGTTTGACTGTACAGTTGTTTTATCCCCAACATAATGCTGCGTTCACTAACATAAATGTCTTCTCATCTATACCATGTTCTGTTAAATAATTAAGCTTATTTAAACCAACATAGACTTCTACTCAGCCGACAGAAAGAAAGCAGATGCCCATAAGGGAGGGAGCTCATCCTCTGAGCTCAACCCCCAAGACACAAGTGCTTTTATAAAATGTAACGTATATGCATTAACATATACGTTATATTCACATTACTTTAAATATTATAGTTACTGTTAGGCTTTGCTTGCATCTCTGGAAGTGTGTCTGTCTGTCTCTCTCTGTCCATCTGTGTGTCTTTTCTCTCTTTCTCTCTCCTTTTCTTCCTCCCCAACCGGTCAAGACAGATGGCCGTCCTCCACAGAGCTGGGTCTGTCTGACGTTCCTGCCTGTTATAGGGAAGGTTTTCGTTGCCACTGTACTCTACAGAGGAATTGTTGGGTCTATGTAAATCATAAATAAGTCATTGAGTGTGGTCTTTACCTACTCTGTAAAGTGTCCTGAGATAACTTTTGTTATGATTCGACACTATAAATAAAATTGAATTGAATTGAATTGTGTGAGCAACACATTTACAGACAGCAACAGCAGATGGTATTAAAATAGCCTCCAAAAGATCTGCAACAAGTGTGTGGTTAAGAATGGGCTTACCATCTGACTTGAGGAAACCCCTATGTTTCCAAAGCTGACCAAAGGCATTTTTTGTGACAATTGTGTGGCTCACCATCCTCAAGGTAGATGGGTTGAGAACATTATATCTCTTCAAGGTGACATTAGGCATGTCTAAAAGACAGGTATGGTATTTCAAATTTCTAGTAGCAGAGAGATGTGATGTTTTCTGCTCAGAGAGAATGAGTGTAACTGCATGAGGAACAAGCAGAGTCAGTGGGGCATACCCCACAATGTCACATGGGGCCAACAGAGCCTTTTCGGCTGCAGCAACCGCTCGTAAGCAGCGTGGCATACCAGCTGCTACAGGGTCGAGTTTGCTGGAGAAATAGGCTATAGGCCTGAGTTTGTCACCATGAGGTTGCAGAAGAACGGAAGTCATACAACCTGAACGCTCATCAACAGTCTGAGTGAAAGGTTTGTGTGGGTCTGGAAGACCAAGAGTAGGTGGAGACTGGAGAGACAGCTTCCACGCAAGGACAGCTTCCTCAGCTTCTGGTGTCCACTCGAGGGGAAAGTGAGAGGTGGAGCCAGGTCTATAGAGAATGTCTCTCAAAGGCTTCTCCAGTTCTGAGTAGTTGGGAATAAAACTGCGACAATAAGAACATGTGCCAAGAAACGACATCATTTGTTTAGTGGTTAATGGTTTTGGAATCTCAGCAAGGGCTTCAATGCGTTTGGGAGATAAAGTCTTCCCTTTCGCTGACACAATGTGACCCAAAAATGTCACTTCCTGTTTGACAAACTGCAGTTTACTGAGACTGGCTTTGTGACATTCTGCAGCCAGATTTTTCAAGAGAGTGAGAGTATCAGCTTTACATTGAGCTTGAGATGGAGCAACCACCATGAGATCATCCACATACTGCAAGAGTGCAGTACCTGGAGTCAACTCAAGGGGTGCCAAAGAGTCATGAAGAGCCATGTTGTAAATGGTTGGATTCTCACAATAGCCCTGACACAACCCAGTGAAAGTGTACCCCCTACCATTGAACTGGAATGCAAACAGTACTGGGAGTCTGGATGGACCGGGACACTAAAGAAAGCATTCGACAGGTCCAGCACAGAAAACCAGGTGGCATCAGATGGAACTTGTGTTAGGATTGTGAATGGGTTAGGTACGTTTGGAGCTCGGGCGTGAAATTTTGGACAAATCTCCACTCAGGTTCTGCTGGGGGATCCCTGGCTTTTTGAACAGGAAAAATGGGTGTGCACACAGGTGAGTCGTCACAGGGGATAATTACTCCAGCCTGTAATAGTGAATCAAATACTGGTTTAATGCCGGCTACGGCTTCAGGGTTTAGAGGATACTGTGCTCTTCTTGGCCTAAATGTAAATTTAGGTATGAACACAACTGGTTCTACTATTTTAATGAGGCCAACATCATATTTTCCCCTTGCCCAAAGTGTGTTAGAAACAATAATGAGATCTGGGTTAACGTCAGTTGCACAGAGAAGAGTCATGTCTGGTGTTTCAGGTTCAGTCAAAGTATCAAAAAGGTAAACAGACCTTAACACATGTAAACGTGCCAGACTCGGAGTCTTATAAACACCCCCCTTTGATGAATACATCAAATGTGGGTCAGATGTTCAAGCCCAGTCACCAAGGGCTTCACATTTCTTAACCCAGGGACCCAAATCTCTCCACTGATCACTTTGTGCTTTAGTCAGTGAGATGTGTGGTTGTGAGTTGTCAACCTGGAATAAAGCATGCTGTTTTGAAGACAAACAAACAGAGATAGCGCTGCGCCAAGTACCCCCAAACAAGGTACTGGTTAGAATGACGTCATTCAGGTCTGAATAAAACACTTCTTCATATCTGTTGTCAGGTCCACGTGAGACATGCGCAATGCAGTGGAGCACCTCTGGCCGCATTGCATTTGCAGTCTGGCTTACCAATGCACGCGCCTGTGCCACGAGGGGAGGAGCTACTGTCAGTGGAACCTTCCATTGGTACACATAGAGTGGTGTGGTTGAAGAATACTTCACCAGTGTGCAGGCTTCTTCCTCGTTGGGCGAGGATCCTCGCACAGCTTTAACGCCATCTGGTGTAGAAATCAAATCAATGCCCAAACGGAGCATCAAGTCTCGACCCAAAAGGTTGATAGGACAACACGGGGAGAGAAGAAAAGAGTGTTTAAACATAGTCAACGGTTCATCATGCGAGCATGATAATGGGGCAGAAAATCTCTCCTTCACAGAAGTTCCACATGCACCAAGAGAATATATAAACCGTCCACTGAGTTTAACATTTGGCATGTCAGTTAGTTTAATAACAGAGCGTGTTGCTCCAGAATCAACAAGAAAACTCTACAGGTTTCCCTGCCACTTTAACCATCATTTTAGGAATTTTTTCAAAGTTTTCTTGGGAGTATTTAGCATATGTCCCTACAGAAATAACAGGAGTAGTAGGTTTCTTTATAACAGAGATAGCATGTTGTATGGTGAGCTGTTGCTGCGGTGTAAGCGGTGTGTGTGTTTGTGTGTGTGTGTGTGTGTGTGTTCTCACTTCCCTGTCCCTCAGCAGGCGTTGAAACGGATGTCTGTATGACGTCAACCTCCACTCCGTCACCTGCCCCGCCTGTAGATCAGTCAGATTTGAAGTGAGGACCCTGGGCATCAGCTGGGGGTCTCCACACGGGAGCACCATGACCTCTGCCTCTGTTTCTTTGACGGTCACGACGAGGATGTGGGCATTGGTGGGCTTTTTGTTGTCTTTGGGGTTCTCTGCTGTGGCTTTGCCAGGGGCGCCGGCCTCTTTGCATGTCACGGCCACGGCCTCTGCCTGGATTGGTATTGGGGGGGAATCTGCTTCTCTCTCCAGCGTTGGCGTTGGCAGATGAATGCATCAGTGTGAGGTGTGCTTGGTGCGCTGCTTCCTCTTTACACTGCTTGTCTATGGACCGCACAGACTGATGTTGTTTCTGTGCGTGCACGGCATGTTTCTTTACGTGAGCTAGGCCTGCATCATCAATGTCCATACAGGAGTTTTCTTACCTCTTCTTTAATGGTGGAAGGAGGTTCTGGAGGAAGATGGCTTTCAGGTGGCTCTCCCATGTGGAGCATTCTTGTCCCAGATCAGCGGGCTGTTCCATGCCAGAATGAGCGTTTAAGCACTCCTCAAGGCAGAGGTAGTACTCCTTGACCGGTTCCTCTGGACCTTGTTTACAGGCTGTGATCTTTGACGTATCACATCTGACCGGGAAATGGCGGACAAACCCCGCAATCAGTCTCATTATGAAGTCTTGATAGTCTTTGTTAGAGCCATGGTCCCAGTCTGCTCTACTTGGTCGGTATTCTTCTCCGTCCTTTGGGAAGTGCCCGGTAATTGTTGCAAAGTGCACTGGACCCAGTTTTATCATGAGGAGTCGTTGGTGCTCTGAGGAAGTGGGCAGCCATTGTTTGCAGAAGCAGAGAAGGCTTTCAGAGAATCTCAGGCCGCCTCCCTGTATTCCAGGAACGTGGTGTGGTGCCTCTTTCATCTCATTTATTGTCCATGGTCTGAAAACCAGCACCGGGTCACCCTGTGGGCCTGCCACTTGAACCATGGGCATGGTGGTTGTGACTCCATCCTCGTCGTCTCTCTTAAAGGTTGTGCCCTGCCTGGTGACAGATGGATTGAGAGGCGCTGAGGGTGTGGTTATGGGCTTGGTTTCTTGGCTCTCCTTCTGTGGAATGTAGGCTGGGGGAGGTACCGGAGGTTGAGTCTCATCGTCAAACAGAGGTCCGCTGCAGCCTGTAAGATGAGGATACAGAGAACCCTTTTTACTCTTAGATTTAACATCTGTTTCCTCTTTTTCTTTCTTCACATCCTTTCCCTTACTCCCTATCTGCATGCGTATCATCAGCTCCATCCCATAGTGAAGCAGATTATGTGAATAGGAAGTCCATTCACATCATAAATGTGCAGGTACATGTGGATTGACTACCGTTTCAAAATGTTAAAGACTGCATCATAGTTCAGCATCTGTCATTCTCTGCACTGTCAAGATCGTATGTGATGCTGCAACTATCATCTCCAGAGTGGAGGCCAAGTGGCCTGGTTCTGTTCATGACTCAAGGATTTATCGGGAGTCGAACCTGAGTAACAGATTGCAACGTGGTAAGCAGCCAAAAGATTTGCAAAATACTCTTTTATTATACTCTAATATATCCACTTTACATCACAGGAGAGTTTGATGGTCATCTGCTGGGTGACAGGGGTTACCCATGTCGACCTAGGCTGCTGACCCCTTACCCTGACCCTGAACCAGACCCCCAACAGAACTTCAACCAGGCTCACTGCAGGACGAGGACCCAGGTTGAGATGACCATAGGCCTGCTGAAAGCCCGTTTCCAGTGCCTACGTCACCTCAGGGTGACCCCTGAGAGGGCCCGTAATATTATTGTGGCATGCGTTGTTCTTCATAATATTGCCACTATTAGAGGAGAGCAACACCCTGTCCCACAAATTGAAGACCCCGAAGATGTCCCCATCCACCTGTCAGCGATGCTGGACAGCAGAGCAGCATAGCTGATGTCATATGCCATCATCACTTTAGTGATTGAGTCACCACCATCATCCCCACTACAGCAGTCAAATAAAGGTCTTTATTTCCTGCAAATACAACAGCTTGTTTAGTTAATGTTCCAATAGTTGACATAATTGCCATCATTCACCTGTGACCATGCACCTACCTCTAACTTGTGCTCCAGTATTTTAATTTCTAGGTCTGCCCTCCTAATTTGTCTGTCCAAGTACTGCATTTCTTTGTACATTTTTTTTTTTCTTCAAGTGAATATTTATGTCTTTGACTGGTAACTGGGAATACATACAAAGGAGGACATTATACAGTTGCACATGAATTCCACAGAATGAATCTCTGGTGTACTGAATATCCATCTTACTGTGTCAATCTGTGCAGTGGAAGTTGAGTGACCCTCCATGTAAATGGAAAGACAATCAGTAACATATCAAGAAGTTACCTTTGTAGGCCTTTCTGGATCCCCCTCTGTAAAGGCAGCAGATACAGTTTCCTCTTCAACCTACATGAGTTAAAGGTTTCAGTATATTTGAACAACCATTTGACAAAATCTTACAGTTAAAGGGTCTTTTGTGGCGTGAGGGGGCTCCACCAGGCAGATGGCACCATCAGAATCTGTTCGAACAAAAGTAAAAAAAGTCATGAAAGGAAAATAAATGTTTTAATGAATAGGCTTTATATATATAAATATATTACATTTTATAAAAGCACTTGTGTCTTGGGGGTTGAGCTCAGAGGATGAGCTCCCTCCCTTATGGGCATCTGCTTTCTTTCTGTCGGCTGAGTAGAAGTCTATGTTGGTTTAAATAAGCTTAATTATTTAACAGAACATGGTATAGATGAGAAGACATTTATGTTAGTGAACGCAGCATTATGTTGGGGATAAAACAACTGTACAGTCAAACAGCCACTTACAGTAATATTTACTTTACAATGTAAAACATGCTCAAATGACGTACCCCCATGAGATTGTGCCGAGGTTTAACCTGTTTGAACAATGTTTTTATGTTTCATCTTATGCTGCTGCCAAGTATGCTTCTCCACTGCTGTTCTGAAGGAAGCATGAGAGCTGTTAGCTGCGACATAAAGGGAATGTTTCACCAAGTGAGGTTGCTGCCTGGCCTGAAGACCATCCTCTGCTGCGCTTTCTCTGGCGTGATCAACAGAGGGATTCCCAACCTGGCATATACGGCAGGTCCCTTCGGGACAACTTGTTCCCCATGCTGCACTATGTAAAGAGACATGTACATGGCCCATACAAACGTTTTGCCATTGAACCTGTATGGTGACACTGGACATGCCCAGAGAACTTTTAGTCCCATTGGCCTGTTTGACAGTCTTGGCACTGGGACCTGGCTTGTGCCTGCGGACAAGATCCACAAGGTGGCGCTCGCGTGACAGCACAAAAACAAGTCTTGCCATTGAATTTCAACTGTCTTCATGGTCAAATGACCTCTAAATGGTCAATAGGTCGCAGCTTTGGCCCATCCGCCACACGATTGAATGGGTGTCAGGGTGCCTGAGGTGGGCCGCCCCTACCCAGGGGATTGACCTATCGAGCTGAAATTGACAGTGCACACTGACAATGTGAAAATCCATTCCAATGGGAAATTGGCCACTTCCCTTAGAGGTTCAGAAGCACTTGGAGACCTCAAATCACCACAGATGTGCTCTATACGTGGCCTATATTGACATATGTCAAGCTCAAGACCGTAGCTCTTTTAGAAAGCAAAATGGTCTGAGATGACCCAAGCTTTCAGGATGGTCTCAGATTCGTTAAGTGGTAGACCCTTTTGGAGAGAATAAGTCAAAAGGGGTCAAAACGGTTTCCGGAGCACCTGGAGCTCCCATCTTCTGGATTCTGAAACTCCAAATCAATATGTGATTCATACGATCTTGCTCTATCTGAATCGGTGTCACTGTGCACGATATGGGGTAACGGGTTGGTCATGAGGGGAAATAAGACACTTATCAGAGAAAGTGTCAAAATGCCATAGGACGTGCCAGAGGTGGGCCGGAGTCCGGATTTTGTGTTTTGCACCGAGTCGACGGGCAAAATTCTAAAAACCGCTGCCTTTGTCTGGCGCACATTTAGTTGAGGCCAGGCAAGCCCGGTACCTCGATGATCCCAGGGAATGGGTCTATAGGGCTGAAATTACCAGGGCACACTCCTGGGGTCCCAAGAACAGACATTTGTCAATGCCAGCTCTTGGGTCATTGGCACTTGGGAGATATGGTGGCCATGTGATATGGCCATGATATGGCTATATCTTGAGATTGGTGTGAGCTATGAGGCTGATATTTGGTAACGGTATCCACTCTTGGTCTGTAATCAGCCCTGAAAACCTGGAGCAGATTGGACAACCTTTGATTTTGACCAAAAATGGGTTTCAGTGTCTCTGAGGCCAAATATGTGACCACCTCCAATTTGCTTCAAATTTGGCACACTCACACACATGTGAGGAATCCAAAGTTTCAGCCTCCTAGGCCAAACATAGCCAATGTTGTGACCCCTGCACACACCCATGACACATACGAATTTAGGGCCTCTGGGGCGGATACATGAGCTCCTTGACACCCCGCTGGCCATTTCACCATACGTTTCAATGTAATTCAGAGTATGGAAAGTGGGCCTCCAGGGAAAGAGGCCAGACTCATCCACTACATGCCCAAATTTAGGGCCTCATGAGGCGGATACCTGAGCTCCGTGACATCCCGCTGGCCATTTACCATACGTTTCAATGTCATTCATAGTATGGGAAGTGGGGCTCCAGGGCAAGAGGCCGGAGTCATCCATAACATGTCCGAATTTAGGGCCACATGAGGTGGATACATGAGCTCCGTGACACCCCGCTGGCCATATCTTAATCATCATACACTCAACAAAAATACACTTTTGTTTTTGCTCCCATTTTTCACGAGATGGACTTAAAGATTTAAAATCCATACCAGATACACAATATTACCATTTCTCTCAAACATTGGTCACAAATCTTTCTAAATGTGTGATAGTGAGCACTTCTGCTTTGCTGAGATAATCCATCCCAACTCACAGGTGTGCCACATCCAGATGCTGATCTGACATCATGATTAGTGCACAGGTGTGCCTTAGACTGTCCACAAAAAAAAAGGCCACCGTGAAATGTACAGTACATTTTTTTGCTTCATTGGGGGTCTGGGGACTCAGAACTAGTCAGTATCTGGTGTGACCACCATTTGCATCATGCAGTGCAAGACATCTCCTTCGCATAGAGTTTATCAGATTGTCAATTGTGGCCTGTGGAATATTGGTCCACTCCTCTTCAATGGCTGTGCGAAGTTGCTGGATATTAGTGGGAACTGGCACACGCTGTCGTATACGCTGGTCAAGAGCATCCCAAACATGCTCAATGGGTGACATGTCCGGTGAGTATGCTTGCCATGCAAGAACTGGGACATTTTCAGCTTCCAAGAATTGTGTACAGATCCTTGTAACATGGGGCCGTGCATTATCTTGCTGAAACATGAGGTGATGTTCATGGATGTATGGCACAACAATGGGCCTGAGGATCTCATCACGGTATCTCTGTGCATTCAGAATGCCATCAATAAAATGCACCTGTGTTCTTCGTCCAAAACAGATGCCTGCCCATACCATAACCCCACCACCACCATGGGCCACTCGATCCACAACATTGACATCAGCAAAGCGCTCACCCACACAACGCCACACAGACTGTCTGCCATCTGCCCTGAACAATGTAAACCTAGATTCATCCGTGAAGAGAACACCTCTCCAACGTGCCAGACGCCATCAAATGTGAGCATTTGCCCACTTAAGTCTGTTACGGCGACGAGCTGGAGTCAGGTCAAGACCCCGATGAGGACGAAGAGCATGCAGTTGAGCTTCCCTGAGACGGTTTCTGACAGTTTGTGCAGAAATTGTTTGGTTATGCAAACCAATTGATTCAGCAGCTGTCTCAGTGGCTGGTCTCAGACGATCTTGGAGGTGAACCTGCTGGATGTGGAGGTCCTGGGCTGGTGTGGTTACACGTGGTCTGCGGTTGTGAGGCCGGTTGGATGTACTGCCATATTTTCTGAAAAGCCTTTGGACACGGCTAATGGTGGAGAAATGAACATTCAATGCACGAGCAACAGATCTGGTTGACATTCCTGCTGTCAGCATGCCAATTGCACGCTCCCTCAATGCTTGTGGCATCTGTGGCATTTTGCTGTGAGACAAAACTGCACATTTCAGGGTGGCCTTTTATTGTGGACAGTCTAAGGCACACCTGTGCACTAATCATGATGTCAGCTCAGCATCTGGATGTGGCACACCTGTGAGGTGGGATGGATTATCTCAGAAAAGCAGAGGTGCTCACTATCACACATTTAGACAGATTTGTGACCAATGTTTGAGAGAAATGGTAATATTGTGTATCTGGAATGAATTTTAGATCTTTAAGTCCATCTCATGAAAAATGGGAGCAAAAACAAAAGTTTTGCGTTTATATTTTTGTTGAGTGTATATATATATATATACACACACACACACACACACACATACACACATATATAATAATATGATACTATATCTTATAGATAGGTCACAGATGTACAGAGAAAGAAAACCATTCACACCTGCAGGTGTAGGCAATGTAACCCCCAGCAATAAGCCACAGGAACCCCCTGGATTCAATCCAGCAAACCCCTGGTTGTGAGGCAGCAGTGTTAACCACCACACTACCATGTCAGACAGCAAATCACTCCCATTCACTGCACTGGGGATATGATCAGTTTATGCTGAATGTGTCCACCCGTCGCTTGGAACCCGTTTAAACGTATGGCGAATGGACAGCCTTGAACTGGCTATTAATATGCGGACACCAGATTTCAACTAAAAATGGCATTCGTGAATAGGTAGTTTAATAGGTCCGATGGCCACACATTTCAACAGTGGCCCTATGGCAGCACGCATAACAGGGTCCCAATCGTGGCCTGCTCCGCTGCGTTCAAACGTATGAGCGCTGGACCGGCCCGGGACATTTTTTGGCCCAATGGCAGCACATTTGGCTGGGTGTCATATGTCCGCAAACGGCAGATCATCCCAACTTCGGTAGGCCGCCAGCTACCTCCGTGATTTTTCCCGGGGCCCTGGGAGGTCCGGGGCGGCGGCAGCAATTTTAATGTGGGGCCCTAAAATTTACTTTTCCGCCCATGTCAGGGTGCCTGATCTGGACACCCAGGGTCTCCACTTCTCTAAGGTAGGTGGATTGACCTGAGACGTCACAGACAAGCTGAGAGGGCTGTTGCTGGAGGGAGGCTTTGAGCTGCGACAGTGGGCCAGCAGCACGCCAGATGTCATCGGCCACCTGCCCAAGGAGATCAGGTCAGATAGTAGTGAACAGCTGCTTAACCACACAGACATGGACCCTCAAGAACCTGCCCTGGGGCTGCGTAGGTTATGCCATTCATCAACCAGCCTTCTACTCCACGGGGATTGATTGCTTTGGTCCGATGCAGGTTAAAGTTGGCCGACGGAGTGAGAAACGCTGGGGTTTGCTCTTTAAATGCCTCACAACAAGAGCGGTCCATATTGAGATGCTGTCCAGCATCAACACGGACTCCTTCCTGATGGCCTTGAGAAGGTTCATACCACGTCGTGGGAGACCAGCAGAGTTGCTCTCAGACCAGGGCACCAATTTCAGAGGTGGAGATAGGGAATTACAAGAAGCTTTCCAAACCTTCCATCCTTCTTTCCAAGCCCAGCTGGCAGAGTACCAGATAAAGTTTCGATTCAATCCACCTAGCGCCCCCCACTTTGGGGGCTCCTGGGAGCGGGAAATCAGGTCTATTAAGGCTGCCCTGACCGCTTCTCTGGGCTCACAAGTTGTGAGTGGAGAAGTGCTGACCACTGTCCTGATTGAGATTGAGGGCATCCTTAATTCCAAGCCCTTTGGCTACGTATCATCCGACGTAGCAGACCCGGACCCAGTCACCCCTAACTTGCTGTTGATGGGGCGGCAAGACCCTTCTCTACCTCAGGCAGTGTATCACGACTCAGAGCTACTCAGCCGGCGTCAATGGAGGGCCTGTCAAGTGCTGTCCGATTGCTTCTGGGTGCGGTTCCTGCGCCACTACCTGCCCACATTGCAGAATCGGTCCAAGTGGCAGTCAGATACATCTCCGCTCGGAAGAGGTTAAAGTCCAGGACCGGACCTACGTCCTACCTGTAAGCCATCTTATTAGACTCCCTACTGTACCAGAAGAGGATGCACAGTGATTGACTGAATACTGCAAATTAGCTGGAGCTAATTTGGGGGAGGCTGTTCTGAAGGCAGCATGAGAGCAGGTGATTTAGCCAGATCCAGACACTAGGGGCGCTATCGCGCATACTGGGCAGAGTGCCGCTGCTTGTGAGAGAAGAAGAGATTGACGGCAGTGAGACCAGTGTATGGCTGGCAGAAGTTGTGTTCGCTACTTTGTATCGGTCAACTTACTGTTCGTGGTTCAGTGTGCGTCCAGAGAAACGTGAGTTATATTGTTTATATACTGGATGCATTCCATTGCTGTATATTTTATTTGTTTCTTATGTCTTTTAGTTGAGGTTATACTTTGTGCTACAATGTATATTCTAGCAGTGTTAGCTATTGCTTCTGGTGGTTTAAATGGTAATTTATGTTACATTTATGGCACTGACCGTTCTCTCAGTTAATATGTGATATCATGTATATTCCTTTGGTATGTGACGTATATATGTTTCATGCTAATGATAATTATATTATTATTTCGTATTGTGTGCTATGATCAAGCATATTGTGACCTGTTTTATTGATGGCTATTATTGTTCTTGGTTTATTCCAGAACCACACACACACACACAAACACACCACAACTGTGTACACTGCTAACATTTGAGTTCTAACCGATGCACGTGATTACAAATCAGAGTAGCCAGTCTGCATTCTGTAAGACTTCAGAAAAAGAGTAATACTGAGTGTAAGTAAATGTCTCTGACCTGATGCTATTTTCATTTGCCGTCACAGCAAATGAAAATAGCATCAGGTGACTGAGCTCGTCTCACAATGAGGCTGTGACTTCTTATTTGGTGGAAGACACTGGAGTCTGTATATGTAAGTAACTTTAATCTGAAAACATGTTGTGTTGTGTTTTGTTGTTCGTGGTGTGGCACTGAGGGGCTCCAGTTCTGTTGACCACAGTGTCAGAGGGGGTGTCCTTCAGCCTGACATACTGTGGCCTGTCAGTGAGGTAGTCTCTGACCCAGTCCACCAGATAGGGGTCCACTCCCATCCTGTTCAGTTTGTCCTGAAGTATAGGGGACTGGATGGTATTAAAGGCACTGGAGAAGTCCAAGAAGAGAATCCTTGCTGTGCAAGGGAAGTCGCCCCTATTCAGGCACGTTGGAGAATGGCAGGGTGTTGCCATTGGACGAGTATGGAGACAATGGACATGCCCTGGGTTTTTGCGTGACAATGTCCCTGTCTGAGCGTGTGTACAATGGGACGAGCTTGCGCCGGCGACAAAAATCCAGCGGGTGGCGCTGGCGTTCCGTCCGCGGGAGCGGGTATCAGCGTCTACCCAGGGCTATTCTCCTGAAAGCCAGGAAAACCATCCGACACCTTCAGGGTGTGTGTGTGTTAGGTGGAGGAGAGGGTTTTTGCAATATGTACCAGGGGTATGTGCCAGAAAGATGAAATTAACAGGGTATATGCCAGAAAGCTGAAATTAACAGGGTATATGCCAGAAAGCTGAAATTAACAGGTCATACTCCCAAAGGCCCAGTCAATAACACACTCGATGGCCATGGGACACAAGCATGGAATACGAATTTCCAGCCCCCTAGGCCCCACACAGACCAAGCCATGGCCCCCTCAAATCTGTCAGCTGAGAAATGGGACGCCGTCCCACTCTAGACACGTTGTACCACTAGGGTGTGACAAGATGACAGGGTCCCTATCTCCCAAGAGCACAGAGATTTAAGGCCAAAATTCACACTGCACACGCCTGGGTAACCCAGGAACAAGGGGGTATCGATTTCAGGCCTATACTCCTTAGCACTTTCCACCTGATGTCCACACACATAACTGTCAGTTTAAGGGTCAAACTTTTGACTTCGAAGCTGGGCCTCACATATGTTTTAGAGCCCGATAGGGGGGTTATACCCTGTGAGTTTCAGCTTGATAGCCCAATGCCTTGTGGGTGAAAATGCCCATTTTTGTTAAAATCAGGTGTCTAAATATTATTGGCCAGTTGGGGGTTGTTCATTCGCCATACGTTTGAACGGGAAGCGTGCTGCGATTGGACACGGTCAGCATCCAGTGGTCACATCTGCCCAGGGCATTGGGTTATCAGTCTGAAATTGATATGGCACTCTCCTGGCGTCCAGGGGACCCTCCCATATCAATCTCAGCTCTTGGGTACCCGGCTCCCGGAGATATGCATCGTGTCATATGCAGGCATCTTTCAACACACTTTAACATTGAGGATGTGGGGAAATGGACAGACTATATCTCAGGGCTGGTGCGTGCTAGGGCTCTGATACTCGGAGGGAGGCACCCCCCCCTGGGTGAGCGTTCAGCCCTGAAAATTTGATTGGACGACCTTCGATTTTGACCAAATATTGAGATTGGGCCTCAGGAAGCAAAAACCCTGTCAAAGTCAAAATTTTAACAACGTCCGATTCGCTTCAAATTTGGCACACTTGATGGCCACGGGGTACACATGAGGAATACGAATTTTCAGTGACCCCCTCCCCTTCTAGCCACTTATCCCCCCAGCGCAATGAGATGCGGGGCTTAAATTCACACTGCGCACTCCTGGGTAACCGAGGACCATGGTGTATCAATCTCAGCTCCCTCCTCTTAAGCATCTCTGAGTTATAGTGTAAAATATACTGGGACAGTGCTGAAAGTAGGGAGCTGTAACTTGGATATGTTGATGAACATATCCTGTGAATTTCAGCCTCACAGCCCACTGCCCAGATGTTCAATTGACCCCTAATTGGTCAAAAGGTCGCTTCCTTTGGCCCACCCGCCATACGATTGAAGGGATTGACCAATCGAGCTGACAATTGACAGTGCACACTCCTTCGTAATCAAGGAACAACATGTATCAATATCAGCTCTCTCCTCCCTACCGTCTCTGAGTTACAGTATAAAACGTGTTGAAAAATGGGTAAAGCAATGGAGTAGGCAGCTGTAACTTTAATAGCTCATGCATATGGTCTTTCTGAATACATGCTGTGAGTTTCAGCCTCAAAGCTCACTGTCTTGATGCTCAAAGAGCCTCTAAAGGCTCAGAGGGTCGGATCTGGGGCCTAACGGGACGTGTTGGTGAGGTGAGATATGACAATGTGAAAATCCATTTTCTCTGGGCTTTGGCAAACCCCCGCGGAGGCTCAGAAGCACTTGGAGACCTCGAACCAAATCATATGTGCTCCATGCCTGCCCTTTAATGACATATGTCAAGCTCAAGGCCGTAGCTCTTTCAGAAAGCAAAATGACCCAAGCTTTCGGGATGGTCTCAGATTCGTTAAGTGTTAGACCCTTTTGGTGAGAATAAATCAAAAGGGGTGAAAACGGTTTTCGGAGCACCTGCAGCTCCCATCTTCTAGATTCTAAAACTGGGGCGCAAGATGAGTGTTTGCCCCAAATCTGGGGGCCCTGGGACCCTGGGAACCCCCTCACCCCTGGCCAAACAGTGAGTCCCAGGGGCTTGAGGTTTCAATATGTCATTCATAGGATCCTGCTCTATCAAGATCAGTGTAAATATGCATGATTTGGGCTAACAGGGAGAAATGAGGCCAAAAAAGACACTCGATTGGGCCTGTGTCCAAAAGCCGTACGATGTGCCAGAAGTGGACAGAAGTGTTTCGCACCGAGTCGAAGGGCAAACGGCTTAAAATCACTACCTTCGCGCGGTTCTAATTTAGTTGAGGCCAGGTGAGCCCAGTACCTCAGGATGCCAGAGAATGGGTCTATAGGGCTGAAATTAACAGGACACACTCCTGGGGACCCCAGAACAGACATATTACAATGCCAGCTCTTAATTAGTTGGCACTTGGGAGATACTGTTGCCCTGTGATATGGCCATGATATGACTATATCTTGAGATTGGTGATAGCTAGGAGGCTGATATTTGGGAAACGGTATCCACCCTTGGTCTGCTATCAGCCCTGCACACACCCACAACACATCCAAATTTAGAGTCCCTGGGGCGGATACATGAGCTCCGTGACACCCCGGTGACCATTTACCATACACTCAATGTCATTCAGGGTGTGTGAAGTGGGCCTCCAGGGCAAGAGGCCGGACTCATCCATAACATTTCCGACTTTAGGGCCTCATGAGGTGGATACATGAGCTCCGTGACACCCCGCTGTCTATTTACCATACACTCAATGTTATCCAGAGTGTTGGAAGTGGGCCTCCAGGGCAAGAGGTCGGACTCATCCTTAACATGTCCGAATATAGGGCCTCATGAGGCAGATACATGAGCTCCGTGACACCCCTCTGTCCATTTACCATACACTCAATGTTATTCAGAGGGTGGGAACTGGGCCTCTAGGGCAAGAGGCCGGACTCATCCGTAATATGTCCAACTTTAGGGCCTCATGAGGCGGATACATGAGCTCCGTGACACCCTGCTTTCCATTTACCATACACTCAATGTTATTCAGAGTGTGGGAAGTGGGCCTCTAGGGCAAGAGGCCGGACTCATCCGTAATATGTCCGACTTTAGGGCCTCATTAGGTGGATATATGAGCTCCATGACACGCTGCTGGTCATGTCCTAATCATCATACATATACACATACACATACACATACACATACACATACACATACACACACTCACACATACACATACACACACATACACGTACACACAGATACACTCACACATACACATGCACACACTCACACATACACATACACACACATACACATACACATGCACATACACACACTCATAAATACACATACACATGCACACACATACACTTACACACAGATACACACACACACATATATATATACACTCACACATACACATACACACACATACACATGCACACACATACACATACACATGCACACACATACACATACACATACACACACATACACATACACATACACACACTCACACATACACATACACACACATACACATACACATAACCATACACACACATACACATGCTTGCAGTTGCATTCTGGGCTCTATGTCAGAAACGCTGAGGAGTTCAGAGCTGGGATTACAATATGTTGTTCCCTGGGTCTCAAGGTGTGGACCTTGTGAATTTCAGCCTTTTGGGTCATTGCCCTGGGGAGATATAATCATGTCATGTCACCTGATTTTAACAGAAAATGGCCTTTTTAACCCCAAGACATGGTGCTATGAGGCTGAAATTCACAGTATATATTCATCCAATAAGCCTTTACAACATATGTGAGCCTCAGCCTCCAACTCCAAAGCTGTACAGTAAATCAAGTTTGAATATAGTGTAACTCTGAAACACTTAGGAGCACAGGGCTGGTATTGATACCTGTTGCTCCTCAGTTACCTAGGAGTGTGCCATGTCGATCTCAGCCTCCTGGAGCAATGCCCTGGGGTGTTATGAGCCCTTTTCTGCTGAATGCGTCCAAAGGCAACACTTCCGAAGGGGTCCCAATCGGGGCACACTCCGCTTTGTAAAAAAGTGTGGGAATTAGATACGGTGTGACAATTTTTGGCCCTATGGCAGCACGTTTGCATGGGTGTCCTATGGCAATACGTGACGGTCCAGCGCCGACTGGCGGACAAACGGCGGTACTGCAGAAAACACCTTAACTTTGGGTGCCGTTTGCGAGGCGACTCGGGACCAATTTTGCCCTCAGCCCCAGACCCTTGGCTACCGCCCTGATTTTTCCCGGGGTCTAGGGGGGTCCGGGGGCGGCTTGGGGGATTTTATTGTGTAGCTCTAAATCTTACTTTTCCGCCAATGGAAGGGTGCCTGAATTGGACACCCCAGCTCGTGACTTCCCTAAGTGTGGACTCGGTGCAGCCTGTAGAGGATGGCATCCTCCACACCAACATCTGGCCGATACGCAAACTGCAGGCGGTCCTGGGCTTGTTGTACCTGGGGTCTGAGGAGGCTGAGGAACAGCCGCTCCAACGTCGTCATCAGGTGTGAAATGAGTCGGAAGTCATTCAGCTGGCTGGGCCCGTTCTTCTTGGGAACCGGACAGGATGTCTTCCAGCGGGTAGGCACTCTCCCTAGCTGCAGGTTAAGGTTGAAGATCCGTTGTAGTGGTTCCCCCAGTACTGCAGCGCAGGTCTTCAGTAGTCTCTGACACACTTTATCCGGGCCTGCTGCTTTCCTGGGCCGGAGCTTCCTCGGCTGTCCTCTGACCTGGTCTGTGGTGATGTGAGGCGGGGATTGTGTTGAGGTGGAGGAGGAGGGGGGTGTTGTTGTGGTGTGTGTTTGTGTGTGTGGTGGGGGGGGGGGTGTTGAGGGAAGAAGGAGAGATGGCTCCGACGTGTTCTTGCATCCGTTCCTTGTGGATTAAGTTGCTTCAGCAATCTCATCACTGTGTGTCGTTTAACGCGTAGCTTGTGTTTTTGCTGGAGTACTTGCCACTTGGTGAATAGTTGACCTGGTCCACACAGCTCTGTAAGGATGGCACTTCTCACCTCATTCAGTTGTGAATGTTTTTTCCTTCTGTACAACCCTCCTTCTCTCAAACGTGACTTCAGAGTGCGCATACTCATCCTGATGTTGTGATTGGTTGACAACATATCAACTATCACGTCGTATGTATGCCCTGCATCAAAATAATTCCTAATAATAGCCAAAATATCAGTGGAAGCAGAAAGTGGGGCAGGTTATGAAACAGGAATTTGCTTTAACTTTAGCATACATTGTCCATTTTCAATTTGCAATTTCTGTTTGATATACAACAAGGCAAAGCATGGGAGTGGGGCAAAAGTTTCCGTAGTTTCCATAGACTGTCTGCGGACCCATGCAGTTTGTGCAGTGTTTGACAGTCACTGAGACATGTGGCCATATTGGCTGGAGCCTGGCTAGTTCCCCCGATGAATTGCCTTTTTGAGGGCCTCAACATATGTAAAAAGTCCCCAAAATTTGCAAACTTTTCAAGTCTGGTGTAGATTTGGGTATTTTATTGGTCTCATGCATGGGCGTGGCAAAATGCCTCAGTAGTGCCCCCTAGAAAGTTGCTAAAATTGAGGTTTCACCTAGAGCTACAAAAATCAGTAGGCTTTTAGAGGGTGAGGAGATGCACAAAAAAGACTCAAGAAGCCAAATCCTAAACCTACCAGGAAGTCGGCCATTTTGAGCTTTTTGATGGTGCCGTACTTTAACAAACTCGTCCTAGAGATTTAACCCGATCATCTTCAAAATTGGCCTGTACCACCTCAAGACTTTTATGATCAAAGTTGCCTCATCTTATAACCTTATTTACAGTGAATATTGGCATTTTCCCATGAAACTGGAAGTAGCTTATAACTTCAGCATATATTGCCCAATCTGCTCAAAACTTCTGATGGCCGATAAGAGTCCAGCCTTGAACACATCGACATCTCAATATTCACTCATAGTCAGAGCGGCCCTTATTGGTGACAGGAAATATGTGGCTTTTTGATGGTGTCATACTTTAACAAACTTCTCCAAGAGATTCAACCCGAGCGGCTTCAAAATCTGTCTGTTCCATCTAAAGACCTTAGAAATCAAAGTTATATCGTTTCGTATTTCTGGAGGGTGTGGATGTGGCGTGGCCATGGACATTGGCGTCTCATCAGAACACATAAAGTAGCTATAACTTGAGTAGTAGTTGTCCAATCTGCCCCAAATATCTCATGCATGACAAGAACCCATCTGAATATTCACTGAAAGTCAGAGTGCCCCCTATTGGCAACATGAAATATGTGGCTTTTTGATGGTGTCATACTTTAACGAACTCCTCCTTGAGATTGAATCTCATCACTTTCAAAATTGGCCTGTACCGTCCAAAGACCTTAGTGATCAAAGTTACCTCATATTGTTTCCTTGTTTCTGAAGTGTCTGGCCGTGGCTTGGCGGAAAAATATTTGCGCCACGTTATGAAACAGCCAGGTGCTGTAACTTTAGCATACATTGTCCAATCTTTACAAGATCTCTGAGGAATGACAAGACCCCCAGCCTGAACACACCAACACATCAATATTTACTCACAGCCACAACTTCACCTTTTGGCAACAGGAAGTCAGCCAAATATGTCAAACTTCATACGATCAAATTTTCAATATGTGTTCTTCGTTTGATGTATAGCAAGGCAAAGCAACTTTGATATGTGCATTTGACTTTCTGGCTCCAACTACAAGGCTGCTTGAAATTAAGCTAAGTACTTTTTAACTAGGCCTTTCTGCTTGACTGTTACTATATCTGCTGTCTAAAGTTTACTTGTCGGATCTGTTGTGCTGTTTCTGATCTAGCGCTGTTTAACTCAGATGTGTAAGCTTGCTAGAAGTAGCTAGAGTTAAGGATACCTTGATTTGATAACTCAGACTAGAGCTATTTTGACTTTCTCCTGCTCAGTGACTCACAGTGAGCTAACACTTTTGGGGGTGTGGTCAGATCAGCTGTAGCTAACCAGCTTCATGTCTGTTTTTTAAAATCTGACAACTGTTCTAAGCTGTAGCTTCAGGGCGGCCTCTTAAGATGAAGACTCAGGAAGACAAAGACAAAGGAGTCCATGCAGGAGTCTTTGTGGGAGGCTAAGTATCTTCTTGTCATTGCTCCTCTCCTTTTCTAGACATGCATTTTCTCTATTCCTGTTCATGTGTCATCTCGTAGATACTACAAGCCTCATACTCTTTCAAAACAATACCGTAATGTTTCCAACTTTATCTATCTCACCCGTCCACACACACCCAACACCATGTCACTAGGAGCCTTTGGAACTGCCAGTCAGCTGCCAGCAAGTCTGAGTTCACCTCTGGCTTTGCGACCGAGCGATGCCTTTACTTCCTTGCTCTCACTGAGACTTGGATAACACCAGCCAACACATCCACCCCGGCGGCTCTCTCCACTGCTTACTCTTTCTCCCACACACCCAGACCCACTGACAGAGGTGGTGGGACAGGACTGCTTATCAACCCCAAATGGAGTTTCTCTCCTTATCCACTGTCTTTACGTCATTCTCATTTGAATTTCATGCTGTGAATGTAACTCATCCGGTACAATTAAAGATTGTCCTTCTCTACCGTCCACCAGGTCCGTTGGGAGTGTTCCTGGAGGAACTAGATGTCCTCCTTTCAAACGTCCCAGAAAATGGCCCTCCACTTGTTTTTCTAGGCGACTTCAACATCCAGTCAGAGAAGTCATCCGATTTACTTCTGTGACTTTCCTCTTTTCTCTTTCGCTCACTCCACCTACTCAAAAAGCTGGTAATCTCCTTGATCTAATATTTACCAGAAACTGCTCTACCTCTAACCTCACTGTAACTCCACTTCTTGTCTCCGACCACTTCTTCAATTCCTACTCTCTCCCACTCTACCAAGCCGACAACTCGTTGTCATGAACAAATACAGTACCTGTCCGTCGCAACATCCAATCCCTCTCTCCTTCCTCTTTGGCCTCATCTGTTCTTTTATTGCAGAACGATGTATTGTTAAAAAAAGAAAGATATACAAATGAGTCAGCAGAGACCGTCTCAGCCATCAAGGGGGAATTTTATTAACACAAATTGACAGAAGCTCTCACTACACCTTCGACACAAAAATCCCAAAATGTCTCCTTCCAGTCTCTCACTTTATACTGATGTTCGTGTGTTCACAAAGTTTACACGCCCCATGATTTCATATATACATATACTCCTATTACTGGCCATGAATTTCCGCGTGTTTGTGTGTCCAGAACGTCATCAAAACATTAAATAGTCCTTTTATTCACTTGGCAGGATGTGATCTTATTAGCCTCTATTTCCTGTTATCCACTGTTCTTGTTGGACACACACTTTTGCCATGATAAAGCCTTACTTTCTTCCACATAGCCCCCCTTTGAGGGTTCCTACAACCTCATCAAAGTATTGTTGTCAGAAAAAGTGTTATCGTCAGAAATCAATTTGCCATCCACCGCTTATGCAGTCGAAAAACCTCCGGCCTTCATTACTTCATCATATAATCATTTTTGATCATTTCATCACTTTATGGAGGAGAAAAGTCCTGCATAATCCCCATTGGCCTCTGTTTTGACATAACATAGATGATGGGCGATTGCGCTAGGTGCGAGCAGCGGCTGCATTGATTTCTTCACATTAACCATTTAGCATGTGATAAAAATTAACTAGCGATAAAACATTTGTAAGTATGGTGAACAGACCCAACTTGACTCTTATTAAATGTTAAGTGACCAAATCCATATAGTTGTGACTTGTAATACTGCAAAATGTAGAATAATAAACTGTAAATGATAGATCAGAATAAGTCAGAAAGGCTAGTTGATGATAAGTATAAATCAAAATATGCTGGTCTTTGATTAAATCCCAAATTCTCATCATAATGGCTTACTCAAACACATTCCACATATCCCCACACACAAGATATTCAGTTCAGACCATATGATTACGTACAAGTAAAAAGATTACTTAAAAATATATACAGTAGGTAAGTATACGTGTAAGTGTAAGTACGTAAGTGTACCTGAAGCTTTAAGATCGACTACAGAGCCCAGGATTGACCAACTGATAGCACAGGAACGACACAAACACAGTGTATTCTTTAACAACAATGATGCTTACATTTATTACAGGATGGGGAAGACGACACAATTACAACTCTTATACGGGTAAGTATAGAAAATAAACAAAATAAAATAAAGTTTGCAGCTGCTTTTATTCTAAAGTTCAGTTCATTCAGCACCGTATACTGTAGGTGGAAAATCAGTCCCACCTCACTTGTGTGTGGATGGTGTGTACGTGTAAGGGTGTGAAAGGATTCAGGTTCCACGGCGTCGTATCTGTAAGTATCCTCCGGGGTGTGGCTCGCCATCAAATTCCGACTGGCTCCAACATATCTCAATAGGGTCCAACGAAGATAACCTGACCTATGATAAGTAGGATCATTCATTCATTCATTCATCTTCAACCGCTTATCCCGGGGTCGAGGTCGCGGGGGTGCTGGAGCCGATCCCAGCTGACATCGGGCGTAGGGCGGGGTACACCCTGGACAGGACGCCAGTCTATCACAGGGCACATAGAGACGTACAGAGACAGACAACCATTCACACCTACAGGCAATTTTTAGAGTCATCAATTAACCTAAATAAGTAGGATCAGAACATTAATTTTCATTTTCTCAGCTCTCAATGAATTATAGAACATAAATCATGTTAAATCTAGACAAACTATTTCAATAGAGAATAACTCTTTTTACTGAATTACTGTTGTAAAATGACATCACAATTCTATGTAATAAAATAAAAAGCATTTAAATAATTAATAACATTCAAATGTATCAAAATATTCTGTGCTCTCTTTATAGAAATAAGCACACAAACAACATCAGTCATTAAGAAAGAAAAATATACACAGTTGTAAATTGTGGCAAAATGTGCTTAACGTTCACAGACAAAGTGCTAAACACAGACATAATCCATCTCAGTGTGCACAAAAAACAACAAAATAGAAAATTAACGTCTTTAAAATGTCAGATTAATGCTTCAGCATTATCTATTGTTTCTGCCCTGATGCTAATGAGCACCAGGAGCTAACGATCCGACATTAGCTTGTATGCTAATGGAGTGCTCATTTCCCTATTAGCATTAGCAGTTTAGCATTTCAAACCGGTTGCTCACTGATGCGTTTTTCCTCCCGAGCGGCTCCTCCAAACTGCGCTCACACAGGTCCAGGTCGTCCGGGGATTTCTCCAACAGTTTTCCCTGAGTTCCACGATTTATTTTATTGTTTCCCCCGTCCAAAAAGCGTGTTTATCTTGACTCGTGTTCAATGCGGCTAGTCTTTCTCTCCCTTTCTCTCTTAGCAGCTTCAAAGGAAGTGAACCCGATCCGATCTGGTCAATAGGTGGGAGCTTCTCTCCAATTAGATGAAGGAGCATCTCCAACCCAGCTCTTACAAATTAAAACTCTATATAACTTATTTTATTACAATTCTAGTTCTCTTTTTTAAAGCGAATGAATTGATTTTTCCACTATGATATTTCAGTGTTTTTAATTTGAACATCTTGGTTTTTTATATGCATTGAATTTTTTTTAATACTGATTTTTAACCTGGGTAACACCTATGCCATATACACTGTGTTCCAAATTATAATGCAAATTATATTTTTCTCAGACATTCCTAAATAGTCGATGCAAACGACAGTCAGCATCATTTTCAAGTCATCAACTGTTATTTAATGAATTCAAATGTTATTCAACAAACCTCCCAATGATAACAGTATTTTTTCAAAAATAAAAAACTTAAAACGCAATGTTCCAAATTATTACGCACAACGCAGTTTTATAACATTTAGGAGCATTAGGAGGTCATAGTTGGTGAAATCAAAAGCTATTTCAATCAAAAATGTCTTAACAGGTCAAGTTACATTTTAACATAGGACCCCTTATTTGATAGCAGCTTCACAATTCTTCCATCCATTGACCTTGTGAGTTTTTGGACAGTTTCTGCTTGAATTTCTTTGCAGGATGTCAGAATAGCCTCCCAGAGCTGCTGTTTGGATGTAAACTGCCTCCCACCCTCACAGATCTTTTGCTTGAGGATGCTCCAAAGGTTCTCAATAGGGTTGAGGTCAGGGGAGGATGGGGGCCACACCATGAGGTTTCTCTCCTTTTATGCCCATAACAGCTAATGATGCAGAGGTATTCCTTGCAGCATGAGATGGTGCATTGTCATGCATGAAGATGATTTTGTTACGGAAAGCACGGTTCTTCCTTTTGTACCATGGAAGAAACTGGTCAGTCAAAAACTCCACATACTTTACAGAGGTCATTTTCACACCTTCAGGGACCTTAAAGGGGCCAACCAGCTCTCTCCCCATGATTCCCGCCCAAAACATGACTCCACCACCTCCTTGCTGACGTCGCAGCCTTGTTGGGACATGGTGGCCGTCCACCACCCATCCACTACTCCATCCATCTGGACCATCCAGGGTTGCACGGCACTCATCAGTGAACAAGACTGTTTGAAAATTAGTCTTCATGTATTTCTGGGCCCACTGCAGCCGTTTCTGCTATTGACCATTGTTTAGGGGTGGCCGAATAGAAGGTTTACGCATAACTGCAAGCCTCTGGAGGATCCTACACCTTTATGTTCGTGGGACTCCAGAGGCACCAGCAGCTTCAAATATCTGTTTGCTACTTTGTAATGGCATTTTAGCAGCTGCTCTCTTAATCTGATGTTTTTGTCTGGCAGAAACCTTCCTCGTTGTGCCTTTATCTGCACGAATGCGTGTGTGCTCTGAATCAGCCACAAATCTCTTAACAGAACGATGATCACGCTTAAGTTTTCGTGAAATATCTAAGGTTTTCATACCTTGTCCAAGGCATTGAACTATTTCACGCTTTTCTGCAGCAGAGAGATCTTTTTTCTTTCCCATATTGCTTGGAAATGGTCATCTGCTTAATAATGTGGAACGCCCTTCATAAGTAGTTTTTCCTTAATTGGGCTCACCTGGCAGACTAGTTGGTCACAGGTGTCTGAGATTGATTTCAGTGATCTAAAGAGCCCTGTGACACAATACCATCCATGAGTTTAATTGAAAAACAAAATATGTAATCTTTATAACACTTAATTCAAATTTGCGTAATAATTTGGAACACGGTGTAAGTCTGATTTCTGTTGCCAGTAGATGACGCTGTGTCTGCTAGTCGATATTGGCGTGTAGTTGTCCTAAGGCCTTGAGTCTTACAATCTCTCGTAAATGTGGTGCAGTTTGGACAATTCATGCTAAGTTAGAGCGAAATCCTGTTTATGACGGGCGGCACAAAATGCCTGCCATGTCATTACCCAACATACACAAAACATGCATTGTGTTACCCTACACCAAGTGTAGAACCCACAATATAAGTTTCATGTAAATCGGTAGATATTTGTAATTTTTCCTGTTGCCAGTAGGGGGCGCTATGCTTATGACTAAATATTGAGATGCAAATGGGTTCAGGCCTAGACTGTTATGAATCATGAGAAATTGCGGGCATATTGGACAATGTATGTTGAAGTTAGAACACTTACTTTTCATGGCGAAGTAGGGTCCCCACGACAACAGAATTTGATGAAAAGCCAAAAGCTACATGATCAAGCATCATGAAGGTCTTAAGTATGTGCTGACATGATTTGAAGTGGATGTGTTCAACCAGCTAGGAAAAAGACATCAAAATATATCAAATGTAACTTCCTTTCGCCAGTAGGGGCAATATGACAATGATTACAAATTGTGTTGTTTAGGACGGGTGTCTTATCCAACATGTGAAGTTTGGAAGAGATCTGCAGTTTCAGCAGTGTCTTTTGTCATGGTGTTGCATCGAAATTCGCAATGCCACCACAGCGCTGCCGTTACACGACATCATCCCATGGTCACAGTGAAGCATCATATCACGTCTTAAGGCTCTCATCCTCACTTTTGAGGAGGATGTGATGAACCAGTCAGGGCGAGGACATCAAAATAAAAAACATGTAATTTCCTGTTACCAGCAGGGGGCGCTATGACTATGCGTAAATATTGTCACATAGATGTGTTAAGACAGAGAGTTCAATCATGCCTGAGAAGATTGGGACAGATTTGACAATGTATGGTCATCATTGTAAAGTGTTAAAGACCACTTCCTGGTTCATGGCGCGCATGGGAACGGCCAGGCCAGGCCACGCGTATGCTCTGCAATTTAGTGTCGGTCATGTCTTGAAGGTGTACAGACCAACTTTGAAGTCATTCCGTTAATTCTGTTGGTTCGATAAAGTACAGATAATAGCTTTTGAAAAAAACGGCCAAAAATTAACAAAAATGACATGTTCAAACCAAATGGCGGACATCCTGTTGTGTTTAGGGCATACCTCCAAGAGGATATTTTGTGTGTCTCTGCATTCTTCAAATGTCTACCAATTTTCTTACATGTGGGGAAAAGCGCATTGAGGGGCTCGACTTTGGCAATATTCAAGGGGGCGCTATCAAGCTAATTTGTCTTTTTTGTTTTTTTTTCTATTGCCAGTAGGGAGCACTATGCTTTTGACTAAATAATGAGATGCAGATGTGTTCAGGCCTGGACTGTTATGAATCATGAGAAATTTTGGACATATTAGACTATGTATGTTGAAGTTAAAACCACTTCCTGTTTCACGCTGAAGGATGGTCGCCCCGACAACAGAATTTGATGAAAAGCCAAAAGCTACAGGAACAAGCATCATAAAGGTCTCAAGTATGTGTTGACAGGATTTGAGGTGGATGTGTTCAACCGGCTAGGAACAGGACATCAAAATATATAAAATGTAACTTCCTATTGCCATTAGGCGGCGCTATGACTACTGTTATGCCCACGTCTAGGGGGCCTAGGACACAACATGAAAAAGCCCTATCTTCCCACAAGTGGCCACAAACAATGATTTGGTTGAATACTAAGAAAAAGGTTTTATTTACAAAAATAGTTAAAGTGACAACAATAGATAATGATATATATAAGCTGAGCTATAGGCTTCAGGGTGGACTAAGGCCAAAATAACAAACAAAAGGTTCCTGTCTAGGAAATAATAAACCTTACCTAACCAAACTTAAGAAAAAACAAATGACACAAGATTTACCTCCCTAACTAAATAAAGAAACAAAAACATTGTTAACAAAACTGACAGTCCACCCCTACTACTCAAAGAAACTAAACTACTCAAAAGGACTACAAAGCTGAACTGAAGTGTGGCCTGTTGGGAGATGAGGAGGATGAGGAATGCCTGCTGCCATCAGACGTCCGCCATCTTGGCTCTTTATAAACCAGGTTGTTTTCAGCACGCAGCCAATCAAGAGCCAGGGCCTGGAACCACTCCACCATTCATGGCATGGCTATGGCACACACCTATTTGCATACATTTTTGGAAGCAGAAAAAAAACCCACAGGGCACACACACAGCACATTGGCTAAAAGATGACTGCAGTCATAACACTACGATTCAAAATTGTCCTACTCATGTGTTTAGGGTGGCTTTCTTATTAAACATGTGAAGTTTGGAAAAGATCTGAACACCTGGTGTGCAGTTTGAGCAGTGTCTTTTGTTTTCATCGAAATTCACCGTGCCGCCACAGTTGTGCCGTTAAACGACATAGTCCCATGTTCACAACGAAGCATCTTCCACGTCTTAAGGCTCTCATCACCACTTTTGAGGAGGATGTGATGAACCAGTCAGGCTGAGGACATCAAAGTATAAAACATGTAATTTCCTTTTACCAGCAGGGGCGCTATGACTATACGTAAATATTGTCACATAGATGTGTTCAGGCCGAGTCCAATCAAGCCTTAGAAGATGGTACAGATTGGACAATGTATGGTCATGGTAAAGACCACTTCCTGGTTCATGACGTCAGGCCGAAATTTGAGACCCCGCCACGGCCAGGCTGATTGATGAAAACGTAAATGCTCCGCAGTTTAGCGTTGGCCATGTTTGAAGGTGTACAGACCAACTTTGAAGTAATTCTGTTGAAATCTCTAGGACGAGTTTGTTAAATTACAGAGCAAAGTTTTTGAAAAGAACTTCCAAAACTGAACAAAAATGTTTAAAGAGAGCACCATTGAAACATGCTCTGCCTTGTTCTATATCAAACGAAGAACACACATTGACAATTTGATGCAAATCTGATGAAGTTTGTCATATTAGGCTAACTTCCTGTAGCCAACAGTTGGCACTCGCTGGCTGTGAGTTGATATTTAGTTGGTAGTGTGTTCGGGCTGGGGGTCCGAACACACTTGCCACCAGGCCACGGCAAGCCACTCCAGAAAAAAACGAAACAATATGAGGTAACTTTGATCACTAAAGTCTTAAGACGCTCCAGGCCGATTTTTGAAGGTGATGAGATTCAATCTCTAGGAGGAGTTCGTTAAAGTATGCACCATCAAAAAGCCACATATTTCCAATATATTGGAAATTGGCAACATATTGCCAAAATGTTGCCAATAGGGGGTGCTCGTACTATGAGTGAATATTGAGATGGGGTTCTGTTCAGGGCCGGACTCTCATCAACCATCAGAAATTTGATTGGACAATGCATGCTCCAGTTAGAGCAACTTCCTGTTTTATGACCTGGCGCCAATATTTGCCACCACGCCACGGACACACTCTCCTGAAAAATTAAACAATATGAGGTAACTTTGATCACAGAGGTGTTTAGATGGCCAGTTTTGAAGTCGATCAGGTTAAATTTCTAGGAGGAGTTCCTTAAAGTATGACACGTGCAAATGTCGGAAAATGGCCATAAAATCCAAAATGGCCAACTTCCTGTTGAGTTTTGTGAGCCTTGGAGATGTTATATATATGTCTACAGATTTTCATAAAAGTACGTGCATCCCGGGCTGTAATTTAAGGTGTGCCAGTCAATGTTGTCATCTAGGTTTGTTCAGGGCGGGGCTCTTGTTATCCATGAGATATTTGTGGATGATTGGACATCTATTGCTCAAGTTATAGCTACTTTATGTGTACTTCTGATGAGACTCAAATGTTCACAGCCACGCCACGGCCACACCATCCAGAAAAACTAAACGATATGAGCTAACTTTGATCATTAAGGTCTTTAGATGGACCGGACAGATTTTGAAGCCGCTTGAGTTGAATCTCTTGGAGGAGTTTGTTAAAGTATGACACCATCACCAAAAAGCCACATATTTCCTGCTAATACGCTTTCCAATAGGGAGCGCTCGGACTATAAATGGAACGTGGAATGTCAGGTGGATCCTGAGGGACGCTGGGAGCTTCAGAAGGATAGCACTGGGGTTGATAATGGCCTCCGCCTCGAAGGGGCCAATAAAGCGAGGAGCGAGTTTCCTGGAAGCGACATTTAGGGGAATGTCGTGAGAGTTCAACCACACCTTCTGACCTGGTCTGTACTTGGGCACAGGGATGCGATGGCGATCCGCCATCCTGCAGTTCTGCTCCGCCGTCCGCAACAAGGCCCCTCGGGTCTCTCTCAAATTCGGCGAACTCTCCGGAGATGGTGTTGGACAGACGGCATAGCGATCTTGGATTCCTGGGCCGGAAAGAGAGGAGGTAAGTAGCCCAACAAAGCCTGGAAGGGGGACATACCTGTAGCTGCGCAGGTAAGGGAGTTTTGGGAGTATTCCACCCAGGACAGCTGAAAAGACCACGGCGAGGGGTTGCGGGCACAAACACAGCGAAGAGCGGTCTTGCTGTGGTCTCCAAGTCCTGGTTCGCTCTCTCCCTCTGCCTGTTAGAATGAGGGTGGAAGCCTGATGATAAGCTGACCTTGGCTCCCAAGGCCTGGTAGAAGGCTCTCCAGAAACGGGGTAAAAGTACAAACAATTATTTAATAAACACGACAGAAACGGGAATAATACAGGGGAAACAGAAACACTGAAGACTAGACGATCAAGGAAACGACGGACTGTCAGGGAACAGGACGGGGAAACAGGAACGCGGGAAACTACAGGAAGAAACAAAGACAACAATGATTAATACAACAATCCAGGAGGAGCGCAAAAACCAGAACCACGAGAAAGCCAATCTGACGAAGAGTTTACCAAGGGAAGGATAACAACGGTGTTGTGAATTCCCTGCTGGGAGGAGTACACCTCACAGCCAAACTGCTATATGCAGATACTGACAGACTGTTTGCGTATGCGCAGTGTTTTTGATACAATGTTCCGTGCAGTATTTTGATACAACTTTCCGTGCAGTTAACAAGTTGAGTTAATCTTCACCGATCATCAGCGCTCTTCTTTATTCCTTTGTACAACAGTGTGCGTCGGTGATGATGTAAGTTAATGATGACTGGATTGTTTATATTTCATATGGAATTTGTATATTATTAACATTAACAGGGTAATAAGTTCGTGTTGCTTTGTTAGCTTACCATGTAGTGTTTATTACTGAATCCTATGAAACATGGACAGCCCTACATGTAACTTAATTTCCATACATTTCATGTTCTTCTGTGACTGTTTATTTAGTAGAGTAGTTGTTGTTCATTGAGGCTGCTGTCATATAGAAGCTAGCGTGTCAAACTGACCAGACTGGTAGCCGACGGGGCTGTCTCCGTTTAGGTTGGTCACGTGACCTGCCTGTTGCACCAAGCTGTGGGGTTGTTCAATGATCCTACACTGACACCTGTCGGTGATTTGCAATACGATACATAATAAGACACATTATTCATGTCTATTGTAATACATGTTATTCTATTATTATTACCACTGTATAGTAAGTAATAATTACTAATATTGTTTATTGTTCTTGTCCTCTGCAGACATCACAAACCATACACACACACACACACACACACACACACACACACACACACACACACACACACACACACACACACACACAGACACAACTATACTAAAGTGTCCTACAGTATCCTGTTCATTTGGATAATGGAAAATAAATTCATCTAAAGTGGAGAAGTTGCTGCGTCTTCTCTGATCGGAAGATTAGGCCAGTATATACACAGTCAGCATATCATCACCGAAGCTGTTCCGTTACAAGTGGTCCTTCGAGCCGGATTTTGTGTATCACTGCGCCATGGCAACTTATGGCAACCATACAGATGAACAATCCCCAGTTGTGCGCCGCTCAAGCCGGTCTCATCAACTCCCCAGGTATCTACATGACTTTGTTATTGATAACCCTGTCTATTTGAATAGACAGGATACAACACACCAAGTGATAGAAGTGCAACAGGAAGAGCCTCAAGACCATACGGGGCTCACTGGGACAGAAGATTTTAGGCTGGAAGGGATGGAAGCCCGCATGAAAGACATAATTAGGCAAATGAAACAGCTACAGTCAACCATGGACAGTGTTAAAGGTGAAGCTCATCCTCTACAGCATCCATCCAACTTATCATATCCTCTCCGGAGCTCAAGCCTTCCTCGTATTGATCACACTGGAGTGACAGGGCCTAGAGTTTCCCCCCTCATGGATAATCGGATGAGTTGGAGATCAGCTGATGGAGGATATTGTCAGCTCTCAGGCAACCACGAGCCTCGTCCACCTACAGCACAGCCCATACAGTATGGAGAACTCAGCTCAACAACTCAGCCATCCGTCCAGGTAGCAGCACAACTGCTGGATCTCAGTGAGTCTCCCTATCACTTAGCTACTCCAACTGGATCAGCTCCAGAGTTTTCACAGCTGCCTGTTCTCAGTTGCCCAGCGAATATATGTACCTTCTCTGCCCGTCCAGCATGCAGGTCAGCACGTCCCGCTAGGGCACCAACCAGCTCAACAGGCACCACCGACAGTGTTCCTGCCAGCCCAGCCTGCATCTCAGCAGAGTTATCCTCATTATGTCCAGTATCAGACCACTCCTCATCCTGGACCACCACTAGGATTTACACCTGCTCCATCCAACAAACAAGGGATAAGACCAAACTCTCTTGCTATCGCTTCTTATCAGCCACCTACTGATGTAGGAGCAACCTATTCAATTTCACATACTAAATATCCCCTTGTAGCTCAACCGCAGCTATACCAATCTGGATCTCAGTCAGCTGTACACTACCCACAGCTTACACCTAAGGTTGCTCCACCTACAGCACCAGGATATATCTCTACCTACAACAATCCTGCAACACTCAGCATGACAGAGATGGCTATTGCAGCCTCATATGGTATTCCAAAGCCCAAACTGCCTCTTTTAAGTTCCGGAAGGGAGAGTGATTTCATCATGCTGAAAAGGGGACTGGATAGTTTACTTGGTCCACATCGACACTTAACTGAAGATTATAAATACCAAGTATTGCTTGATCACCTCAAACTGCCTAGTGCCTACCAAATGGCAAAGAGATACATTCACGACTCAACACCATACACCAGTGCAGTGGACGCTCTGCAGCAACGATATGGGCAGCCAAGACAGTTGGTCCAGGGAGAATTACAGACCATATTGAACTCTCCTTCAGTGAAACCTGGTGATGCAAAGGCTTTTGAAGATTTCTCCTCAGCTGTAAACACACTGGTGGGGATGTTAAGTCACATGGACGGTCCCGCTCAGTCTGAACTGCGTTGCGGCTCCCACGTAGACACCCTCCTTAGTAAATTGCCTGGTAACTACAGGGATAGCTTTGCTGAATTCTGTATTAAAAGAGGCATCATCCGCAGCGGGAGCGACCAGACATATACATTACCTGACCTCGCTGAATGGCTGGATAGGTTCGGTGTTCCAGGTGTCCCGACGTGCTGCAGAGGCCAACCCAGCTGAGTCCAGTCGTATCACACAGAGAGAGCATAAGGCAGGTAAATCACAGTGGGTCAAACCAGCCTCTGTTTACAGCAGTGACTCCATAACCGTCAAAAACCAACAGATCTCTCCACAGCGACAGCAGACCTATCGACAGCCGGTCTCAAAGAAAGATCAGTCCACAGGTTAAGGGAGGGAGCGCTTTAAGCCCTATTGTCCATATTGAACGACCACCCAGGACCATTACCTGAATGGCTGTCCTGAGTTCGAAAGAATCACTACTGAGGAGAAAGCCGCCTGGATTAAAGATAAAGGAAAATGTTGGAGATGTGGGCGTGGCCACTCACCAGAGAGTTGCACCCTAAAGAAACTCTGCTCCACATGCAACAAACAACACCTGCTGATACTCCACGAAGTTGTGGCCCAAGACCCACAGCTAAACATCCTCACTGTCAGTACCCCAACTAATACAGTGTATCTGGATCATGTCAGCCACTCAGGGCGTGTCATGTTAAAGGTAGTAACAGTGCTGCTCCGATATGGCAAGAGAACACTAAACACTCATGCGGTGTTACATGACGGTTCTGAGCGTACTGTGATCTTGGCTGCTGCGGCCAAGCACCTTGGGTTATGCGGAGAAGTGGAGTCCCTTAAACTGAAGATTATCAGACAGGATGTATTAAAGCTCCAGGGAATGGCAGTGTCATTTGAGGTGTCCGCTAACACCCAACCACGTGCCTATCACTCTATCAGTCGAGCTTTCACTGCGACTGAACTCCAACTGGCTAAGCAGTCATGTCCAGGGGACAAACTGGCAAGAAAATACAACCACCTGAAAGAAGTCCCCCTACATACATTCACTAAGGTGCAGCCAATGCTATTGATTGGATCCGACCACCCTCATTTAATAACTCCAATCCACCCAGTACGTGCAGGACCTATAGGAGCACCAGTGGCAGTCTGCACTCGACTCGGCTGGACAGTACAAGGACCCACTAATTCAACATCCACCTGGTGAGAGCTCATACCTTCACCTGTCAGTTGATACAGACTGCTCTGACTTACACAAGGATGTCCAACGCCTGTGGCAACTCGATGTTTTGCCATATAAAAGCGAAAGGGAGGTTACGCGATCCAAGCAAGACCAAGCAGCTCTGACCATGCTGGATGAGAAGAGCACCACTGTAATAGTGGATGGTGTCTCAAGATATGCAACGCCCCTCCTTCAAAAGAGGAAAGTAGTTCTGCCCTGGGCATCACCTGCTGCCGTGATGCCCCTCCTCCGCTCTACGGAACGTCGTCTATTGACCAATCCTGAGCTTGCTGAAGTTTACAACCAGGAAATACACAAGCTAGTGGAGGCAGGATATGCTGAGTGCATCACCAGTGATGAGGCCACTAGTTCTGCTGAATCCTGGTACATTCCGCACCACTTAGTACATCATAATGGAAAGGCAAGGGTGGTGTTTAACTACTCTTTTCGTTACCAGGGGACTGCTCTGAATGATGACCTGCTTTCAGGCCCCTCTCTCGGGCCGTCGCTACTGGGGGTTCTGCTCAGGTTTCGAGAACATGTGGTCGCTATCATCGGAGACATAAGGGCTACGTTCCATCAGATCAGACTCCTTCCTGAGGACCGCCCACTTGTCCACTTCCTCTGGCGTGACATGGACAGAAACAGACCACCTCCTGTTTTTGCACCTTAGTTAGGTTAGATCCCTGTATTTTGGTTTTCTTTGTTTTGAGTAGGTCAGTTTAGAGAACTGAGTTTTGTTTGTTGTTTTGGGCCGTTTCTCATGTCCGAGCAAATAAAGGCTACTGTATAGAGTGAAAACCCTGCTTTTGGCCTATTTTTAGATGGGGATGGGAGGAGCGAGGGGGCTCAACAGGTCATGTTGCATCCAGTTCCCCTAGGCTGGGACGTAACACTCCTAACTTGCTGCCGACTTTCTAGGCAGCCGCCGTTGGAGGCATAGTCAGGTCCTGGCAGACTGGTTTTGGAGCCAATTCACCCCCCAGTACCTTCCCGACCTTAAGCGCCGCCAGAAGTGGAGGACCCCTACTGTTGGCCTTGCTGTAGACCAAGTAGTTATGGTGGTGGATTCCCAGCATCCTAGGGCGCTCTGGCCCATAGGAAAGGTCACTAAAGTTCATCCCAGCGATGATGGGACAGTTCGTTCAGCGGATGTCAACATCAAGGGTACAGTTTACACTCGTCCGGTTACCAAGCTGGTACCCCTCCCTAAGATGCCAGAGGATAACGTGGATACTAGTGACTCTAAACCACAGCAGAGACTTGCACTTCTTCTACACATTCATGATTGAATGTGGGGGCGGCTGTTGTGAATTCCCTGCTGGGAGGAGTACACCTCACAGCCAAACTGCTCTATGCAGATACTGACGGACTGTTTGCGCATGCGCAGTGTTTTTGATACAATGTTCCGTGCAGTATTTTGATACAACTTTCCGTGCAGTTAACCAGTTGAGTTAATCTTCACCGATCGTCAGCGCTCTTCTTTATTCCTTTGTACAACAGTGTGCGTCGGTGATGATATAAGTTAATGATGACTGGATTGTATATATTTCATATGGAATTTGTTTATTATTAACATTAACTGGATAATAAGTTTGTGTTGCTTTGTTAGCTTACCATGTAGCGTTTATTACTGAATCCTATGAATCATGGATAGCCATACATGTAACTTAATTTCCATACATTTCATGTTCTTCTGTGACTGTTTATTTAGCAGAGTAGTTGTCGTTCATTGAGGCTGCTGTCATATAGAAGCTAGCGTGTCAAACTGACCAGACTGGTAGCCGACGGGGCTGTCTCCGTTTAGCTTGGTCCCGTGACCTGCCTGTTGCACCAAGCAGTGGTGTTGTTCAATGATCCTACACTGACACCTGTTGGTGATTTGCAATATGACACATTATTCATGTCTATTGTAATACATGTTATTCTATTATTAATACCACTTTATAGTAAGTAATAATTACTAATATTGTTTATTGTTCTTGTCCTCTGCAGACATCACAAACCACACACACACACACACAACTATACTAAAGTGTCCTACAGTGTCCTGTTCATTTGGATAATGGAAAATAAATTCATCTAAAGTGGAGACGTTGCTGCGTCTTCTCTGATCGGAAGATTAGGCCAGTATATACACAGTCAGCATATCATCACCGAAGCTGTTCCGTTGCAAATGGTCTGGCCCTGCATGCCTGTCAGCTCTGGGATCTTATACTCCTCAGGTGATTAGCGAAACAAGCTGCAGCTGGGAAGGAACACGCTTACCCGTACCTGGACAAACAAACACAAAGCGAAGACACATGCAGGGAAAAACAGACGGATACAAACTCACACAAAAGGGAGAGAGGAGGGACTGACAGAACCAACTCTTGACAGAGCTGCTGTTTTCTTCAGGGTATGACGTGTTTTATGAAAACAGCTGACCCTTGTGTCCTTTCCTCGCCCTGGTGCCGCTGGCAGAGAATGGTGTGCCAGGTGTGTGGAGCAAGTAAACCCCCTCATGGTGTTGCCCTCATGCCCCCTTATTTCTATGGCCTCCTTTATCCATCTTCTGTATCTGTTTGTTTCTGATGTGATGATTTTTCCCCTGTCCCAGTCCATGATGTGGTTGTTTCTTCTGCAATGGTCTGTTATGGCTGATTTTTTGTTTTCTTGTTCAGCTGTCTCTTGCTCACATTCCCTTTAATGTTCTTTTTTTCCTGTACTGAAAGCTCGTCCGGTTTCTCCGATGTATGTTTAATTGCATGATTTGCATGGAATCTCATAGACGACATCACATTTCTTGTCCGGTGTTATTTCATCTTTTGGATGTACATGTTGTTAGAGGAGTGTTAGAAATCAACTTTATATAGTGGAGTTTAAGGTGTGTAAATCCTTGGTTTCTGTATGTTGATTAATATAACAATTAACTAACATTCAAGCTGTGAATAAGTGCTGGGGGAATTGTGGAGAGGGGTCACATGAGGCTTGCAAATGGTGACATTTGGTGGTCGTAAAACATTGATAACATCTACTGGGGTCATAAACATTGGGTAGTGTGTTTGTTGTTTTTGTTACTTTGATGTTCTTGTGTTTGTAAGGTGCTTTGATGTGACTGTATATATGCTGATGCAATCTGGAGAAAGCGAGAGAACATTTGGACCCCGTTGCAGTAGCGTCTGAGGACTGACGAGAATTTCTTTGAGCTGTTTACGGTGCACGTTCCTGGTCTTCTGCAAGTCATCCACTGGGGCGATAGTATAGACAGGTCCACCACCAGAGGGAGCTCTCAGGACCTGGTAGACAACAGAGCCCCAGATGTCCTGGATTTTGTGACGGCCCCTAGCGCTATGGTCACCAAGATAAACCAACTTGCCCACCTGCAGCGTAGTGTCACGTACCCCCTGATCATGACGCTCTCCTTACGACGTTCAGCAGCCACCAGCAATCGCTCACGAGCATTGCCAAAAGCCACCTCAAGTCTGGCCTGGTGCTCGACCAGCCAGTCCTGAACCTCCCCCTGCACTGGGTCCTGGACACGACCCAGAAGGAAATCGATGGGAAGCCGGGGTTCCCGACCAAACATCAAAAGAAATGGTGACTCTCCAGTACCCTGATGGGGGGTGGTATTGTAACAGAAGAGCACATGGGGAAGACAAGAAGCCAAGTCACGTTTCCGTGATGCTGGTAAGGTGCGCAAGAGGTTGTGGAGCGTTCTATTAAACCGCTTGCAGTGCCCATTGCCAGCAGGGTGGTACGGAGTGGTACGTGACTTGCTAACACCATACAACTGACAGAGCTGTTGGATCAATGCACCCTCAAAACTCCTGCCCTGATTGGAGTGAATGCGGCCGGGACACCAAACCTGAAAAACCACTCGTTCAGCAGAACCTGAGCAACAGTGGATGCTCTCTGATCCCGAGTTGGAACAGCCACAGTGTACTTGCTGAATACGTCAGTTATCACCAGAACATTCTCAAAACCACCCTGGGAAGGCTCCAACAGCGTAAAGTCCATGGCCACGATCTCATTTGGCTGCGATGCCAACAAATGCCCCATGAAGCTGCCAGACATCGGTCTGGTGTCCTTTGCCACCTGGCAGCGCTCACACCCTTGGACCCACAGGTTGATGTCGGACGTCATTCCTGGCCAATAACAACGCTGTCGCACAAAACAATAATACTGATGAAGAGGGAAAAAAAATAAAACACGTCACTGCCCTTTTAAGTGTGGTGATCCTGCCGACAACGCCAAGTTTGTGGCAAGGTGGTAGCTAAGGGTGAGTGTTGCCGAACAACGCCACCTGGGGAATTTTGCCACAGGAAGTAGTTACTGTTTTGCTAGGAGACTATAAGATCACACAGGTTCGTGAATCACCACTGGGCAGGAGACAGTGTTCAAAATATAGAAATAATTTTATTGTACAACGGGTTCCTTAAGTTCAAAATTTACCAAGCCATCTCACAGTAATCACAGGGCCAATAAAAAGGGATGGACAGAGCTGGGCTTGCCACAGCGACCTAAAACCAAAAATAATATCACCCGTGACACACACACACACACACACGATGAAAAACCACAAAGAACTCAAATTTACACTTAACAAATTAATAAATCAAGCTTCTCCTCAAGTCAATAACCCCTGCAGCAGTCCCCAGAGAGCCTAGCATTAGGGCTCTGATGACAGCTCTGTGAGGGGGATGCTGGACCCAAACTCAATTTAGAAAAAACCCAAATAAAAGAAAACAACAAAAATTATTCTTTATTAAATGAAAACAAAACAGCTGCCTGCCACACAAATATAATTTGCATGAGTGTAGAGAGTCCCAACTACAATAAAATGGGCGTATGAATGTGGTAATGAAAATTAACTTTGTGATGACTTATTTCAGTGTCTAAATATCCTTTTTGGATATTAAAGGGTGCATTGTTCGGAACAAAGGTGTCGTACAAACCACCTGGCTGAAATGTTATCGAAAGTTAGTGTATGTGTGATAAGATCTAACCATGTTCGTATAGAAAGATCAACATGTGTGAAATAGTCTGAGTGAACAATAAGCCCATTGAAAGTAAAAAGCACATCCGTTTAAGTGAATCAATAGAAAACATGGGGAACAAAACAGGAAAACTCAAGTCAGTATCTGATCCTGTTACGGGTCCTCCTAAATTGATGGCAGAGTAATGGGGTAAAAATGTTGTTGAAGATGTTCCACTGTGGCACCATTTGACTGAAGAAGTTTTTCCTATAATAGGCACATTGAGCACTGACTGTTTGAAAAGGTGTTGATTGTTGTTAGAAGAGAGAAAGGGAAAGAAAGTAAGAAAGAAGATAGATTGGCAAGCTTATGAAAAATGGGAAAGAGAAGCAGCTTTTAGGGAAGCTAAATCTGTTACAGGTTTAATGTTAAAACAGGAAATAGGAGAAGAAGGGGATAAAAAGAAAGATAAACAAAGACGCAGGGCCAGTGAATGGAATCTGCCGCCTCCATATGTTGTCCCCATGTCCGCAGCCCCTCCTCCCTCAGAGACACAAACAGCAGGACAATCACCTAAAGCTGACTACGCCCAAAAGGGCGCTGAAGGGGAGAAGGTGGAGAAACCAGAGCTGTACCCTGATCTGAACTCTTTCAACAGCAATGAGTGACAACAAACAGACTGTAATTGCGAATCATCTCGCTAACAACGCCTCTCCCAGAGATGTCTCTTCTCCATTACCACTTTCTTTTGTTTACTGGCTCAGGGGTCACAGAGACAGAGGAAACATGCACCAGATGCCTATGCTGACGTACCCAAATCTACAGCCACGGCCAACGGGTGAAGAGGCACAGGCCCATTGGGATCCAGAAGTGTTGGTTTACAGGCCATGGCAACCGGATGAACTGAAGGAGATTGCAGGAGAACTGCCAGACCCTCAAAAGACTGGAGCTGGGAAATGGGTGACGGCAATGCAACAGCTGTTAACCGTGTATAATCCAACTCTGCAGGAGGTAGAAGCTGTGTGTCAGAGGTGTTTTATGCTCAGATGGACCAACATCCAACCGGCCAACTGGCCAACTGACATCCCCAGCTGTTTGATCAATGAGTTTCAATGACATGATGACCAGACTGTCTGAAGCTGTCCGTGCTGTTTTCCCCTTAAGAGTGTGTTGGCCTGAGATCCACAACACAAAACAATAGGATGGTGAGTTAGCAGTTGACTATGGCACTTGCATGGAATCTGTTTTCGCAGCTCACTTCGGCATCGACGCAGACAATGAGGCATACAAACATCATTTGCTGAAAACATCTTGGTTAATGGACTCCATCATAGCCTCAAGGATCGTGTCATGACTATATGTGGATGGGAGACTGGGACCATAGCGAATGTTTGAACACACGTTCTGCACGCCGAACGAAATAAGGGAGATTTGGACTCTAAACAGACACGAGAACTTCAGACTGCTCAACTGATGTATTACCAGCAGGGTGGGGCACAGAATCCTGAAAAGAAATGGAAGCCTCACCAACCCAACACAAACGGGAGACGTAGACCGGGTCCACGGCAGAACTTCCAAGGGCACGCCAACAGCAAAGACAAATACAAGACGTGGTGCTACAACTGCATGGGCTGTGGGCATTTGTCATATGATTGTCCTACAATGGCATCCAACCAGCGAGGAGGACAAAGTTCAGATGAATCATGGCCACACGCACCACCAACAGGTCTCTCTGTGCAGTCTCCGGTACTACAGGTAGCACAACCATAGGAGACAGTGGAGGCAGGTCAGAGCATTCCGCACATAGACACATACACACAAGTACACACTATTGAGGATGGTGACAAACCAGCTGTCACATATCAACAATATGTACACTTAACACAAGACTCTAAAACACCCCCTACGTTGATTCTAAACATACAAGGTATTAATATGACATTCCTTGTAGATCCGGGAGCACAGGTCTCTCTCCAAATTACTCCCTGAGGTACCCAAAACAAGTAAATTCCTAAAGACAATAGGAGCTTCAGGGGTACCAGGCTTTGAGCCATTGTCTGAGCCACTGACTGTATGTTTTGGAGATTACAGAGGTGAGCATCCATTCCTTCTCTCTGATGTATGTCCTGTTAATTTATTAGCATGTGACCGTATGTACATTGTGATTCTAAAGAAATCAAAGTAACATTGGCCACAGCTGGTCTATATCCTGTCTGTGTTCCCGGGAGTGATTATCAATATTCTTGGGACCTTCTAAATTTAAGGGATATAGACAAACTGTTGTCCTTGATACCACAGGTTACAGAGACACCTAAGTATCTGCAGTGTGTGTCTCATTTCTTACAAAAAACTAAAGATTCAATTCAATTCAATTCAAAAAACTTTATTTGTCCCCGGGGGGCAATTCAGGGCACACAGAGCAGCAAATAACGACAGTGCAATTCTACAAAAACATTTTAACCAACACAAGAATAAAGTGTAAAAGAAGAGTAAGTGTCAGGATGTTAGTGTGTTAGTACAGGTAGAACAAGTGTCAGGATGTTAGTGTGTTAGTACAGGTTAGATACAGAGAACATCGTCGGCGTGAGATGTAGAAAGACATGTGTGTATCAGATGTAAGCAGACATGTGAACAGGTGTATATGATGTAAACAATGTAAACATGCAGTAGACTGTTGAAACAGGTATGAACAGAACTGTAGTGCAGAAAAGATATAAGTGGACAGTGATCGGATTCAGATGGGGTCAGACATGATACATGTGTGTAATGAGCAGACGTAAACAGAACTATAGTGCAGTAATAGAGTATAAATAAGTATAATATATAACTATAAGCTATGAGCAGATACTAAATGATAAAGTGAGAGTGGTGCATGGCAGGAAAACAGCAGTCTAAGTATATGCTAGCTCTGTGTTACAGATGAATACTGAAAAATAAAGTGACCATAGTGCTATGATGGATACAATGTAAGACCTGATAGACAGAATAAAGTTTGAAGTTTGTCATATAAGGCTGACTTCCTGTTGCCAACGGGTGGCGCTGTTGCTGTGGGTAAATATTGATGTGTTGGTGTGTTCATGCTGTTGGTCCTGTCATTGCTCAGGAATCTTGTAAAGATTGGACAATGAATGCTAAAGTTACAGCAACTTCCTGTTTCATAAAGTGACGCCAATATTTGCTGCCAGGCAACAGCCAGACACTCCAGAAAAACAAAATGATATCAGGTAACTTTGATCACTAAGGTCTTTAGACGGTACAGGCCGATTTTAAAGGTGATTTAATCTCTAGGAGGAGTTTTTTAATGTATTTTAGAACTATTCCACCATCAAAAAGATGCATGTTTCCTGTCACCATAACGGGGCGCTCTGACTATGAGTGAATATTGAGATGTGCAAAATAAATGAAATGATATGAGGTAACTTCGATCACAGAGGTGTTTAGATGATACTGGCGGGTCGATCAAGTTAAATCTCTAGGAGGAGTTCGTTAAAGTATGACACATGCAAATGTCGGAAAATGGCCATAAAATCCAAAATGGCTGACTTCCTGTTGAGTTTAGGATTTCACTCAAAGAGGCTATTTATACATCTGGAGATGTTATATATGCCTACCGATTTTCATCATTCAGGTCATTCGCCCTCTCCATTGTCCCCCCTGTAGCTCTGGTCTTTGTGTTGTGACCTGTGATGGTCCTCACACCTTTCCAGACCTCCCTCATGTTGTTCTCCCTCAGCTTCTGCTACACCTTTCTCCTGTAGGTGTCCTTAGCCTCCCTCACACAGCGTTTCACCTCCTGCTGTGCTGCCTTCATGGCCTCCCTGTCCCTGCTCCTGAAGGCAGCCTTCTTCTTGTTGAGGACAGCCTTAACTTCCCGCGTTACCCATGGCTTGTTATCAGGGTAACAGCGCACAGTCTTGACAGGGGAGACCACGTCTGCACAGAAGTTCAGGTACTCCGTCAGACAATGTATGACACATCAAAAAGCCACATATTTTCTGTCACCAATAGGGGGCGCTACAAGTGAATATTGAGAGGTGTTTCTGTTCAGAACCGGACTGTCATAAACCACAACAAATTTGGTGAAGATTGGACAATGTATGCTCAAGTGATAGCCACTTCCTGTTTTATAACGTGAGACCAATACGCTCCAAAAAAATGAAACGATTTGAGGTAACTTCAAACAGGTCTTGCGATGGTACAGGCAGGTTTTGAAGTCAATCAGGTTAAATCTCTACAAGGAGTTTGTTAAAGTATGATACGTGCAAATGTCCGACAATGGCCATAAAATCAAAAATGGACGACTTACTGTTGACTTTAGGATTTTGCTCAAAGAGGCTTTTTGTGCATCTGGAGGTGTTATATGTGCCTACCGATTTTCATAAAAGTACATCCAACCTGGAAGAGGGGCTGTAATTTAAGGTGTGCCCGTAGGGGGCGCTCTCAGTGTTAGTCAATATTGTCATGTAGGTTTGTTCATGGTGGGGCTCTTTGGGCGAAATTAGGTTACAAGATGAGGTTACTTTGATCACAACGGTCTTGAGGTGGTACAGGGCGATTTTGAAGTTGATTGGGTTAAATCTCTTGGACGAGTTTGTTAAAGTACGGCACCTACAAAAGGCCAAATATGGACGAAATTTGCATATTTGACTGAAATGGCTGACTTCCTGTTGGGTTAAGGATATGACTTCTTTTGGCTTTTCTGTGCGTCTCCTCACTCTCTATGAGCCTACCGATTTTTGTAACTCTAGGTAAAACCTCATAGAGGGGCTCAAAAACGCCCATGCATGAGACCCATAAAATACCTAAATTTACACCAGACTTGACAAGTTCGCAAATTTGGGGGACTTTTTAGATATGTTAAGGCCCTCAAAAAGGCAATTAATTCAGTAAAATAATAATAATAATAATAATAATAATTAAAGCTGCAAGCAGTGATGAACGGGCCGTCGCATCAGGTGCACATCGGGGAAAGTTGCCAGACTCCGGCCGGTGCAGTGGTGTGCCTCGGCTAACGTCAAACACAGAACAAAGGGCGCGGGTCTGCAGGCGATCTATGGAAACTTATGCCCCACTTCCTGCATCCACCATGTGGCGCTAGAGAGCACCTACCAAACTTGATTTGCCTTGCTGTGCATCAAACGAAGAACACACATTGAAAATTTTATGTAAATCAGAGAAAGTTTGTAATATTAGGCTTACTTCCAGTTGCCAACAGGTGGCGCTGTGGCTGTAAGTTAATATTAGTTGGTAGTGAGTTTAGGCTTGGGGTCTTGTCAGGCCTCAGAAATTACGTGACTATCGGACAATGCATGCTAAAGTTAAAGCAACTTCCTGTTTAATAACCTGCCCCACTTCCTGAGTCCACTGTCAAACTTGCTTTGCCTTGCTGTACATCAAACCAAGATCACACATTGATCAAAATCTGTTGTGAATCTGATGAAGTTAGTCATATTAGGCTGACTTCCTGTTGCCAACAGGTGGCGCTTTAGGTGTTAGTTAATGAAGAGATGTTCGTGTGTTAAGGCAAGGGGTCTTGTCATGCCTCAGAAATATGGTGAAGATTGGACAATGTATGCTAAATTTACAGCAACTTCCTGTTTCATAACGTGACGGCAATATTCACCGCTAGGGTCCTGTTCAGAGGTCCGTTTCACGAAGCAGGTTCAACAAACCCTGAGTCTAACCCTGAACTCTGAGTTTATCTACTCTGAGATAGGAAACTCTGAGTTTTTCGGTTCCAGAAAGGCTGATTTGCGTACAGCGCGGGAGAACATTGCTGCTCGGGTCAATGAGTAAGTTTAAATGTAGTCCTTTGCAATCACAATAATATCACAGTGGGAACTGCTTGAGTGGTAGTCTATTAGTTTATTTCATTGAGGTGCATTCCCACGGGGGTAGAAGCGCACTTAGAGAGTGCCGGCTACCAGCCACCTCCACGACATTCACCGGGTGCGAGGGCCCTTTCATCGCAGCTTTAATTCTCATTATTAGTTTACTAAATTAATTGCCTTTTTGAGGGCCTTAACATATCTAAAAAGTCCTCAAAATTTGCAAACTTGTCAAGTCTGGTGTAAATTTAGATATTTTATGGGTCTCGTGCATGGGCGTGGCAAAATGCCTCAGTTGCGCCCCCTAGAAAGTTGATAAAATTGAGCCCCTCTATGAGGTTTCACCTAGAGTTTCGAAAATCGGTAGGCTCATAGAGAGTCAGGAAACGCACAGAAAAGCCTCACGAAGCCATATCCTAAACACACTCCTAGTCCACATTTGGCCTTTTGAAGGGGTCCTAGAGATTTAACCCAATCAACTTCAAAATTGGCCTGTACCAACTCAAGACCCTTGATATCAAACTTATCTCATCTTGTAGCCTAATTTCGCAGCGTATGGCCGTAGCGTGGCGGTGAATATTTTCCATGAAACAGGAATCAAATCACTCGTAGTCAGAGCACCCCCTATTGGCAACAGGAAATATGTGGCTTTTTGATGGTTTCATACTTTAACTAACTCAACCCGATCGGCTTCAAAATCTGCCTGCTCCATCTAATTTGATATTTCATATATATTTATATATATAAAATATCAAATCTAAATTTACAGAAATTAATATTTACAGCAGTGAAATATATACAAGATGAAAAATACCAGACTAATGTGCAACGTATTCAATGCATGAAAATAATTGTAAAAATTAGATCAAATATGTTGCAGTGCGGGCTACACGGTGGTGTAGTGGTTAGCACTGTCGCCTCACAGCAAGAAGGTCACAGGTTCCCATCCCGACCTCGGCCTTTCTGTGCGGAGTTTGCATGTTCTCCCCGTGTCTGCGTGGGTTTTCTTCGGGTACTCCGGTTTCCTCCCACAGTCCAAAGACATGCATGTGTTAGGTTAATTGATGAGTCTAAAATTGCCTGTAGGTGTGAATGGTTGTCTGTCTCTGTACGTCTCTATGTGTGATAGACTGGCGTCCTGTCCAGGGTGTACCCCGCCTCACGCCCGATGTCAGCTAGGATCGGCTCCGGCACCCCCGCGACCTCGACCCCGGGATAAGCGGTTGAAGATGAATGAATGAATGATGTTGCAGTGCACTTCCATAACCTACCAAAGTAAACTATTCAACATTCTGTTAAACTATTTTTAATATATTCATTAACAATGACAAATGGGTGAAAGTGCACCGCTGACGAAGACAAGATGAGGGCATCATTGTGAAACAAAAGGCGACATAGTGATCTTTTCATCCTGATTATCTTGTTTTCATAAATGTTGGAAACCAAAATCATAATTGGAAATACAATTTGATTCATTGCCTGTGGCATACAGCTACTTCACACATTTTAAACTACAGACCATCTTGCAATGGGATCACACAAAATTCCCTACTTCCTACCTCCTTTTTCTGGCACTCTTGCTCGGACCACGCCCCTCTTTGAACTCAGCCTTCATTTTAATCTCAACTACAAACCTGTTAAGTTTTGTGACTACAACAACAACTCAGTGTTGGGATCAGGATGCAGAGTCACAGTTTAATACTTTAATAACTTCCCTTTCCCGGGCCACATTGATCACCATGTTGACAGTGTTGCAGGCTCACTACGAACAACACTCGACTCTGTTGCTCCTTTAAAAAAGAAGATAATGAAACACAGGAAGTTAGCTCCGTGGTATAACTCACAAACCCGGGAATTAAAACAAGTAATGCGAACATTGGAAATTAAATGGCATTCCACTAAATTGGAGGAATCTCGCTTAGTTTGGCAAGAAAGTCTAAAAACATATAGGAAGGCCCTCCGTAATGCCAGAGCAGCCTATTACTCATCTTTAATAGAGGAGAATAAGGACAATCCTAGATTTCTTTTCAGCACTGTAGCCAGGCTGACAGAGAGCCACAGCTCTATTGAGCCATGTATTGCTATAACCCTCAGTAGTAACTACTTCATGACCTTCTTTAATGACAAAATTATTACTATTAGAGACAAAATCAACTCGCTTGGCACCAATTTTTCTTCAAACCCAGGAACCTTAGAAACAACTGTACGACCTGATATATTCTTGTACTGCTTTTCTACAATTGACCTTAACAAATTAACCTTTACTATTTCAGCATCAAAGCCTTTTACCTATCTCCTAGACTCTATTCCAACTAGGTTACTTAAAGAAGTGTTACCTTTAGTTAGCATTCCTGTATTAGATATGATTAATATGTCTTTATTAGCAGGTTATGTACCACAGTCTTTTAAAGTAGCTGTAATTAAACCTCTTCTTAAAAAGCCCAGTCTTGATCCTGAGGTACTAGCCAACTATAGACCTATATCGAACCTTCCTTTTTTCTCTAAAATCCTCAAGAAATTAGTCGCCAATCAGCTGTGTGACTTTTTACATAATGAGTTATTTGAGGACTTCCAGCCAGGATTTAGAGCGAACCATAGCATTGAGAGAGCACTGGTAAAAATGACTAATGACCTTCTAATAGCTTCAGACAAAGGACTTGTCTCTGTGCTTGTTTTACTAGATCTTAGTGCGGCCTTCAACACTATTGACCATCACATCCTGCTACAGAGAGTGTAGCATCTAATTGGCATTAAAGGAACCGCATTAAGCTGGTTTAAGTCTTATTTTTCAGATAGATCTCAGTTTGTACATGTTAACGACAAATCCTCCATGCACACTAAAGTCAGTCAAGGAGCCCCTCAGGGTTCTGTCCTTGGACCGATTCTATTCACCTTATATATGCTTCCCTTAGGAAATATTATAAGGATACACACTTATATTTGTCGATCAAACCAGAAGAAACGGATCAGCTAGCTAAACTTCAAATGTTATTGTACTTGGCCCCAAAGGCCTCAAAAGCTCAATAGCTAAAGACATCGTTACTCTGGATGATGTAGTGTTGTCCTTCAACACCACAGTAAGGAATCTGGGTGTTATTTTTGATCAGGATATGTCCTTCGATTCTCACATAAAACAAGGACTGCATTTTTTCACCTGCGTAATATTGCGAAAATTAGGAACATTGTGTCTCAGAAAGATGCAGAAAAACTAGTCCATGCATTTGTTACTTCTAGGCTGGACAACTGCAACTCCTTATTATCCGGCTGCTCCAATAAGTCTGTTAAGAGTCTCCAGTTGGTCCAAAATGCTGCAGCTCGAGTATTAACTAAAACAATTCGAAGGGAACATATTTCTCCTGTATTAGCCTCTTTGCACTGGCTACCTGTAAAATCTAGATTAGAATTTAAAATCCTTCTCCTTACCTACAAAGCTCAATAGTACCATATTACCCGACTAGATCGCTGCGCTCTGAGAATGCAGGGCTACTTGTCATTCCTAGAGTCTCCAAAAGTAGAATGGGAGGCAGAGCCTTCAGCTACCAAGCTCCTCTCCTGTGGAACAAACTCCCAAGTGTTATTCGGGAGGCAGACATCGTCCCCATATTTAGGAGTAAACGTAAAACTTTCCTCTTCGATAAAGCTTACAGCTAGGGCTTAGGAGCCCTTAGCAATGTTGTTATTTTTAAGATAAGTTTGTCATGATTAATGATGCTGCTATAGGCCTTGTCTGCCGAGGGAAAATCCTGTTCCTGATACTCTGAGCTTTTCTCCTCTCCGTCTGTATCATTCATGTCTCATCAATGCATGTAACTAATTCAACTCCATGTTTGCCCCCATAATTATTATCATCGTCATGTTCTGTCACTCTAGCTGTGCCTGTTTCTTGCTGTTCTGCTGTATTAACTGCCATAACTTGTCATATTACTTTAGCTATCACTATAGTCACTGTTACTTTTGTGGTTGCTTGCATCTCTGGAAGTGTATCTGTCTGTCTGGCTTTGTCTCTCTCTGTACATCTGTCCATCTTTTCTTTCTTTCTCTCTCCTTTTTTTCCTCCCCAAACGGTCAAGAAAGATGTTCGTCCTCCGTAGAGGGGTTTGACCTACGTTCCTGCCTGTTATAGGTAAGGTTTTCGTTGCCAGCGTACTCTACGGGGGAATTGTTGGGTCTATGTTAATCATAAATAAGTCATAGAGTGTGGTTTTTACCTACTCTGTAAAGTGTCCTGAGATAACTTTTGTTATGATTTGGAACTAAATGTAGTGGTATGCAGCACCACTGCCTTATTAGACTGAGTTTGGCTGCACCACGGCCCCTCTTGCTTATTAGTCAATCACTGCTCTTCCCAAGGGGATGAAAGTAGGCCGTGTCCCTGCTCCTGACCTCTTGCTTCCTGCCTTTCCGGCCCACGCCCTTCCGGGTCATCGTATGTGCCGCTAGCGCCTGATCACAGGTAAGCGCACATTGCTGTGCTGTTTTGTGTATATTCGTCCTTTTTTCATTTAATTAAAGCCGTCGTTCCCAAAGAGACTTGGCGTCTTCACCTTGGTAGAGCGAACCGGTCAGGGGCTGTTTATTGCTGCAACCAGAGCATTGGTGAGTGATGACTTGCTTCTGCCATTTATTGCTGTAGCCGGGTGCTAAGCCCCTCTTCCGCTCCTCTCCCTCTAACAGTCTGCTGGTTGTGCTGCATGGTGGCCGTCTTCCCTTCTACGGCTTGTTTCTTCACCCATCTCCCTCTTTGGGAGGGATGCTAATGCACCCTGACTTAGGACTGGAACTGTAACGCTAACGCTACCCCTAACGTTAGCTGCGGGCACAGCTGATCAACCACGGCTATTACCGCTGCTACCTGGTTACCGCTGCTTCGCCGCTGTCCGCTGCTGTCCTGCTGCTTCGCCGCTGTCTGCCGCTGTCCTGCTGCTTTGCCGCTGTCCTGCTGCTTCGCCGCTGTCTTGCTGATTCGCCGCTGTCTTGCAGCTTCGCCGCTGTCTTGCAGCTTCGCCGCTGTCTTGCAGCTTCGCCGCTGTCCTGCCGCCCTGCTGCTTTGCTGCCGTTCTACTGCTTTGCTGCTGCTGCTGCTCTTACGGCCTGGCTCTGGTCCGGTCAGCCGCGACTGGATGCCACGAGTTTGCCAGATCTCTCGCGCTGTGTGTGTGTGTGTGTGTGTGTGTGTGTGTGTGTGTGTGTGTGTGTGTGTGTGTGTGTGTGTGTGTGTGTGTGTGTGTGTGTGTGTGTGTGTGTGTGTGTGTGTGTGTGTGTGTGTGTGTGTGTGTGTGTGTGTGTGTGTGTGTGTGTGTGTGTGTGTGTGTGTGTGTGTGTGTGTGTGTGTGTGTGTGTGTGTGTGTGTGTGTGTGTGTGTGTGTGTGGTATAAAGGAAGTTCCCAATAAGAGTCTGCTGTGTTTATAGTTTTACATAGCCTATTTTTAGTAGCTTGGATTGAAGTCTAAGACTGCTAATTATACTGTGTTTAAGATTTAAAGAGACTACAAAAAATTTAAATGCTGCAGACAACCTGCTGCCATTTATGACTAAAAGTCTAGTTCATGTGTAACTCTGTCCAAACCGTGTGATAAGGTGAAAAGCAAAAATGTTTTCTTAAAACTATATAAACACAGAATCACTTTACACCAAAATGACAGACAAACCAAACACTATATCTCCACATGTTCGGGCTTATTTTTGAGTGTCGATTATTGCTACACTGAAGTAAGACGAAAACTCCTTCAGAATCATTCCCCGGTAACATAGAAACTCACAAGCTGTGTCTATTCCGTCACCCTACCCTCCTTTGTAAACCCGACATCATGCACTGCATGTCTGCGCTACACATTTCACAGCACATGACTTTCCAGAGTCACCCGATGAAGCTGAGTGAAAATGAGCGCAGCTGTCTCATGACTGATGCAGTAGGAACCGCCCCCAATGACAACCATTCACTCATTCTTTTGCGTCACTGTCTGGCAGAGTATTTTTTCATTTCTTCTGTGATTGAAGGAAGGATCTAGGTTATGTTCAAACCCTAAACACAACTTCCTCCTCAGACACTTCTTACCTGAAGTCCACATTGCACTGATATCCAAGTTGAACTTTTGTGCACAGACAGTCTTGCACAATAAGACTTTTACATTCCACCTTAATCTGATTATGTTCTTGATTAGTTGATTTGTTTTTTTAAAAGTCTAAGAATTGGGAAAAACATGTGGCAGTTGCCTATAGCTCAAGGTTATTTCTTGAAATGGCCAACTGACCAACAACCCAAAATAAAGACAGGAAAAGCAGGAAATCTTTACAAAGAAGAAGCATAACCTATTGAATGTTTGTCATTTTTGATTAACAAACATTAACAAAATTGTTCCAGTTATTATTATTTTATCAACTGACCAATCAATTAATTGATCAATGGTTTCAGCTAATGGAGACCTAAATTCCTGTCCATCCAGTTGAAATGTAAAAAAAACACTTTAATAAACTTGCCATCGTCTCAACATAAATTTGATTGATTGAATAAAAAGCATGTGTGCAAAATGTTGTGAGAGCCACCACAACTGCAAACGAATTAAAAACTGAACAAATCCATGAAACTTGGGACAATTTTTCCGAACATATGCTGATAAAAACAGTTGCTGTGTGATTAGCCAACTAATGTCAGACGGTTACAACACAAAGCATCAACTGCTGTTTATGTCTATGCTACTTTTTTAAGCCACTGGTCACTTGCATTTCAGGTGTCAACAATAACAATAACTGAGACTGCTATTTTTGTAAAAATTTTAAAAATAAATAACTGACCCAATCTGTATTATGAACAGTAGTGCGATCCTAATGTTTTGGTATTTTTCTTTAGCTTTTGCTCATCACTTTTTTTTGGTTTCAAAAATGTTCACAGGGTCAATGCTAAAATATGTTCCAGGAGAAACACACCATCAGGAGGAAGATTCAGATGATGAGCCACCGTCCACAAGCAGTCAAGCAAGCAGCCAACAACTACAGACTCCTGAACAACTCCAGCAATCGTCGACCATGTCTGAAGGCTCCAATTCAGTACAATGCTGTGATGAACCATCATCCAGTTCAGCTACACCGACATTGATCACGACAGCGATCACGTTTACAAATGTTGTTTTTCCCCCCCCCCCCGAGTACTGCAGGCCGACCAGCTCCAGCTCCATCTCCTCCTTCCAAAACAAAGACTTGAACCAGTCCAAATGCCGGTTTATTAGTGCCAGCATCGTAAAGGTTTATGTTCACACTCTCCCTGCTGTGGTTTGTTTCTCCCCTCACTGTCAGGCGTGACTTGTTTTTTCCAGAGAGGAAGGGAAGAGGGGGACGCAGGCATCTGTCATATGATAAATCTGCAGAAACACGCCCGACAGCGTGTTACACCCAAGTTTAACACCCTACAGTGCCTATAGAAGGGCCAGGGCCGCTGCTAAACTTTTGGGGGCCCTAAGCATACATAGTGAGTGGTCAGGGAGCCCCCCCCCCCCAAAAAAAAAACATTTTCCACTCAAACCTTTGCTATTTATCTATATATATTTTAAAATTGACATTAAATAAAAATATAACTGAAAATGTATAGATGAAGTAATATATATATATTTTCTTTCTTGAATTTGCCCTCAGGGAAATGTCGGTGTAGCTGAACTGGATGATGGTTCATCACAGCATTGTACTGAATTGGAGCCTTCAGACACGGTCGACGATTGCTGGAGTTGTTTAGGATGCTGTAGTTGTTGGCTGCTTGCTTGACTGCTTGTGGACGGTGGCTCATCATCTGAATCTTCCTCCTGATGGTGTGTTGCTCCTTGAACATATTTAAGCATTGACCCTGTGAACATTTTTGAAACCAAAAAAAAGTGATGAGCAAAAGCTAAAGAAAAATACCAAAACATTAGGATCGCGCTACTGTTCATAATTGGATAACTGTGACTTAAATTATTATCATACTCATCAGCTTAAGTCTTCTGTTTATCTGTAAAGCACTTTATTTTGTCAAAGCTATCTAGTAGCCTTTGTATTTCACAATGATAGGAGAATTAGAGTAAACTATTATATCTTATTAATTTAGTGGAACATAGACAATGTTGAAGGATATACGTATATATGCTGATTGTTGTAGTGGTTAAAGAGTAGTGGTGAAAAGTATCACATTAGGTGTCATAAATTTATATTCTTTGTTCATTGTAATTTTCATGTATTATGCAGACAGTAGGTGCTTGTTTCTCAGCCTTGAAACCACTATGAGAGTGTGTGCAGAGGAGAGATAAAAATGGAGTTTGTGTAGCAGTCAGTAGATAGGGCAACTACAAGCGAAAGAGCACTGAGGCCTTCAAGGACACTGTCAGTGAGTGTGTGATATTTGCTTAAACCTACCGGGCTTGCAGCCTGAACAGATGTGATTCTCTGTCGTAACGTCTCCAAAGATCTTTGTATTAATAAATATCTTAAGCTTGTTTGCATCACTTCTCATCAACAGATCCGGGGAGGCTTGTTCACTGCCTCAACAACCACCTTAAATATGGATGTCCTCTAATCATACACATTAAACAAAGAATGATGGCATTTTGTAAATGACCAAAAGTGAAGATACCATAATTTGGCTCAACCACAACACATTTTAAAATTTACCAGCAGATGTCGCCCTTTCCATAGTCTCAGATTGAATGAACCACAACATAAGGTATAATGAAGCCTTCAGGTCCTATGGAAATTGGTAAATAACAAAATCTGATGTAAAAATTGCACATGAATACCCCCTTATGTGGTTATTTCCACTGTGAAACTTGTGGAATATTTTGATACACGAGTTGCAGAGATGAGATAACCTTTGACCTTTTCAACATGGCAGAGCGCAACGCAAGAGTCTACTTTATTACAAGAACGCTGTTTTTGAGCTGGTAGGGAAGATTATGTGCTTCATATTAGTGTAGACCAAATTTATGTAGCTAAACCAGAAATATTAGCTTTTGTCCTTAAAAAAAATGTTCTATTCATGATCTATAAAAAATACAGTATATTATTTACTGTTTGTGTTTTGATAAATCCTCTTTTTGCTGTAGCTGGTGAATTAGGCAGTTTAAAATAGTTTTCCCCAAGTAACAGATGAGGATCTGCGGGTCCCCCATGTTTCATTTAACTACGACAACAAACACACTTGAACACAACGCACTGGGAATTTCCAGTTTACAAGTGGAAAGGATCATCTTTTCCATAGCAAGTGAAGGCAGCATTAGTTCAAGCGACTAAACTACACGTTATTTTTTTTTTAGCATTCTGCTAACTGCATGCATGCCTCTTTTAAGTAATGGATATATTATATCCAAATGCCTTAAATAAAAGTTCTGAAATAATTTTCACTAATCTTCTTCCCTGGTCAATTCATCTGCCTGTCTAGTTTCTGGTTACTAATCATAAATAAGTGTGGTCTTAACCTACTCGACATGTATAGTGTCTTGAGATCATTTTTTGTTATGATTTGGCACTGTAAATTGAATCGTATTGAAAGAAAACCGTATGAAGAAAAGCTTTGGACTGCAAACTAGAATTTTGTTGACTTCATGTAAGGCACCTGACAGTTGTCATCCAAACGTGCCACATGCATTGTGAAATCTAGATTACATAATTTTTGTCTTAGAGCTACATCAAATCCAACTGCTAGGTAACCTAGCCTAGCTGGCTGACAAGGTGCAAGCAAACAGGGGATACGCAGGTGTCATCTCTCTGTTTTCTCTTTTCTTCCGTTTTGCAGCGCTAATTCATGTTGTCTCTTAATTGTTTATGTATGCCTCAACATTGACAGATTAATAAAGCATGCTAAATATGGCTACTGTAAGTTCAGGCAAAAGGCTATACAGAGAGAACTACCATTCGAAAAGAGTGTCATGAACTTTGAAGGCTGTACCATTTCAGAAAAGCTGGCGGGGGGATATATTAGGTAAAAACATTTTTAATTTGCCCTGATTTAGTGGAAGGGCACACAATAAAAAAAACAAGGCCCTGTTCATAAATAATTTATATATTTTTTAAAAGATTGACACAGAAAACCGACAATTCGACAGTGAATAGACAGAGAAGTATTTGTTTATAACCGTCACTGTGAAGCCTATGTGTTTACTTGGAGTGTATATCGTGTGCAAAGAGTACAACTTGGAAAGGCATTTTAAGACACCACTTTCCAACTGGGCTCTCATGCTCGCCGCTAGAAGATTTTGGGGCTAACTTCATGCTTTGAAGAAAGACGTAGAAGAGAGAGCTACATCGGCATCACTAAGAGTTGCCTGGATATTAGGAAAAGAAAAGGTTGTTTACAGATGCAGAGTCAGTCATAGTATGCTTGCTTCGACCCAGGAGGTGGTTATAGATGAGAAACCCTGAAACAGTGTGATTGATTCATTCATTCATCTTGAACCAGTTGCTGGGGGTGCTGGAGTCAGCTTCAGCACCCCCAGCAGACATTGTGAGGCGGGGTACACCCTGGACAGGACACCAGTCTATCGCGGGGCACATAGAGACGAACAACCATTCACACCTACGGGCAATTTTAGAGTCATCAATGAACCTAACACATGCATGTCTTTGGGTAGTGGGAGGAAACTGGAGCAGACACGGGGAGAAGCGGGTTGTTCCACTGCAGTGAAACTAGACTCTCATCTTCTTCTTCTTCTTTTTGTTTATTGGCGGGTTGCAACCATAATTTTCTTTGGTGCATATCGCCCCCAACTGTATCGGAGTATGTAACAATCTCATCCATGTCTTTTTACTTAAAAAGAAAAAGGAAATAAAATAAATAGGTAAATAAATAAAATAATAACATCATAGATTTAAAAAAAAGGGGAGGGGGTAGGTTAGATTAACACTAAATTTTTTTAAATAATCCTGTCTCCTTTAAATACTTAAGTGACACACCCTCGCCTGTTGTTCCAGTCTGCCTCCCAGACTCCACACTCTTCCTGCTCTCTGATGTTCACCAGCCAGCCTCCTTCTCTCCTCCGTGTATCTCTCTCACTCCATCAATACACGTTCTTCACTTTCTGTTTGTCCACATTCACACTCATCCGTTCCACTTTTTCCGATTAAAAAAAATCTACTTTTCCAAAAGGCATATCTGTTACACCATTCATTTTTGTTGCTCTTTTGGCAGTTTTGTCTGCTCCCCCCCTTCCCTTCGACTCCTACATGGGCAGGAACCCAACAAAACATTACAGATAATCCTGTTCTGTGTAATCTATCCAAGCTTTGTAGTATTTCTAAGAGAAGGACTTGTCTGTTAGAGTTACAATTCTGTATACTTAGAAGGGCGGCTAATGAATCCACCCACTGTAAACCAGTAATGATTGCCATTATCTCTGCTGAATAAACTGAAATTTGATCGGGTAACCTTTTCACAATATTGATTGCATTGATGGAATATATACACTTTACACCTACTTTATCATTTTCATCTTTGGATCCATTTGTATATTTGTCGAAATACCTGTAGTGATGGTTTTTAATATAGTTACTTACCTTGTCAGTATCTCACCCTCTTCCCATTCTCTCTTGTCTTCAGTCTTTAAATTTAAATCCACTTCCACCCTAGGAAAAAAACAAATTGGAGCATTACTAACAGGAGTAGCGGCCACTTGTATATATAGCTTTTGGTATCCATCCAAATCCATTATGTGGTGGAAATTTAATGAACACTTTCCTGGTGATAAATAAATGTATAAGTCGACTGAGTTTTAAAATGATTTAATAAGGAACAGGTTCAGTGAACAATTACACAGGCCAACAAATGGGCTGACAATCAAACCGACAGAGTCATGCAATACTATTCAGCTGAGTAGGGTCAGAGTCATCCACCAGGCTGGTTTCAGAGTCTGATAATTTGTTTATGTTTAGCAGGCCTTTTATACTCAGCTTCCATGTGCAGTAGACGTGGGATGACGCACAGGCACCGTTCAGGTGTTTGCGCAGGGGCAAACTTTTTTTCAAGGCTGTCTGAGCCCCTGTTTAACTTAGCCAGTCCATTTGGGTTTTCTCAGTTCAATTACGACAAACATGTTTAAAGAGCAGAGGAGACTAATGATTCCGCAGAAAACAGGTTTAGAACAACAGGTTTACAATAACAATAAATTAAGGCTTATGAATATGTAAATTTCTATCACACATTACATTGATAAGTTCCATATTCCCAACATTCCTGGATTACAGTTTTTTCAGAGTTTTCATTGCCACTTCCCTGTAGTCGACTCCAATATTAAAGCAACAGTTTATCTCTTCTGAGCACTATCAGCATTTCTCCTAATTCTACATGTAGTGCTTTATTTATATATATACACATTAATTGTTAATGTTGTTAATACATCAATGTCTGTTTGTCTGCTCCCCAGTCTTTCCCAGCTATTGCCCTAATTAATAATAACCTTCTTGCATTTTAATTCTATATACTCCACCTGTGTTCTCCATGTGCCCCTTTGGTCCAGCCAAACCCCGAGATATTTGAATTTTTCACTTTTTCTATATCTTTCCCCATATATTTGTACATTCTGTGCGTCTATCCTTTCCTTATTGGTTATTGTCATTAAACATGATTTACTTAAAGAAATCTTAAAGCCCCAGTTGTATGACCACTCTTCTACATCTCTGACTGCTTCCCTAGTTGTGTTCATTACTACTGTAGTATCTCTTCCCCTTGTCCAAATTGCCCCAATTAATAATCCTTCCCTCCACATAGCGTCGTAAGCTTTTACAATATCAAAAAACACGATAATCATTAACTCCTTAATTCAGGTTTTTTTTCTATCACATTACTGACTTTATTTACAGCATCCGTAGTTGACCTTCTCTTCCTAAAGCCATTTTGATAAGTAGCAAAAAGTCATCTAAGTTCAAGAAAATAGTTAAGTCGTCTAACTAGGATTTTCTCCATCCATTTACAAAGATGGGAAGTTAGGGCAATAGATCTATAATTACCTGCTTTGTTTGCGTCCTTTCCAGGTTTATTAAAGGGCAAGCTTAATGCACTTTTCCAACTTTTTGGCATTTTCCTTTCTTTCCATATTTTATTAAATAGATGCAGTCTTTTAAACATCATATAACTTAGTTGGTCTTCTCCAGTAGCAGTACTCCCAGCTCCACCTAATACTGCAACCAATTCACTCATGGAAATCTCAGCATCGATTATACTTTCCTCACTATCTTTATTTAAAACACGTCCCTAGTTTCCTTTAAGATTTAATTTTTCCTTTGTTTGTGTTTATCATCTAAATGATCACCACTATGCACACTAGCAAATGCCTTAATGCCTTGCCTGCTTTTTCTTTATCAGTTATTGCCAGTGTTCCGCCATCCTCCAACACAGATATTTTAGTAAATACTTTTTTACCACTAATTTTTGGTTGAGGAATATTCTCCCTGACTTTGTAGTTTAACCAACCAATGTGAATTTCAGAGGGCATTGTTTTATCAAAAACCAGCAGCACTGATAAATCTATGCTGTTTGACTCCACTTTGATTAGTTTGCAGTCTTCAATCCCTTTCCCACCCTTGCTCTCTTTCTTTACTTCATCCATTGACATTTCTAGTGGCACAGTTTTGCTGCCACTCCTGGTACATGGGCCTTTAATCCTTCCACCATCAAGATGAGACATTTTAAGGATCGTTTCCTGCTTTTTCTTACTTACTGCTGAGAAGAGAATTCTTCGGTTTGACAACAGTTTTGCTAATTTAATTTTGTCCCTTATCATCACTATGCACAATAACTACTTTCCATTCCTCTTTTTCCTCATCACTGTTCCCATGAGTAATGATTCTCTTCTTTTTAACATTTTGTCTCAGTTTGCTCTCTCCTTCACTTCTTCCTTCAGACCATGGTTTTTTCCTTGGTATCTTTGTTTGAGTAGTTTCCATGTCTTTCCAACCCTCACCATCTGACATATCTGCCATTGTTACACACAGAACATACAGTTTCTTTGCGACCCGCTTTCTCTCACAGACACCACTGAAACCCGCCTCACCTTCCTTCAGCCTTGACACTAGACAGTTATTGGATAAATTCTGGGCTTTGGCCCAGATGCTCGGCTTCTGCATGATGATTGGATGAGCTATCTGAGGCGGAATCCTTTTTTGATTGACAGCTAAATGAGCGAATCAGCAAACTTGAAGAATAACATCCAGTGGAGCATCCTCCAAGTTTTTCATTCCGTTGTTCTGAACTGATCCAGAGACTTTACCGACCCGCAGAGACTTTGTCTTTGTTAAAAATGACTAGCGATGTGTTTGGAGACTCTGTTCTGTCACTCTGCGGTTTCTTTCCCCATCAAGCAACGGCAGCTGCGGAGCTCCTCTAGCTCTGCTGGCCATTGAGAGGACACTGGTCAAGACCCTGGAAAAGACGCCTAGTTGGTACGACAAGGTCACAGATCATTTTCTTGAAAAGGAACGAAGGGTAGAATTTACATATAAATGAACAAACACATTTATGATGTAGGCCGCCAAGGCCGGAAAAAAAATTAGCTTCCCCTCCTTGAAAGACTAGCAGCCGCCACTGGTTTGTGTTATGCAAATGTTACTTACTCAGAATATGGAGGACGTGTTTGCAGACCCGGACAAAAAGGTATTGAACGTTGATCACATCGTTCGTTTCATGTCATAAAAGTTTTTGTTGAAAATGTATCTGACAGCATGTTTTACTTATAATACGTTTACAATAAGCCTTATGCACGTCAAATGCACACAAATGTACAGCTCAGTATGCAGCTGATCTGAGGACATGTTAAGAGACCAAATTGTGTCGGAAAAGTCCAATGCACGGTTCAGAGAGTGCTTGCCGTTTTAGGATAGACTTAGACTCGAAAAGACTGACAATTGCTGCTCAGATTGAAAATGCAGCATTCCAGAAGATGTCACAGATTCTGGCAGGTTTGGATGGTGTACAGTGTTACTTTGACGATATTATTGTGTGTGCTGATACTCCTATGCTGCTTGAGACACGACACAAAGCTTTACTGCACCGACTGAACAACAGTGGACTGAAACTAGAACTGAAACTAAGTGCCTGTTCAGGAAAAATTAACTTCCATTTTTGGGCCACGTTGTCTCTGCTTCCGGCATCCGTCCCAACCCAGATCATGTTACTGCTATAACAGAGGCTCCTCCCCCTCGTGATGCCACAGCCCTACAGTCCTTCCTAGGCCTCACAAGGTGGTATTCAAAGTTCATTCCCTGCTACGCCTCTGTGGTGGAACCCCTTTGTGGTCAGCTAAGGAAAAATGCAGAATTTTTAATATTGATGCTGCTCAGGAGGCTTTTTCTCACCTCAAAAATCTGTTTGCTACAAGCCCTTGTGTGGTCAGCTAAGCATTGGCGCACTTACCTTCGGGGAAGCCACTTCACCCTGCGCACAGACCATAGCCCTGTTACTGCCCTGCTGTCCACCAAAGGCTTCGGAAAAGCTTCCTTTTAATTTTTTTTTTTCACAACACAACAATTTTGTTCTGCCTAATGATGCTGCTATAGTCCTAGTCTGCCGAGGGATAATACTGTTCCTGATACTCTGAGCTTCTCTCCTCTCTATCTGTATCATTCATGTCTCATCAATGCATGTTACTAATTCAACTCCATATTTACCACTACAATTGTTATTGTCATATTCTATTACCTTAGCTGTGCCTGTTTCTTGCTGTTCTGCTGTATTAACTGCCATAACATGCAAGTCATATTTACATTTCTTTAACTATTATTATAGATACTTTTACTTTTGTGGTTGCTTGCATCTCTGGAAGTGTGCCTGCCTGTCTGTCTTTGTCTCTCTCTGTCCATCTGTCCGTCTTTTCTCTCTCCTTTTCTTCCTCCCCAACCGATGCAGACAGCTGGCCGTCCTCCACAGAGCTGGGTCTGTCTGACGTTCCTGTCTGTTATAGGGAAGGTTTTTGTTACTCACCAGGGGAATTATTGGGTCTATGTAAATTATAAATAAGTCAGAGTTTGGTCTATACCTACTCTGTAAAGTGTCCTGAGATAGCTTTGGTTATGATTTGGCACTATAAATAAAGTAAAATAAAATAAAATAGAATTGAAATGCAACATCATCCATCCATCCATCAGGGGGGGCTGGAGCCGATATATCTATTTGTCTTGGCAGTAGAAATGTTGGATATATACTGTATATTTTGTGAAACCACAACACATATCTTTAGTACCTGTTTAGTAACACAGAGTTTCTGGGTGGCGGTGAAAAACTGGTTAGCAATTTCTGGACCGAGCTTTACAACTGATGAAATTACTCTTGGCATCACAAGGGGAAATTATAAGAAATTTTATTCATAAAAACAGATATTTAAAAACATTCCCTCACTTCCTAGTACTTAAGAGAGAATTTAACACATATACGAAATCCCTTGATAAAATGACAAGGAAGAAAGCAACAGTTTTAAAATGTAACTGTGGTATTTTAATGCAAGGTTACAAAGAAGCACTTTGAATATAAATTTCTGATTTCCCTTTGTTTTGTTTGTTTTTAGTTTTTTTGTTTGTTTGTTTTGTGTGTTGCTTAACCTTTTATGTAAATCTTATGTCTGTCTTATGTATCCACATTCAAGCATGTAATAAGAATGGATTCACTTAACTGTACTACATGCAATGTAATGAAATTTTGAATTATTGAAAAAAAAAAAAAAACTGACATTAGGGCGCACACACTGTCCATCCGTACCGTGCACGTTTCACGGCTAAAACCTAGTTCATTTGACCAGTGTGAGTGCAACCGTACCGCGCCTAGCTGCAGTCATGGACCGTTTGGGAGAGGTGGGCTTTTGTAAAGCATGTTTGCACATGTACGAGCACGAGCGTGTGCACGTGTACAAGCACGAGGCCTACGGCGGTTCTGACGTAATTTTATGTGCGCCTGTTGGGACATAGAAAAAAAGAAGGAGGGACCATGCGCGAACATTTAAAACAATGGCGGCGAAAGGTTCACGTTGGTGTGACACATCGCGATGACGTCAGTCAATGCATGTGACGTGTAACAGCTTGAGGGCGTATGGACAGGCAAGAAGCATTTGCAGGAGGCCCAGGCAGTGTGGGTACAGACTGACTTGCCTTTCCATACGTCATCACGCCGTAACGCGTCACACGCATCGATTGACGTCGCACTCCACCTCCACATCACACCAATGTGAACCTTTCGCCACCGTTGTTGTCCGCGCATGGTCCGTCTTTTTTTTCTTTTCTATGTCCGAACAGGCACACATAAAATGACGTGAGAGCGTCGTGCTCGTGCTCATACATGTGCAAACACGCCACCTCTCTCAAACGGGCCGTGGACGGCCAGCTGGCCGCAGCTAGGCACAGAGCGGTTGCACTCACACTGGTCAAACGAGCTAGGCTTTACCAGTAAAACCTGTTTTGGCCCGGTGCGGAAGGACAGTGTGAGTGCGGCCTAAGACTCAATAGAGCACTAATGAAGTCCAAACCAACTTCCCACCAACGACTGCCACTCTAACGACGGTCATTGGCACTTGGAGCACAAAGGGTTCGAGTGACATCATCGGCCTTGTGAGAGGTTAAATACCTGGATCTCCACACCAGATAGTTGGACCAGTCCCTGCCTGGTCAGATGCGTACATGAACTGATGAAGCCTCTTGGATGAGAGGTGAAACGTCTACCGAGACAAATAACCAAGTCCAGTGGCTTTTGACTGAAATTGCTTTGGGGATAACGATGACCTGGACAAATGAGAATATTCACAGGCTTTATTAATTATACTTGTGGAAAGTTTTTTAATGCTATACCAGGGGTAGGCAATTCCGGTCCTGGAGGGCCACTGTCCTGCATGTTTTAGGTTTCTCTCTGCTCTAAAACACCTTATTCTAATGATGTGCTGGTTCTCAAGCAGCTGATGCTTGTCACAGTTTGATTATTGTTAGACTCAGGTGTGTTAGGGTAGGGAGAAACCTAAAGCATGCAGGACAGTGGCTCTCTAGGACCGGAATTGCCCACCCCTGTGCTATACAAATAAACTTGCCTTGCCTAATTTTCAGAGAATCCACTAGATGGTGGTAAAGTGACTCTGGCTTCCATTGTTTTCAAGATGAGAAGAAGAAACTCCAGGTTGGTCAGATGTGGTGTCAGCGACGGCGGAGATTGGTTGGTGAGCTGGTACGCCGGACTGGAATGGACAGGAGATGGCAGAAGGAAGTGACGGATCAGGAAATGAGTTAGGAATGGAGCAAGGTGGCGGGAGAAGTGAAAGTTGGAGTGAAGTGAAAATAGGGAAAGCCAGGCGAAAATGCAAGAAATTGTGGCAGAAAGGAAGGAGCTCAATGTCAGAAGAAACAGATAATGAGCAAGCGAGAGGGAATGAGGAAGAGCATAAGGTAATCATCAGACTGGAGCAAGAAAGTGCTTCGTTCGGTGAGTGGAACCCGGTTCTCCTTACCAAGGGGATAAACAGTCTTGTGGGAGAGATAAAGAGTGCCAAGGTTCTGCGCAGTGAAGCACTACTGATTTTTTGCAGGGACAGCACACAACTAGGGAAAGCGGTTAGACTGAATAAGATCGAGGGGAAGAGAGTTAAAGCAACGATAGCTACTGGTGGGGGTCTCACTCAAGGAGGGATTTTTGGGATTCCCCTTAGAGTGTCCACTGAACAAATAAAAGAGAACGTGAAAGGTGCAAGAGTGAGGGAAGTCAGACGCCTGCAAACTACTCGAGAGGGCCAAAAATGTGACAGTCTGTCGGTGCTGCTTACATTTGATGAAGATCGAATCCCTGATAGTGTTTATCGGTTATATGAGTTATGATGTGAGGCTCTATGTTCCCCCGCCGCTTAGGTGCTTCAAGTGTCAAAAATATGGGCATGTAGCGGCAGTATGCAAGGGAAAGCAAAGATGTGGGAGGTGTGCAGGGGAGCATGAGTATGGGAAATGTGAAAGAGGAGCTAAACTCAAGTGCTGCAACTGCGGAGGGGAGCATACCTCCGCATTTAGAGGGTGTGAAGTAAGTAAGAGAGCAGAAGAGGTGCAGCGAGTGAAAACATCCCAAGGGATCACATATGCGGAAGCGGTCAGAAAGGTTGGGATGCAGCCACATAGCAGTAGTGTTAAGATGGCAGACAGGCATGAAGTGAGAGCATGTGAGGGATGCAGCAGAGTTAAAGAGGACACACTGATTGTGGAGGAAAGGCAGTTTATACTGTTCATGGTTGATGTAATTAACTGTACTGCGCAAACAGACAAGAAAACAGAAAAAATCAAACTGTTAGTAAAAGCAGCAGAGAAATATCTGGGAGTTGAGACCATTGGTTGGGAGGAAGTGGAGGAAGTGTTGAAAGGAGGCTCACCCAGTTCGCTGACATCGTCACAGACATCATTATGGGGTGGTGGATCATCATGGTCATAAGTATATTGCAGTGGAATGCAAGAAGTCTTGTAGCCAATGGACAAGAGCTTAAGAAGTTTGTCTCAGATCAGCAGGATAAACCCAGTATAATTTGTGTGCAGGAAACATGGCTGAGAGTGCAATGGGATTTCATAATACAAGGTGTAGGTACTCTAGGTCAATTGAATCAAAAATGTAACTATCAAATTAAATATTTTATAAAGAAAATTAATCAATTTAATTTTCTAAAATCTTCGGGGCACCACTCTTTACAGAGAACGATAACACACTTATTGATTCCAGTCTCTATTTATCTTAGATTATGAACACCTAACTTAATCATTTAGTTGAGCATAATGAAAGGTAATTTAATCATCAGTTTAGTGTATAAAGGTTAGTTTATCACTACAAACACGGTGATCTGAAGGTATACTTTGGAGTTCTTGGCTTAACAGAGGTTGGCTTCTACATATTCAAGGAAAACAAACAGGATTACTTCTTGTTATAACAAACAGAATTTATTATAAACTTTAAGTAACAATTAACATCAAACAACACTACTAATGACAGCAACTGGTGAAACTCTATATACAGGTTGTGTGGGCTAGTTTCAAAGGTGTGTGTGTGTGTGTGTGTGTGTGTGTGTGTGTGTGTGTGTGTGTGTGTGTGTGTGTGTGTGTGTGTGTGTGTGTGTGTGTGTGTGTGTGTGTGTGTGTGTGTGTGTGTGTGTGTGTGTGTGTGTGGTTGTAGTGGAACAAAGGATGGCTACACCAAATGATCAACACTGCAAGAAGGGCGGCGCCTAGCAAGCTGCTCGAACAAAATGGCTCCTCCAGTGACCGAGTGAGAGGGGGAGGGAGGTTATGAGCGCCACATGCAGGGAACAAAGGGTACCACACACAAAATGGCTGCCACAGCTGGTAGGACGGCGCCTAGCTGATGCCTGTTGCCTGTTTAACCAAAATGGGGGCTCTAGTAATCCGTGAGAGCGGGAAAACTACAGGCACCACATGGCCGGACAACGGACAGCACGAAACTCGTCTCAGGTTGGTACGATGTGAGGAAAGGAACAGTCAGGAGTTTGGAAACACTGAGCCTGGTCAGTTCTCCACATCGGTACCGCTCTTGCTACGTGTGTGTTATATCAGTGAGGCACAAAGGAAAGGCATGCGATATGGCTATCTCATCAAGAAAGGGGTACACAGAAGATTTAAACACATTCAGCAAACATTAACCAGCAAACAACAAACAATAGCATATACAGTTCTAACTACATCTGCCCAGATTGTCAGCCTTACTTGGGAGAATCACTCCGTGGATTCTATAGCTGGTTGCGATTTTCCTGTTGCAGTGAGCGGTCAGGAGTAGCACACAGCTGGTCCTTTTAGTCCAAACGCTCGTCAGCGGAAGGAACGCGTCCTGGTTGGAACCGTTAGGGACGTTTGAAGAAAAGGGGAAAAGGGGAATCTGGTCGCCTTAAACTCGTCCTTCAAAATTCACAAAAAGTAGTGTGGAAAAACAGAACAATCCAAAACAGAAGAAAGGGCAACTGGTTGTCTTGAAATAGGAGCAAAGCTAAGTTAATCTTACTTCTCCCTGGCCAAGTGGTGAATAAGATAACTATAATTGCTTTGTCTAAGAAAAGGAGGGAAAGTTATTTCTGGAAGCTTCGGTATCTCCAACAGCAAGTCAGCAGTCTTGGGAGGCCGCTATTTCGCAAAGAGAGAGCGATTTGAATTTTCCCCAAAGTTTTATAGGGAAAATGATGTCATCGGTCCTAGGCCAGGTTCGTCCAATGACCACTGAGGGATGGTCTCTCAGGTGTGGCTTTGTGGCTCCTCCCCTGGGAGATGGGCGTGACCAGGGTTCTTTGTTCTGTAAAATGGAGGTCCCATGCGGCCTGTGGCTGAGGTCAAAATGGCTGCTTACAGACAAAGGCCCTACAAAGGATACACTGCTATAAGGAATGACAGGAAGGTGGGGAAAGGTGGTGGGGTGGCCACCTTTGTCAAAAATGGAATAAGGTTCAGTACTGTTCAAGTAGGAAGAGAATGTGAGTTCATAACAATAAAGATTTGGACAGGCAAATATGAGCTAGCAATAATAAACTACTACAATCAATGCAACAGATTATGTGTAAATATCCTGAATATGGTGATGGGGGAAGTGCAGGGGAAAGTAGTGTGGTGTGGTGATTTTAATGCACATAGCACTCTATGGGGTAATGGGAGAACTGATGCAAATGGCTTAATAGTAGAAGAATTTATAGAAGATAAAGGATTAGTATGTGTGAATGAAGGGAGGGGAACAAGGTATGACTGTGTACAAAATAAGGAGAGTGTGATTGATTTGACTATGACATCAATTGAAATGGAAAGTATCACTGCTTGGGAGGTGCTAAATAAGACATTAATGGGTAGTGACCACTATCCAATCAATGTTAAGATTGGAGTAGAGGTACAACGGGAGGAAGACATGAGATTGCCAAGATGGAAAATTGATAAAGCTAACTGGGAACTCTTTCAAGAATTGAGTAGGAAAAGATTTGAACAAGCATATAAAGAGAAATGGGCAGAGGTGGATGAGTTTAATACGGTAGTAGTCACAGCTATAATAAAATCGGCAAATGAGTCGATACCAAAAGCATCGGGATACAGAAACAAAAAGAATGTGCCGTGGTAGGATGAAAACTGCAGACAAGCAATTAAAGAACGAAATAGGGCATTTAGGCTGTTAAAGAAACATCATTCTATGGAGTCGCTAATTCAGTATAAAAGATCACAAGCAGCGGCTAGAAGGACGGTCAGAACAGCTAAGCGTGCTTGCTGGAGGCAATATTGTAGTGAGATAGGTCGGGAGGTACAGCTATCAGATGTTTAGGGAATGATCAGGAAAATGAGTGGAATAAGAAGGAATACAAAAATACCAATACTGACAAGTAACAGCAGAACAGCTGTTAGTGGATTAGAAAAGGCAAGGCTATTGGCTGAAACACTAATCAAAGTTCATAGTTCAGGGAATCTATCAGCAGAGGCTAAACAGCAAAGGAGCTCTATTCTGGCACATAATATGGTTTATGTGATGTGCAGTATATCTCCAATGTTCCTCTACCAGAAATTCCGCCCTGGTTGTTCCAGATGCCTTCAGTAGATTTTAATATTCAGCAGAAGCTCAACAAGAAGCCAAGGCACGGAGACATTGCAGTAATAGTGCAAAAATACATTGAACAGAATTATCCAAATAGAGTGTCAATATTTACAGATGGATCAAAAGAGCCAGAAAATGGGCGCACTGGGGCTGCGGTGTACATTCCAGAGTTTAAAGTGGCAGTTAAGCAGAGAGCAACAGATCATGCATCAGTATACACAGTTGGACTCCTGGCTATCACACTCGCACTGAGATGGTTAGGGGGAGACAACAGGGCCAATGCACTCATTGCATCAGATAGTTGGGCAGCCCTCAGTAGTATTAGGACCATGAAGTCATGTAGGCAAGATCTAATCATGGAGATCCATCAAATGTTATATGACCTTCAAAACAGGGGGAGGACTGACAGTTTTCTGTGGGTTCCTGCTCATGCAGGGGTTGAGGGCAATGAGGATGCAGATATACTGGCAAAACAAGCACTCAGATTACAAACAGTAAACAATATCCCACTAGGGAAAGCAGAAGGAAAGACCGTCATTAAAACACAAATGCAAAAGGTTTGGCAGGAATATTGGGACATAAATGAGACAGGAAGACACTTTTACGGTATACAAAAACTGGTGGGAAAAGGAGGAATGGTGGGCGGGAGAAGGGAAGGAGGAGGCGGTCATTACCCGCCTCAGATTAGGACACACAGGGCTTAACAGCACGTTACACAGAATTGCTAAACATCCTACTGGTAAATGTAGACTGTGTGATCATCCTGAAACTGTGCAGCATGTTTTTATGGAATGCAAGGGATATGAGAGAGAGAGGAGAGATCTAAAATCTGCACTACAAAGGGAAAAAGTGAGCTTTAGGGTAGAGAACATGTTGCAAAGATCAGAGAGCATTAGGAAGTATTTGTGGGAAACAGGCTTAATGGATAGGGTTTAGGTTTTTTTGTTTGTTTATTTATTTTTATTTTTATTTTTTTTTCTCTGTCATCTAATGTTCCACACTCCAGTCCGGTAGGTGGCGGCAATGCACCTATAAGCTGGATGCCAGCCGCCAATCAAATCCAGAAGAAGAAGAAGGCTTTTTACCCAGTAAGTGCAAAGCAGTCACTGTCTTTCGGTGTGACATTAGTTTCCTTCTTTGACGCTTTTTGTACTGAAACACACCTTAAAACTGTGAACGGAATAATCCAAAATTTTCCTCTGTTCAACAAGGAACTACACTAACCTACAGCGGATTTGTCCTTAGTGAACCTGCCCCTAAAATAAAAGCGATGCTGGTCACCATTTTCTGCGCGCCGAGGGATCGCCCAGAGACCACCTTCGCCCTCGATGTGTCCCCGGAGCTAGAACTGAGAGACTTTATGGCACTTTGTGAACTGGAATCTGGAATCCCAGCCGGGGAAATTCAAGTGAGAAGACCCAGGCTAGCCGTAGCCATAGAGATAACGTAGCTAATAGCTAACTAGCTAGCTGCTGTTTTGATGGTCGGGCTGTTGCGAAACTAAGTTTATCAACAGCATCAACACCAAATGTCAATAACGGCTAAAAACAGTCGGCTTTAGTCATATATACTTTTGAAGTTTATGGTTTTAGTGGGTGGCCTTTACCGAAAGTCAAACTAACTGAAGCTAACTGTTGTCAGAGGAGGTTAGGTTAAATGGTTACACGAAGTTAACCAAAACAACAGAGTTTCCTTATCTCTTATCTTTAACTTTATCGAGACACATTTTAAATGAACCAATGTCCCGCGTCAGTTAACGGCTTTTTAAGGTCAACTCAAGCTATGGGGGGGGGTTATCTTGACAGAGTAAATGGTCGCAAAGTCGTGTTAACGTTACCCTAACAAATTTCAAATTCAACAGTTTTGGGGTATAACGTTAATTTAAGCGACTTCAATGATAGATAAAGATTTTTGAATTGTACTGGGGAAGTGGACCTGTCCGATTTCCAGTCCAAAATGGCGCGTTAACGTTACACAATAACCTAAACATATTCAATATGACAATGCAATAAAACTGCCCTAAAAAAGTCTCCAATTGTGGGGAGGTGTCTGTTTACTCAGCCCTACAACAAAAAAAGAATCAGCTGCCAAACCTTTGTTTTCTACAGATGAAAAAAAAACTTAGGGGAGAAATATTAAGGAATTAAGAAATATTATTCTGGACTTTTCTTCACTCAATTTTAATTCATAAACACAGGAGAGAAAACAATTAAGCTCAGACTCACAAGTTTAGAGTAAATTTATGTGTGGGGTAGGCCTACTACTCTGTTTCGTTTGTATTCAGAAGCATCCAGCAAAAGTGCACGAATATGGACAAAATTAATGCTGATTGTTCTGTAGGCTCTGTCTGTATCTGTATCCACATTTAACTTTGAGCATAATTTTGCCTTAACTACCTTAACTATGGTTCACCAACAAACACAATGTTGTGGGCTAAGGGAACATGGGGCCTAATTTTGATGGTGCTAAGGAAACACAGTGATGACCCCAATTGGGGTCATATTGAGGCTGTGAAACATGTTAACATCCTACTATATTTTAGCTTTGAAAGCAGTAAAATTTGTGTTTTATTGGGGCTAAATAGTATGTCGCTGTATAGCTGAAATGACTAGTCTGATTACTAGTTGATAGATTTAAATTGATTTTGATTGATAATTTGGTAAAGAATTACTTGACTAATTTCACCTTCTAAATTCCAAGGCTGCTTTATTTGTACAATGCAATGAATCCATTAAAACTACTGCCTTAGTAGTTTTTGCAGTCAGGTAGACCACTAAATTGGCTGCCAGTGAAACTATAGGATTACATTTGGTTTACTTACTGAAAAGTAGACTTTGGAAAAGCAAGCGCCATAAACTTTGCAACAAAAAAATTGTAAAATCTGTGAAATTTGAGTGAATAAAATATATCTGTTGATCCATGTTAAGCATCCTTAGCTTGTTCAGTTGTGGTTTTTATAATCTAGTATCCACATAAAATACAATGGGAGCAACAATCTGTAAATTTTCTGTATGATAAATTCTATTTAATTCTGTATTTTCCCTTGAACAGATCACATATGTAGAACAGCCCCTAAAAGACCCCACTCGTGCCTTGGGGACCTATGGTGTGATGGATGGAGATGTGGTGGTTCTCAGGCAAGCTGACAGAAGGCTACCACCAACTCAGCCAGCCTTTCCAGGTAATGCACATGTTTGTTGAAATGATATAAAAGCTATTAATTTAGGTCTGTTGCCAAGTTCCAGTTAAGATGGCAGTTACTGTACATTAAGGTCCAATGAAATTGCTCTGTGGAATTCCGTGTTTTGATGTTTTCTGTTAAACAGGGAGACAGGCGATAAGTTGGGATTTGACTTTAGGGCTGCAACTAAGGGTTATTTTCATTGTTGATTAATCTGTCGATTATTTTCTCGATTAGTTGTTTAGTTGTGTTTGTCTATAAAATGGTGAAAAAGGTCAATAAGTGTTTCCCAAAGCCCAAGATGTTGTCCTTGGATGTCCTGTTTTGTACACAACTCAAAGCTCAGTCCATAGGTGACTCGGCTGGGAACTGGAGGGTCTGCGGTTTGAGTCCCTGTGTGGACCATGAAAGAAGCAAGGAGGTGCTAGTTCATCTCCTGGGCACTGAGCTGCTCAGGGCGCCGATCCATTGGCAGCCCCCTCGCTCTGACATCTCTCCGTTAATTGCATGTATATAGGCCCTGGTTGTGCATGTGTGTACTTCGGGCCTGTATGTGTAACCTGTAAAATAATAATAACTGAGTGAAAAAATTTAATTTCCCTTGCAGGATAAATAAAAGGAATTCGTCTTCAGAAATTTTTTATTACTCAAAACGATTAATTGATTATCAAAACGAGGTGATCAATCGTCTAAGTTGGCAACTAATCGATTAAGCTTTCCAGCTTTATTTTAATTTGAGAAATGGCTGAATTGAAATAGGCATGGCAAAGACAAATTTGTTGATATTTACAATGTTATAAATGTAAATGCCAGATGCTAATCGCTCACCATTTATCCTTTGTGCTCCTTAGGTCTGCCACATATTGACTTTCGTTCCATCACAATCCCCGGCACCTCTTCTTCAACTAGTCAACATAGTGTCATAAGACTGCAGCCGTCACAGCAGCCACAGCCCACCACACAACCTTCCACACCAATGGCCTTTCTTGGCTCGTCTCCTCAGGGACTGGACGACCCTGCCTTACTCCAGCAGATGCTATTATCCAATCCACATGAGCTTTCACTCCTCAAGGAGCGAAACCCGCCTCTTGCTGACGCACTGCTGAGCGGAGACTTGGGTAAACAAAACAGCCATTGATGTCACACGCCATGATTTCTGTTTATGGTCTTACTTTTGATACCAGCTACGACAGTGACATTGGTATTGTGTGGTCCTGGAGACACCTACCGTAGCGAGAATTACCACAGAGGTGGTTTTGAGTATTTTGACAGGTGTTTATATGCCTCTCTATCACCAGATATTATCGCTACGATAGTGTTACAACCGTGCAAGATTTAATCATAAAACTGAAGGCAGAGTTCAAAGATGGGTGTGGATCAAGCAAAGGTGGCAGTAGTATAGGGGTGGAAAGTAGTGCAGACACCACTGCGCCACCGCTTAACACCCCTGGCCCATCACAAGATGGTCTCTAGTTAGACAGTTACTCTAGCATGACAGATTCAAATCTATTTCCACAGAGTGCTTTAACAAAGTGTTGCTGGAGCAACAGCAGGATCGAGCCAAGAGAGAGCAAGAGAGGATCAGACTTCTGACTGCTGATCCTTTTGATTTGGATGCACAATCAAAGATTGAGGAGGACATCAGGTATGGTACAAAAACCAAAGTTTTTTTGGACCACTTGGACATATTCTTAAAAATTCAAGTCTCTAACCCTTGGATTTGTGCGTATTGCAGACAGCACAATGTGGAAGAAAACATGACAATTGCAATGGAGGAGGCCCCAGAAAGCTTTGGACAGGTGGTTATGCTCTACATTAACTGCAAAGTCAATGGGCACCCTGTGAAAGCTTTTGTTGACTCAGGTAATTAGCCTTTAATCCTGATACGATTTGTAGTAGATACAATTCTGATCGGGAACAGGAATTGTACAAAAATGTTGGAGTACTACATTGTGGATGAGACATCTATCTATGACATCTTTATTTCGTTGTCTCTGCATTTTCTGTACTCAGGACACTTTTATCTGTGATCTCATTCCTCTTGTGATTTTTTACAAGACCGGTATGACTCAGCAAAGACCAAGAAGAGTAACTTCATCTTGGAGCACAGAAATGCAGAAAATCATACTTACTGTACCATTTGGTTCTACACAGCATTGTATTAACCGCCATTTGTGACTTTTGGTTAAACATTTTGTAGAGATTAGATATTCTTTGTTTTTAGGAGCCCAGATGACCATAATGAGCCAAGCATGTGCCGAGCGCTGTAATATCATGCGTCTGGTGGACCGTCGCTGGGCAGGGATTGCCAAGGGAGTGGGCACCCAAAAGATCATTGGCAGAGTTCATTTGGGCGAGTGTTGGCTTTTTAAAAATACTTTTCTATGAGCAACACTGTATTATAACATCACACAAGTTTAGATTTTTTTCCTACTTGGTCAGAAAAATGCTTCATGCATTTTGAAAATGTGTCGCATGGTCACATAGCCCAGCTTAGCACAATTATTGGATGTTTTTGAGTCCACTTCCTATTTCATCTCACCCATTATAGTTATGGTTTGAAATAAATAATTGCAATGATGATTTAACTATTTTGATATTGTACAATGTGTGGTTACCAAGTGGCTTTACTAGTTGTACAAATATAAAGGCTCTATTTGCAACTGCCTACACAGTCGATTTCACACCTAAAAGTTGTCAGGATTGAATTTAGTGTTGAAATAGCATATGAAAGTTGACAACTTTGACTGCAGTTTTTAGGACCTTTTTGAGTGGCCATTACAGGGCTATGCATTGTGGGGTTGAAGTTGTCCAGGTAGACTGGGCTGATGCATACTGGATATTTTTTCCAAATCAGTATGGCATTCACATATTTTTGGCATACTGCATATTTCATTTTGGCCTGCATACTACATGCTACAGTTTGGTCTGATCTGTATGCACTGCTAGTATAGTAGGCTGTTCCAGGTACAGCCAAAGCAACTGCCTGCAGATAGCCACAAACTAGCTAAGCTTACAATTCAACATAGATTTGTCACTTTATGTATTCATTCAACCGCATCCACATTGAAGCTTCTGCATGACATTTCAGTGTAGTTTATTTTAATAGTATTGTCTCGTTGCGCTCATGTAGCTCAGGTCCAGATAGAGGGGGACTTCCTTCCATGTTCGTTCTCCATCTTGGAGGATCAGCCAATGGACATGCTGCTTGGCCTGGATATGCTGAGGAGACATCAGGTGTGAGCCCCTTTTTTCATCTCATCACACTACGCAGTGCAGGGTTGGATTGCAATTAATTACATAGTACAGGGGACTCCATTTTCTGATCTCTGTATACTTAATGTAAAGGAAAATTGAAGAATATCTGGAAGCATTATATGTACTGTTTTTCTTGTAGTGTTCAATCGACCTGAAGAAGAGCATGCTTCTAATAGGCACTACAGGCACCGAGACTCGCTTTCTAAATGAGGCAGATCTGCCAGACTGTGCCCGACTGGCATACGGAGAAGAGGGTCGTGAAGATACCTGTTCAGATGAGATAGCTGACAGAGAACTGGCAGAGGCACTTCAGAGGTCCATACAGGAAAGTGGTAAGAAATAGTGTCCCTTCTCTGGACCTGTTTTTCAGTGGGCTTATTCTAGCTTAGTTAGAACCACGTTTGCATGTGCCACTTAAAGCTTCTTACTCTCAACCCCATTTATGCAGTCATCTGAATCTTCAGTCATGATCACTTCATGTCATCACCTCAAAAAATGAAATGTGATTTAGAATAAGATGAGGTCAGGAAATTGAGAAATGTCTGTCAGACCGTTATAAGTGAATATAAGAAAAGATAAAGTAGTTCTTGGCTAAGATCAGGGTTTTTAGGCACTTGTGATTAGGTTTTTTTATACATGATACAGGCTTTCTGTATGTAAAATGACCCTGGGTTATGTGAAAGGCACTTAAAACAAAATATGTTATTACAATTTGAAAGTATTTCTATATGGTTGCAACTGAGTTAACACTACAGTAGAAACCTTTGTCTCTATATGATATTTAATTGGTACTTCTTCATTAGCGGACATAACACAGAACAGTCTTCTGTCTTCATTTTTAGCTGCCCTCTGTGGGTGTGATGTTGTCATTAATTGTGTTTCTAGATTTATATTGAGAGGGATTTGGGAGAAAACACTTTAGCTGTGCTAATCCACAATACTGAGTGTATCTTATTCCAGTCAGTTCAGCATGGACAGATTATGTGTCGGCTAACCGTGCAGATGGATCGCTTAAGGAGTGTGAAAATAGCTCTTGTTCCACTAGAAATGTAGGTGGTTACTCGTGTTACACAGTGAATCTGTAAGATATCACAGCAGCACGACAGAAATGTGTTGCATTTTTCAAAGAAAAGAAAAAATCTGAGACCTTTTCTTGTAATTAGGATTTCTGTATGAAATGATACCCCATGAGGTTGAACAATGAATGAAAAAGACTGCACTGTTGACACACTGACCATAATCACAGTTTTTCTTCTTCCCTGTTCCTGACCACAGATGTCACATCAGTGTTACGCTTGCATGCTCACAGTGTTTATCCAACACTGAAGCATTGTGTCTATACCGGTCACGTTTGGTCCGCAGATTTAAAAGCGTCCAGCAGCAGGGCAGACAGTGAAATTGTCATTAAATTTTTTTTGAGTATCTGTTGTGTAAGATGTGTGCATGAGACTTCTGTGGACTAGAAACTATGCAAATTCAATCAGGTAGCGTTAGCTCTTACAGAAAAAAGAAATCTGTTTTGTGAGACAGGTTTCTAATGATTATGAGATGTCGATCTCATAATTCTGAGGTGTGTGTGTGTGTGTGTGTGTGTGTGTGTGTGTGTGTGTGTGTGTGTGTGTGTGTGTGTGTGTGTGTGTGTGTGTGTGTGTGTGTGTGTGTGTGTGTGTGTGTGTGTGTGTGTGTGTGTGTGTGTGTGTGTGTGTGTGTGTGTGTGTGTGTGTGTGTGTGTGTGTGTGTGTGTGTGTGTGTGTGTGTGTGTGTGTGTGTGTGTGTGTGTGTGTGTGTGTGTGTGTGTGTGTGTGTGTGTGTGTGTGTGTGTGTGTGTGTGTGTGTGTGTGTGTGTGTGTGTGTGTGTGTGTGTGTGTGTGTGTGTGTGTGTCCCTGCTGCTGGACGCTTTTAAATCTGCGGACCAAACGTGACCGGTATAGACACAATGCTTCAGTGTTGGATAAACACTGTGAGCATGCAAGCGTAACACTGATGTGACATCTGTGGTCAGGAACAGGGAAGAAGAAAAACTGTGATTGTGTGCGTGCGTTCGTTCGTTCTTGCATAACTTTCCTTCTTGGGACATCTGCCCAGAAAAGTACCTTCCACATCAGGACCGATGGACAAGTTAGGACCAAAAACATGGTCCTAATAAGGAAAATCATTGCATCTGATAGATAATGTCTCACTAGCATGCCTGGTGGTGAAATCTAGTAACAACAGTATGGACCTAAGAAGGAGCGATTTTTCAAATTGGGTGTGTGTCGGTTTTCAGAATTGCGCCATCTCAGGCCAACATATGTAATAATAAAGTGTGTGTAGAAATTTGAAGTGCGCCCCCTTTGGCCAACATATGTTACTGCATGGACCCAAGAAGGAGGGATTTTTCAAATTGGGTGTGTTGGTTTTCAGAATTGCGCACCCTTTGGCCAACATATGTTACTGCAAGTATGACTCAGACATTAAAATGAAGGGATGAAAGACAGTTACACATCAGACATTAAAATGAAGGGATGAAAGACAGTTACTTATCAGATATTATCTGTTTTGTAACTGCCTACATTTGAAAAAAACTAAAAATATAACTTTCTATATTTGTGCATCATACTATTTAAATAGTTAATAAAAATCTATTTAAGACCACAAAATACGAATACCCTAATGGATTGTATATAATTTTCCTATACATAATTATATTTCAGGCAATGGGTGGTTATGATGTAGCTGATGATGATGATGATGATGATGATGGTGGTGACACTGATATAACTAAGGCGGGGGGGGTGGCAGATTTTCATGTCTAATGTTTGTGTGCAAGACTCTAAAAGGAATCCCCAACTCTCCAAGTTCACTTACTGGATCCTCTCTGCTTTGACCATCTATCACAAGTGGCATGAGCTGAACTTTTTATTATTATTATTATAACCTTTATTTATTCTCGAGAGACATTGAGGTTACCCTCATTGTCAATGTCGTCGACATGGCACTAGCTACTATTTTGCCAAGCAAACTACGCCTACATTTCTCAGAGCCGAGGAGGACAGGCAAGGCAAGGCAATTTTATTTTTATAGCCCGTTTTTACAAACAGCTTGTCTCAAGGGGCTTTACATCCCATCATAACAACATCCTCTGTCCTTAGACCCTTACATTGACTGAGGAAAAACTCCATGGAAAACCCTTTTAACAGGGAAAACCAGGAGAAAGCTCAGGGTGAGCAACAGAGGAGGGATCCCTCACCCAGGACGGGCAGACATGCAATAGATGTTGTTACAGACAAGAAATCAGTTTATAGTTTATGACACAGAATGTGGGAAACATGGAAATGGGCACAGGCAAGGACACAACAATGGCGACCACTTTAAACAAGACAGATGCTATCAAGGCTCTTCTAAATCAACCAAAAGAATCAATTACTTTGACTCCTGAACACTACCCTGTTTTGAAGGAATTTATTAAAAATATAAACTTGTGCCAGTCAGCAACTTAATGTTATTAGGCTACTGACATTTTTAAAATATCACTGTCACAGACACCATCGTCCCTGCACCTAAAAAGTTTAAATGACTACCACTGCCTAGCACTCAACAGCATTCTAATGAATTGATTCGAAAAACCGGTTCATAGAACAATATAGCCAACCTGGACCCTCAAGAGTTTGCCTTCAGTAACAACAGACCCCGAGGATGACATGTCAGGATCAGGATCAGGATATAGGACTTCATTGTTGCAACAGTGCTACATCTGCATTTCATAATATGTAACACACATGACAATTAACCTCTTCTTCCCTGAGTCCGTTTTTGAGGTTCCTGCTCGAAAATGACATGCTAAGAATAAATAGGGTATATCACTGTAATTACAAGCTTTATGTGCATTATCTTGGTATTACAATAAGGTTACACATGTGAGATGGCATCAGAAGTGTAAGCAGCACTATTAATGCAAGTGTGTCAGAGTAAATGCAGATTGAACAAAGCAAAAATGGAAGAATTTCTTCCCTCGCCAAAAACAAATTGTCATTTTATATAAATATCCCTTTGAAAATAATGTCACAGTAGCCAAAAAACTCAATAAAGCCATGGAACAACATCTGGACATCACCTGTGAGAAGTTTGATGCTGCTGAAATAAAGCAGAGAAACAATTATAGAGGTCTTATTGAAGAAATATATAGGCGTCCTCAAGTTTGGCATATTTGGCACGATTTGGCACAACTTGGCACCATTAGTGCCATTTGAGATTTCTTAGGTACCACGTTGTAAAATTAATTTAATTTAATTTAAATGTCATTTTGGATCTAAGAGAAAACAGTTTTTGAAGAAAAAAAAAAAAAAAAAATAGGAAATAGAAATATTCTGTGGGTATGCAGCATGTGTGTCTGTATGCAAGCTACATGTTGCTGCAGAGGGGGATGTTGTTATACTATCTGATTGCCCCCGCCGCCGGGGTCTCAGGGAAGAACAGGTTAAGTGACAGGAGACAAAGTCAGACATGGTCAACACATGTCTACTGCCCTACACTCAGTCCGATAATACCATCGTCCACCACCACCACTGTTCAATGTCAACAAAACCAAGGAGCTTATTACATCAGTGGAGGAAAAAACATCACAGACAACATGTCTTGGTCATCACATATCAGAACGTTACAGAGCATCAGTAGTAGGTGAGGTTACTGCACAGAGCCCAAAGGATACTCAAAGACAACACCCACCACACACAGCCTGTTCACTCTGCTGTCGTCAGACAAGGTATCCAGAAGTATGATCCACTGCCACACTCAGAGCGTGCTCACACTATATTTTTGGCCGCGGCCAAAACCGGTTTTTCAGCTAAAGTCTAGTACCTTTAAGTAGTGTGAGCGCACCCGCTCCGCGCTCAACTGGGGCCAGCTGGGCCGCCACGGCCCGCTTGAAAGAGGTGGGCTTTAGCGGAGCCGTTTGCACATGTACGAGCACGAGCGTGCGCACGCGCACGAGCCCTACGGCAGTAGCGTTATGTGCGCCTGTTCGGACATGTAAATAGAAGGACGGACCATGCGCGGACATTTAACTACAACAACAATGGTGGTGAAAGGTTCACGTTGGTGTGGTGCGGAGGTGGAGGGTTTACTGCAGATTTGGTCGGATGAAAATATTCAAAAACAGTCGACAAGACGCACAAAAACTCAGAGGTCTATGGAAAGATTTGTAAACAAAGCCACACACACGCGATCAATGCGTGTGACGTGTTACGGCGTGATGGTGTGTGGACAGCAAGAAGCATTGGCCGGCCCTGGTAGTGTGAGTACAAACGGGGCTGGGGCGCGGGGGGGAGAGGGAGGGGGGACCAGTACCCTAAAGTCCGGGTCTCGGTCCGGGAGGATAGTGTGAGCGCGCCCTCAGCAGACTACAGAGCTGGTTCCTTCCTCAGAGCCTTCTGAACACATCCATCACAGTCAGACCAGATACTTGGGAGCGAGGGTTTAAATGATTGCTTACTTAGCCTAGCCTGTAGGCCTACCTTTCTTCTGTCTCTGGTCTCCTCTCTGCTGGGTCAGCTAACGATCCACTGTGACTCCTGCAGTCTTGCAATGTCCAGTAGAATGTTGTTTGTTCATTGGTGATGGATCTGGCATTTACCAGAGGACTGTGTTGGGTATAGTTACTTTTGAAAGTAGGTAGTTAAGTTACAACGTTACCATCAATTAAAAGTAATCAGTTACGTTACTGCGTTACCTATGAATAAAAGTAACGCGTTAGAGTACTCATGCATTACCAAAAATTAAAAGCCTTTTGCAGCGCCTTGCACATGCTGCAACTTAACTGACAGACACACAGCCTCTTTGAAATGCATGTCCTGACGAATAACATCAGTCATCCAACCAAATTAACTCTACAGGATAACAATAACGGGGAAGACATTCAGAAATATGCCACATAGCGGGTTTTTTTTTTTTTTTTTTGATCGCAGAACTGATCAAAATTCAGGAGTTGCCGTGAATCCCTCTCAGCTGCTTCACTGCTCGATCTGTCTGTCAGTTTGAATGGAGGACTCGCGTGTGGAGAGGAGGGAGGCCCTTAAATTGGATGTGGATTTTTTTCCTGTCGATGGAAGCTTATCACCAACGCAGAGTGTGCATTTTTCCGTTATGTTCTTGTCCTTTTCGCCAGCGAATTGAAACGCGCGCACACACAGGTAACGTAGGTCAGCAGGGCACAGACGCATCACAGCGCTGCGCCTCGGCTGGCACATCAGCAGGTTGCACAGTAGTCTACTGTCTGACAAAAAGCAGGCTGCTGTCGGGATTTTCTTTTCCTTATCCGGCGAAATGTAACGGATTACTTTTTTAAAAGAATAACTAAGTTACTGATTGCTCAACTCACGAAACTAATGCGTTACGTTACACGTTACCCACAACACTGCCAATGAAATTAATAAACTAGAGCTACAGACTGCCTTATTGCTGTGTGATGATTATAATGGAAACCTAGCTACATCTGCTCATTCCAGATGCCGCAGTACAGCTAGCAGGCTGCTCTACAAAACAACCGCTGTACAGCAGGATTGTTGCCCAACATTGTCCAACCTCATCTTGAATCCCTCTCTATGTCATGCAGGTCTTTCTTTTTTCCCCGCGAGTTCAGTGTTGGAACTGTCATGCTGTTCAAACCGCTAATGCTAATATTAGCATTGGCCTTGACTAGGCTACTAGCCATTGTAAACGAACAGCAGAGAACTCACCCGAACAGTGCACACATCATAGCAGGAGACTTTAATCAGGCCTAGCCTATATCTTAGACTGTGTATAACATCCAGCATGCAGGCTACTGTTTCTCTTGCCTTCCTCAGCCAGTCAGACTCTCCACAGAAGAACAACTAGAACAACTAGGCTATTACAACTTAACTACAAGATGTTTCAAAAACACTGATGGGACCTGTTTATGCAGGGAGACCTGGTGGAATATACAGCTGTGTTGTTTTACGTGCTGTACAGACAGTGCTCAGTCCACAAGTCTGAATGATGAGCGAGGTCCGTAAGCTCCACAAAAGCCGCAACACCACCTTCAGATCAGGGAACAAATCACAGTAGCCTACAGCTCTGCTAGAGCTGAACTAAAGAGGGGAATCAAGGAGGAAAAGGAGGCAAACAAGGAAATAAATTGAGGATCACCTCACACATGATCATCCATGGAGGGTGGGGAAAGGGCTGCAGCACATAAACTACAGAGGCAGGACTACTCTCTGTACACTAATGACTGCTCACCAGCCAACTTGCCCAACACCATCATAAAGTTAACGGACAACACAACCATTGTCAGGCCCATCTTGTGGTGGGATGAGACTGGGCAGAATGATGCTCAGTGAACAACCTCACACTATAGTGATGGGATTGGCAGTTCTTTTGACTGTACTGGCCCACTAGAATCAGTTTATTAAAATGAGTCGTTCAAAGAATTTGTTCACTGAATCACTCGGTGCTCAAGGCTGGATTAAGAATACAGAGGCCCATGGGCTAGACTCTAGGAGGCCCTCACGCATGTGAGCGCACACACATGATCATCCATGGAGCACACATATTTGTACGTGCACCAATACAACAGACTAGTTTACTAGTGCACCATGTGTGGGCCTAGTAGTTGTTCGAAACTCCTGTATACAGGAATCACACTGACTGGCTACAGCATATTATAGGAAAAGATCACATATTGTCATATAGATAAATTAATCACAAGACCTTCACCACATGTTGGTTCTCCCATTCTATGGTGCTGTGGTGATGTATTGACAAACAGAACTACTGCAGACCAGGAGACATTAAAAATAAAATCTAAACATTCATTGTTAGAGCTGAAATACTAGGAAATTATAGAGCCCCAGGTTGAATTTGACTGGAATTGTCCTTTAAAGTCTTATTGCTCTGGGTCACAGTTCACGTCAACTCACGTCATCTGCAAGTTATTGCTTCACTTCACCGTTCTGATGCTGTGTGTGTGTGTGTGTCCGCGCGCGCGCAGCGCTGACAGACGCACACATCTACAGGAGCGTTAGCGCATGTTCTTCACGGCGTAGAAGATGAACCAACATATGAGATGTGTTACCGCAGAATAAACGACACGAGCAGCTCAGTGTCTTCAGAGTCGGAGTTTTCTCGTCCACTTACTGACCGTCTGTTATCAGGTCGCTCTGACTCCACTCTGCTCCTCACAGCAGCAGACATTATGCTGCTGGAGCCTCCTCTGTCTCTACACTGACCTGTCGCTCTACTGGACACTGAATCCTCCGCCCCCGACACTAATAAAAAAAACGTCTCTGTGCGAGGCTTCAAACACATGGCGACCGGAGACAAGCAAGCTGATCACTTTATTTACCAAGCTCCATTTCACCACATTTCCTGCCTCCCATCGCAATCCCGACTAGATCGTTTTTATCGCAAATTAATAGGCTATCTTTTTTTTCAAGTAACAAAATCAATAGCATCCAATAGTGAGTACAAAATAGATTAAATAAAAGTTCAGTTGTGCCACCACTTGTATCAAAAACCACAAGTGCAAAACAAAAAAAAAACACAAAGTGACGAGGCCCCTGGGAGCTCGAGGCCCCCGGGCCACAGCCCAGACGGCCCGGTTCAGGATCCGGGCTATGGAGCCCTGACTGCAAAGTGCATTATACTCCAACTTCCTGAACTGATACACAGCCAAACAATCTGTCACTAGGTCATGATTCAGCCCTGAGGTTCACATTCACTGTAACACGTTCACCACACTTAAAAAGGAAGGTGCAAAAAAGAAAAGAAAAAAAAGGGGCCTGTGTAGTACAGTGTACTGTACAGTACACAGACATTCTCGGGAGAAGCAGCAAATATTACCACACTGTGAGCGCGAGTCCTCTGTGCATAGTACATTCACTTAACATGATGGTACACAGATGTGCTAAGTTTAGCAGTACGGTTACTGAAGGTGAATCAAGTCCTCTGCTCTGTGCATGCAGTATGCCAGGTAGTAAGTGACACAGCGCCACATTCAGCACAGCAGCAGTTCTCTGGTGTAGGTCCGGTGCAGGTTCGCGAATCATGAGTGAGTGAGTGGCAGCGCAAACCTGAATCACCGCCTCAGCAGCAGTTCTCTGTGTGCGCAGTAGGTTCGGAGGAATGAGTGAGTGAGTGGCAGCACGAATGTGAATCAGTACGTTCGCGAACGACACGGAGTGAATGAAAGGCCTCAGCACCGAGTAGGCTACATGCAGTGAATCACGCGCACAGTGAGTGAACTGGAGCCCTCAGCCCCGACTGTCAGTGAGCGCATCACTGAACATGCACCGTTCCCTCGCAATGTGAGTCCCCGCCACCAGATTCGCAGGTCATTCAGTGATTCACAGACCACACAGCAGTTCCACTGTTGGCCTGCACGCTGCTGCTGAGCTCAACTACTGAACTGAGAAAGGAACGAATCAGGTCAGGAAGTGATTCTAATCAGTATGTTCACTTGAATAATTTATTCCTTCGAACAAATCACTTGCGAACGACACAACACTATAAAGCAACAGAAATGACACTGGACTTTGAGGGGGAAGCGTGACCCAGAACCCCTCCATATCAGTAAAGGTGGAAAGGGTACTTTTAAATTCCTGGAGGATGTTTCTCAGGACCTCTCCTGGGTGACGCTGAGAAAAGCAGATTTCACTTCTTCAGAGTGCTCATGAGGAACAACACGGAGAAGCTGCTGGTGGCCTTCATAAAGGCAACCACTGAGAGTGTCCTCACAAACTGCATCCCAGTGTGTTCAAATGACTACAACTATCATTTCATCATACAACCCTGTGTTTTAGATAGGTCCAAAATCTGTTCAGACCAATAAAAGGCTCTCATGAGAAGTACCTTAACTTAACTTCCCTCTCTTTAAAATAGGAAATCAGCTAACACGAGGAAGGATGTGATCAGGGTCTTGAATGTTCCAAGTTTTAAATAAGATAGGCCTATAGGAAAACTATCTCAACTATAACTAACAGTTAACCTGGCTCAAAGTTTGGTAACAAAGGAGCAGAGTCCACACAACAATGTAGGAAGGAAAAGATATTTATTAAACTAAACACAACCTGAAATGTATAGCTAACTAAGTAAACAAAACACAAGAGCAAACTGGCCATGTGGCAGACCTCCTGGCTGCCCAGAACAAAAGAGAGTCAGATCTTAAAATGGCCGCCCTATAGCTCCACCAGCTTTGGGTGCAGACAGCCAACTGACAACCTGTAGGATGAATACAGAGGTTTTCGTGATTTCGCTATTCTCGCGAGATGTTTCGTCCGGTCTAGAGCACTGCTGGCGTCTGGTTTGTTGACTGCCGCTTCTATCCCTGTCTCCGTCCAACGTTTTTCGTGTCTATCTGTCTCTTCTTTCTTTGTTTTGTTTTTATCCCCTCGTCTCAGTGTCAGTTTAGCTGTCTAACCGTCCGCGTCTCTCACCTCATCTCGCTTCCCCGCAGTTCCGCTTGCTTCCCCCCACTCCTGGACTATCAGCTGTGTTAGCCAGCTAGCTAACTGCCAGCCGGCTAAACGTCCTCCACCACTGGACTTATCCGTTTCTCCTCCACTGGATCTCCCCGTGTCTCCGAGTGTGCGGCTCGCTCGCTCACCCTGGACCTGGGCTTCGCTCGTTTCCCTCACCCGCTCCTACGCTCCCGGACTATCAGCTGTGTTAGCCGGCTAGCTAGCTGTCGGCCGGCTGGGCCTCCTCCGCCACTGGATCTATCTGTGTCGCCTTCACCTGATCTGCCTGTGTCTCTCTGTTTGTGTGGACCGCCTGCTCTGGATCTGGGTGAGTAAGTTGTGTGTTTGTGGTGGTGATTGTGGCAACCTGTGACCGTCCCGCTACGTGTGCTGCTAATAATATTAGCCACACTCCCTGCCAGTTCGTCAGACGCAGCCTAGCTGAGTGCCCTGCTAAAAACATTAGCACAGCTGTGTAGCTATCTAGCCGGCGTTCAGGGGGGGAGCCCCCACTCCCTTCCTGCTCGTCAGCGGTAGTCTAGCTGTATGCCCCGCTAATAACAACAGCCCAGCTGTCCCGCCACCAAGCAGGCGTACCTGGGGGGAATCCCCATTCCCTATCAGCTCGCCTGGCTGACTGCTGACACGGCAATGTGGGCACTGCCCACCGCGCGGGAACGGTCCGGGGCAACCAACACCACCCATTCCACCGACTTCAACCCCTGGTTCACTGCTGCGCCCACACAACTCACTGCCTACCAGCTTCTAGCTACCCAGATGCTAGCTACTGCCAACATCCTACCTCGCCTCCTTTCACCAATGCTGACCCATCTACACCCTGGATCTTCACTTCTGCTACTTCACGCTCTCTCAACCCTTTCCTCCACTCCACCAACTCCTCCCCCTCTCACCTACACTGCTGCCGACCTCCACCGCCTTAACAACAACCATCGCCTTCCTGCTGCTGCTGCCACCGCAGCCAGCAAAGCTGGGATCCATCGAAATCGCCGCTTCATCCACCGAGGCCCTGGCCCCCCCCGCAACCAGCACCTCCCCGCTGGCTCACCTATCCCCTCATTCTGGACTAACTCTCGCCCCCCCCCCCCCCCCCCCCCCGCTCCCACTTCCCAAACTGCCAACCTCAACAACCTCCGCTCCCCCTCCCTTGCTCCTCCATCCATCTCCCTTGCACTACTGAACTGTCGCTCCCTCTCCAACAAATCACCTGTTATATCTGAACTGTTACTGGACTATAACCTCGATCTACTCCTCCTCTGTGAAACCTGGCAACAGCCGCTGGACTACTATGCTCTCAACCAAGCCACTCCTCCCAACTACAGCTACATCGCCAAACCCCGCCTTTCCGGCAGAGGGGGAGGTGTTGCCGTTCTCCATAAACAATCCCTGACCATCACTGAACTCAATCTCAACCTCCCATCTATCTCATCCTTCGAACACCTTGCCTTCTCCCTTCCCAACTCTATCACTGCTGTTCTAATCTACCGTCCCCCGAAGCCACACCCATCTTTTCTCTCTGATCTGTCCGACCTCCTCACTATTGCGTCCTCCCTCTCTCCCCACCTCCTACTTACCGGTGACCTGAACATCCACATCGATCAGCCCAACGCCCCACTGACATCTGACTTCCTCTCTCTTCTTGACTGTTTTCACCTAACCCAACATATTGACTTCCCCACCCATACCAAAGGCCACATCCTCGACATCGTCTGCTCTGCCTCCCTACCCGTCTCTAACCCACATCCCCTCCCCTTTCCCCTCTCTGATCACCTATGCATCATCTTCTCCGCCCCTCTAGCCTCCCCCCACAATCCCAAAAAGCATGCCATCTCCTACCGTAACATCAAATCAGTCAATCCACTCTCCCTCTCCCAGCTCATATCCTCTGCCTTCCCCCCCCGACTCTGCCCCCTCTTCCCCTGATGACTACGCCACCATGCTCAACTCCATCCTTTCTGACTCACTTGACTCCCTTGCCCCCTGGAAAACGTCCTCTGTCTCATTCACCCACTCTGCCCCCTGGTACACCCCCGAACTCCGCACCATGAAACAGACCGGCCGACAAATCGAACGACTCCTCAAACGAACCCACCTCACCGTTCACGCTCAAGCCTACAAACACCACATCTCCTCCTACCGTGATGCTCTCCAAGCTGCCAAATCCGCCCACTTCTCCACCCTCATCAACAGTACCAACAGGAACCCCCGCATCCTGTTCTCCACCGTCAACAAACTGCTCCGGCCGCCAGACCGTAACCCTCCCTCCTCACCCGACATCTGCAACTCTTTCCTCCTCGCCTTTAACAATAAAATCTCCCAAATCAACAGCTCCCTGACTGCCACTGTTGGCAACTCCTCCACCAACACCATCACAGTCCCCTCCCCCCTCCCTGACCATCCGCCCCCCCCTTCTCTCACTGCCTTCTCCCCCATTGACCCCTCCTACATTTTGGACATCATCACTGCGTCCAAAACAACCACCTGCTCCCTCGACCCCCTACCAACAGCTCTAACCAAGGCCTGCCTCCCCGTCCCCATCCCCCACCTCACCACCCTCTTCAACCAGTCTCTGTCCCTTGGTCTTGTTCCCTCAACCTACAAATTTGCCTCCATCACCCCCATCCTTAAAAAGCCCACCCTTGATCCAGCTAACCTCTCCAACGACCGTCCTATCTCCAACCTGCCATTCCTCTCCAAAACTCTGGAACGCATTGTCGCCGCCCAACTTCACACCCACCTCCAGTCAAACAACCTCTATGAACCCCTCCAATCCGGTTTCCGCCCACTTCACAGCACCGAAACTGCCCTTGTCAAAGTTGTCAATGACCTCCTCACCTCTGCAGACTCCGGTGCCCTCAACATCCTGCTACTACTCGACCTCAGCGCAGCCTTCGATACTATCAATCATTCCATCCTCCTCGAAAGGCTGCGCCAGCAGGGTGTTGAGGGCACTGCCCTCGACTGGCTCACCTCCTACCTCACCGACAGGCAACAGTTCGTCTCCCTCTCCGGCCACACATCCACCCTCTCTCCTGTTTCGCAGGGGGTCCCTCAGGGCTCAGTCCTTGGCCCCCTTCTCTTCATCTGCTACCTATTCCCCCTTGGTCACCTCATCCGCTCACTCAACCTCAAATTCCACTGCTATGCTGACGACACCCAGATCTACATCCGCACCAAACCCACCCAAAATCTTCCACTCAACCACATTGAAACCTGCATTTCTGCAATAAAAACATGGCTGTCCCAGAACTTCCTCAAACTCAACAGTGACAAAACAGAACTCCTCCTCATTGGCACCAAATCCACTTTAAACAAAACCGGACCCATCTCACTTACCATTGACAGCTCAATCATTTCTCCCTCCCCCCTTGCACGCAACCTTGGTGTGATCCTGGACCCCACGCTCTCCTTTGATCCCCACGTCCGCTCCATTGTCAAGACCTCCTACTTCCACCTCCGCCGCATCGCCAAAATCAGACACTGCCTTTCCCCCCTTGCCGCTGAATCCCTCATCCACGCCTTCATCTCCTCACGTCTGGACTACTGCAATTCCCTCCTCACTGGCATCACCTCCCATTCCCTCCATAGACTCCAAATGGTCCAGAACTCTGCTGCTCGCCTCCTCACTCACACCCGCTCCCGTGAACACATCACCCCCATTCTCTACACCCTCCACTGGCTCCCGATCAAACAATGCATCGACTTCAAAATACTCCTCCTAACCTTCAAAGCTCTCCACCATCTGGCACCACCCTACCTGTCTGACCTCCTTATCCCCCACCGCCCCTCCCGAGCCCTCCGATCCTCCTCCTCCCTAACTCTGACCATGCCGCTTTCCAAACTCAAAACCTTCGGACACAGGGCCTTCTCTAGAACTGCACCCCGACTCTGGAACTCTCTCCCCCAGCCCATCCGCGACTCTCCATCACTCACAACATTTAAATCCCGTCTAAAAACCTTCCTTTTCTCACAAGCCTACAACCTCCCCTACCCACAACTACATTCACTCCTGTCCTCTCCCCCTGACCCCCCCCCCTCCTTCCCTCTCCTCACCCATCCAGCCCCCGACCCCCCAACCCCCCCCCCACTGCTCTTCAATCCATCCCCCCACCTCTACTGTTGTACCTGTTTCTGCCTGTTTGTCTGTATCAGCATTACCCCTGCCCCCTTTGCTTTGTTTCCCTGTCATCCTTGTCTTCTGTTGTTTGCTACCTGTTACATGTGTGTCTTTGTACTACCTGTCCTGCTCTGTAAGCGACTTTGGGTCTTTGAAAAGCGCTATACAAATTAAATGAATTATTATTAGAGGTTGAGATAGGAGAATGTTACTGAGGCTGTCACACGTAGTCCTCCTTCTTTCTATTATGCCTTTAAGTAGGCTAAGTATTCAGGCTCATTTAACCATTTTATAACAAAGCTTCAATGCTTATAAGGGCTACTGCACTCTAATATCTGTGTGTGAATGGAAATACAGTGTAATGGATGTATCCATACATGCTCTTTAGGGAGATTTCTGGGTTTTTATCATCCATGCCATTATAACACTATCCGAACTGTGGTCCTTACAGGACCCCTCTGTCCTATCATCTATAGACCACAGGCTATCTTTCCCCCACATGATCTGTGTGTGAAACACAGTCCTAACAAGAACTATCTCCTCCTGCTGATCATGGCAATGCTGAAGAGTATGAAGTATATTTTCCCTGTACCATAACCATGTTATATAACTTAGTGTAATAAAATAAAATAAAATTTAATGTAGGCTGATAGGTTCATTGTAAAATGTTTATTTATTATTACTAAATGTGGTGATTTCTGTACAATCACTTCTCATTCAAACAAACCAATGTGGCTGCCACAGTTGATTTCATCAATGAGACCAACATCTCCTAAAAACAATTTAACCAGCCGTGATAAATCAAAGACCTGCCTATAAATTAATCTGCTCGCGCTCTGCTCCGAGGTGCTCCCACAGGCGGAGCTTCACTTCTCCGACAATGTCGGAGCAAACGTTCAAACAGGCGATATTTGGATAAACTAACTACAGATTGGGGATCTAAACGGTTACTTTCTCGAAAACTATTAAAACTTGGTAAAATGACGTATTAACAGCTTTTCGTTCTCGGCTGCCGGGTCATTATCAAAATACGGTGATTTTCCGAGTCAAAAAAGTAAAAAAATTTAATTCAGTTTTCACAAATTTAATTTAGTGGAAACTATTTATTAGCATGTTGACCATGTTACCAACTAAAATGGACAACTATAATATTTTTCTTTTTTTTTCATCTATCAAACGTATTGAGTTTTCTGTCATTGGTGTTACCACATGGTAACCGTAACACCAATGACAAATATCTATAAAAGGCTAATTACACAAAATAGTGTCCAAGCTAGCTCAAAGCCAGCATGAGTTAGCACCTTAAAATCTATAAATTATACTTATTAAACAGTTTTTTTCTCCATAAAAATATTTCATTATAGTGCAAATCAAAGTAACACCAATGACACAAAAAAAGAACCACAAAAATGACATTTTAATTGGAAATATCTTACTTTTTACTCATGAAAGAGACACTCACAATGTATTGTCTTATATGGCTCTTTTTCTTCTACTTCTTTCTGACCTTGGGAGTTCTCTTACATGTTCTTAACCTTTCAAAATAATGGTCTGTGATGCCAGTAACACCAATGACACCAAATCGAAGGACAGAATTCTTTTAAAAATATTTGTATTATTAAACAGCCAATTTAGATTTAATTTTATTCATATATTAAGCCCGGTGTTTGCTCATTATTGACCACTTTTTTTTTTTTTAAACAAAAAAGAGGAAATATTCTTACATTGTCCAATCGCGTTGAACCATGGCAGTGGGACAAGTGTTTTTTTAGGTACAAAGGAAATTAAAACTGATAAAAACAAAACAGTAAATATATAAACTGAAATTATCATCATCATTTATATGGTTTTAAATTACATAATTTTGGTTTAATGTGGATGATCTTTTAAAATTTTCAAGCATTTGTGTGTCTGGAAAGTGCAGGGACATGTTTTTCACCGTATTATGATAATGACCCTGCCACGAAATGCATTCTGGGAAACTTGACCTACTGCATGTTGGAAGGAGATCTATAATACATCCATGGAGTAAACACACAGCGGTCCTAACAAGAACCATTCCCCTCCCCCAACTGCTCCGATCATGGCCAGGCTGAGTAGAACGTGTGTGTGAAACAAATCGGCCCTAACAAGAACCATCACCAAAAAAAAAAAAAAGGCTCTCGCCTGCTCCCCTCCCCCCGCCTACTCCGATCACGTGTCCAAGTAATTCCAGGTAATAATAATAATTACTGATCACTACAGCTTGCAAACAACTCTATTCGTTTATTTTTTTAATGTTACCATTTTTATATATTAATTTGTAAATATTTTGGCTCGTCAGTGTCTCTTTTGCTCTTTATAACTACGTGCGGAGCTACTCTGGTGTATGCTGTGTCTTTAAACAAGCGCTCCTGTTTGATCCCTGCACCTGCTTCTCGTCAGGCTCAGACCTGCTCAGACACATGTTCCTGGCCCCACACACGCTCCGCTGGGGGGTTTAAACTTCGGACATGGTGAGTGCTTTTGCTTCCAGTATAATAATGCACTGTTCATTTTACTTGCATACGGTTTTCACACGTAAGTTAAAGCAACGTAAAAAGGCTAACCGTGTGTCAATGTGCTCAGACTTCACCACGGTGGTTAGCTAACAGTTAGTGGCTAATTAGCCATAGATCTGACGAGATGCCGCGTTCCCCTCAATGCGGCCGCCATCTTAGGTCGGGGAAAGGTGTGTCTGCTTCAGTCAACAGAGGCAGAGGTAGCAGGAGGCGGCATCTAGTCTGAATATCTATGCTAATTAGCGGCTAATTTAGCGGCCTGTAGTGCTCTGATGTCGGCTAACGTTACACCGGTGAGTCTGGACAACTGCGATGTTTACCAAAAAAAACAAAAAAACACATGAATAGCTCTGATTAACTTAGACAACATCTGAGTCAAGACCTTCAAGGTGCTACAGTGCTGTTGTATTAATCTGATTAAAGCTATATTGTAACACAATAAATTAATGTCTTCATAGTCTGTCTAAGCTGTAACACCAACCTGTTTATATGATAAACCCATGTTGTGTAGGTATCACTATCAGTAATGTGATTGTATGTTTGTTGTGTTCATTAGTTATTCACACACCAGGGAATATTGAAAAAATGACGTTATAAACCAGAAAATAAGTTTCACTCAAAATCCTGTGATATGCGACATCCCAGACAACATCGAGATAATGTCTAGATTCATGTCACAATGTTAATTACGTCCATACACGGCCAGATTCTAAGACTACAGCTTGAAATACAGAGTCATGTGCTGTGTTGAGGTTTGACTGATTGTGTCTCTGTGTTTACAGGAGGAAGGCTCAGGTGTCTCTTCCCCTGGTGACACTTCTGACTGCACAGGTGAGAGGGGGAGACATAAAAATATATTATTATAATGATGTTTAGTACATAGTTTGTGGGAGTGTACGCTTATGGCTATAGTCTGTAGTTACACGAAAATCAACATATGACTTACATTCTCATACAGGTGTTGTTAGGTCATCTTGAACCTGATTAACATTCTTTTCTTCTCTAATTTATTTGCAGTTGCCGTGACGGATGGCTGTCATGTTGAACAGAAGGAAGAGGTAGGATATGTTGTCTTCTTTGGGTTCTTTAAATCAACAACTGAAATCAACTTCCCCAGGCTGTCAGGCTGCTAAATACCCTTTAACCCCCCCACCACTTCCAAACCAGGGATGTGCAGTGCCCGACATTGCTCCACTGTGCAATTATCTCGTGTATATCTTTTATGTATATATTTTACTATCCTCTTTTCAATTTATTGCCGTTTCTTTTTTATCAGTCAGAGCCACAGAAATGTAATTGTCTTCATGCATTCACCACAAGGTGTATGTTCCTTAATGAATGACAAATAAAATCTATCTAAAATCTAAAACAATAGTATCACAGTATATCAGTGGGTACGTTTACATGGACGGTTTCAATCGGTTTCAGAAAGGTTTGGGAGACCAAACTGATTGAAAATACTTCATGTAAACACCTCAAACGGTTTCGATTAGCCCAAATCAGTTTGAAGGGGGTGGTTTAAACGTTGTTTAAACCGCTGTGTTCGTTCTGCGCATGCTCAGGACTTGACATGCATGCATGCTTGAGCACGTACGAGCTGTGTCTGCCTGGCTGTCACTCAAGTGAAAATGTCTGTGTTAATATGGGAAAATGTCGTGCAAGAACTTTCATAACGGACTGACAGGTCATGCGGAAGTTCTGTTTCCACTCGGTGTCTGAAAATTCATGCAGAGAGAGGAGGAGGAGGAAGCTGTGCGCCGCCGGTGTTGTGCCGAAAAGAGACTGCCTGCCTGGGCAGTCGTTTTTCGGCACAATACGCACTCCGACTCCAAGCGCTCTCTCTTCTTTTCCTGCTAAAATGAGGCATATGCCACGCTGCTGTTTAATACAGAGAAATATTATAACAGCAAAGACTGCACTCAACAAACCATGTATTTCGTCACAGCTGTAGCACTTCCGTAAATCAATAGGCTACTGTTGTAACCATAGTAACGCAATCACTCAACGGCTGCGGGAACATTCAAAGCGTTTGTTTCGTCGACGCATGTAAACACCCAAGCTGAAACAGATTGATTTAAACCAAACCTCTCTGAAACCATTTGAAACTGTCCATGTAAACGTACCCACTGAGGCCTCCCCCACATGCTTAACTCCTGTCTTTAATTAATTAAGTAATTAATTATTCTCACAGTTCCCCAGAATCTGCGTACCATTTGTTCTTTTGTTTTTCCATTTCAAAACAGAATCAGAAAAACAACCCTTTGATTTTCTGACAGCAGTGTGACCACTGAACCTGATGTCGAACAAAATGAAAACAGAAGAATGTGAAAATTAAGTTTCTGATTTTTTTTGTATTATTGTGATATCTGGATAAATGCAGGGGAATACTTGGATTCTTGTGGATGTGCAGGTGCTTTAATTTTGGTCACATGCAGAGCAGGAAAGCCTGACTGGAGATCCACCTGCAGACTGACTGCTGCCCCCACTCCCAGGTGGAGTTGAGTCGTGGAGAGCAGCAGCATGGAGCTGCTGAGACAAGAGGCTGCCCCCCAGCTGACTCAGGAGCCAGAGGATGGACTGGTGTTGTTGCTGATTTTTCTCAGTGGGCTGAAGTAAGTTTACTCTGTGGCTCAGCTGTTGGACAAAGTTACTAATGGGGATGCACATGATTCACCATTTATTGTAACTGATAACAAGAACTTTGACCAGTTAATGCTATCAGACTTCCATGTTAGAGGACTGACACTATCTGCCAGTTATGCAGCGCAGTTCCTGTGAAAGAAGATTAGACGGCAAACAAATATAACAACGCGTTGTTTTTACAAGTTGCACTTTGTATAAAATAGTTAAATATTTTGTAAAGATCTAACCTTCATCTGAGCGCCGATCAGCTGAGCCAGAGCTCACTGATCACTGCCTGAGGAGTTTTTATTATTATTCATACCCATCCCGAGGTGTCTAGATTTTGCCATGGGATTATCCTGGATGTTAGGCTACATAGTTTTTTCCATTCATTTAATACATCTTCAGACATGTCCCTTCAGCCTCCGAGGTTAGTAATGTTGTCTAACGGCTGAGCCACACAGTAAAATATCTTCAGCCAGCTGAGAAAAATCTACAACACAACGCTGTACTCTGGCTCCTGAGTCAGCTGGGAGGTGGCCTGTCGTCTTAGTGGCTCCATGCTACTGCTCTCCACAACTCAACTTCACCTCTGAGCGGGGGCTCCTCGGCGACAGTGCCGACTCCTCCCAGGTCTGAGTGACTCGTCTCCTGGTGTGAGTGCGGGCAACAGGCGGCCTGCAGGCAGATCTATGGTCAGGCTTTCCTGCTCTGCATGTAGGCTGTAAGTAAAGCACCTGCACCTCCAGAAGAATATCAAGTATCCCCCTGAATTTATCCAGATATCACAATAACAACACAAAAAAAAAATCAAAAACCTAATTTTCATGTCCTTCTGTTTTTATTTTAAAACAGAAAAACAACCATAAAATGCATGATTTCTGTTTTGGTTTTGAAACAGCATAATAAAAGATGTAACCATACATGCATTCCCTGGCTTTCAGCAGCTGTCTGCTGGCGTCTGTCTCTCTGCTCTGCCTGGTCCTATGCTCTGGTCCTGTCTAATAAAGCATAAATGTCCAAAAAATTATTTGGCTTATCAGTGATGAACATTTTAAAACGTAGTTTTCTGTGTTTTGCAGGCTCAAAGTCGTTTCTTACATCGCCTTCAGAAACTCAAAGCACATCATGATGTGTGTGAGAGGCGCTACGAGAAGGCTCACACAAAAAGATTAAATAATGAGAGAGAGAGGACCTTGTTATTTCACAGTAGCCTCGACACAGCGGTTAGTTCTATGACACCTTTTTATAATGCACATTAGAGTGGCCAACAGAAGCACATAATGACAGGGATATTGTGTCTCATTAGTAAACGTTCATTGCTTCACTTCCAGTGTCACTTACACTTTAAAATTCATGCAGACTTCTTTTAAGTCACCTTTTGTGGCATCTTTGCAAGCATTGCAAAGGGTCAAAACACTGCAGCAGTCTGAGCTGAAGGAGAGGGATCTGATGTGTTTGTGTTTTCAAAACCAGTTATGACACACAGCAAAGGACCTACATTTGAATCAAACTAAAAGCCACTCCACTCAGTATAGTATACTGTAAAAAGCATTTATACCCACTATGGGCACTGCAAATGAATATTAAACTACATTACGATGTACAGGGAGTAACTATTAAAGACATGAAAATGTCTGATTTGCCATTCCTTAGTTTTCTATTGTGGAAGGGAGAGGGTTTTCTTTAGTTTAATTTTTATGACCTTCTGTCGTGGGGCTGCTCAATTATGGCAAAAACCATATTCACAATTATTTTAATCAATAACCCTTGATTATTTCACATGACTACTCCTTGACTTTGGAAACACTGTGCATTTATTTGATCTCATACTGCTCATCAAACTCTGATCAAACTGGCAAATTAAGTAGTTTTGATCAAATACGACTCAGAATCTTGTTACTTCAGCCTGTTTATTGCTTACGATGTTTTCAGAAACATATTTTAGTGTACTGTTAACCTTTAATATGGGAAGAGGGACAGAGAGGGACCTGCCTGCATCAACAGCCAGACCAAAACAGAGGAAGTGTGACTTCTTTCTCTGCTCAGGGTTCCATGACTCCGCTATATTTACATAGCAAAAGTTGTTTTCTGTTATAAAATTGTTCTAAATCTCATACTTCAGCTTTAAAATACTTTAAAAAGTAGTTTTGGAGATACTGCATTTTAGGTCCTCACTGAATGTTAGTCATAATTATTACTATTAGAATAAACTGAATAAATAAAGACATGGACCTTCTGAAAACTATGTCCATCTATATGCACTCAATACTTGCGCGCGCCAGACAATTCCTCTCTTTTTTTGGTCCTGACCCGTTTGCATCCCTGATATAATGTATATTACATGCAAATATATTTCAAATGGTATAAATCACAGGACATCAGGTCTTTGCCTTCAGCTCCCAATCCGTTTTCCATCTCATTCTTGCATCTAGTTTCAACATCGGAAACTAACTATCTGATTATACTGATTGTGAGCATAGTTGTAACAACTTGATTTGGTTTTTCATCAGTTACAGTCCTAGTGAGGCTCAGGTGTTGCAGAGCTACACAATTGATTAAGTTGATCTGTTGTTCAACAAGTTATCCTACAGACTTAAAAGAATAGTTCACCCAAAAATGAAATTTTCCTCCTCCTTATCTCCTCCCCCTCATGTGGACTAAGGGCTGGGAGAAGTTTCAGAGTCCTCCGTGGCTTCTCTGAGTTACAGGGGGTCTCGGCGTAGCAGTGCATGTCCATACTGTATAACGGTTGCAAATGGATACCAATTGTCTTCGTAACAAAAAGACACACCAAAAAACATCCAAATACCTCCATGCTGCTTGTATGTAATGTCTGTTTTGTATTGAAGCCCCGAAATGCGAAATTGGCATGAAAAAAATTAAATCAGTCTATACTTCAAGCTTATAGCTTTAGCTTATAGCTTAGCTAAATATTTTCTAAATGCTTCAATTTAAATTTTACTAATTTCCCTTTATGTTTTTTGCAGATGGAAGATGAAATAGAGGTTCCACCCTTGATGAGAACAGACAGTGTATTTGTAAGTAAAGCTTGTGTTGTACATGCTTAAGTGGCAAGCACAGTAGTCAATGTTGTATTCATTGGCCTTGAATAATCAGTTAAACAGATTAATCTGTTACGTACATTTTTAGAGAAGATAATTGTGTTATGAAGTTGCATCCCTTTTGATTCTCATGTAAAATGTCTCTGTTCTATTGTAGCTTACCAAAGAAATGCTGGGCTACAGCTCAGATAGGTCACTTTCCACTGTTTCCAGCAGTGATGATGATTATGTCCCAGCGTCATCGGAGGCCAGTTCGGAAGAATCAGAACGAAGTACCGGTAGACAGAAACACAGTGTGCATTCCAAAGAAGCATACAAAAAGACATACAAGATGAGTCAAAAACGAGGCACAACTTCTCCAGTCGAGAGTGAATCAGATGACTCTGTACCTAGCAAAAGGAAGAAAATTAGAAAGACTTACTCGAGATGTGAAAAAATGTCTATCTCAGTTAAGAAGAGTACTTCGCTGGTGGTAGCTGATGTTCCAAAAAAAGATGGGTGCAAGAAATATCACCAAAAGAGAAACTACTGTATATACTGCGAAGAACCACACACAAAGATTGCACGCCATCTAGAACGTAAACATGGTAATAAAAGGGACGTTGCTAGTGCAATGATGTATGCAAAGAAGTCTAAAGAAAGGAGAGAACAGCTGGATCTCCTTCGAAAGCAAGGAAATCGGGCACATAACATTGACGCACTCACAAAAGGAGAAGGGACCTTTTAGACAACAAAGCGATGCCAAAGGCAATCCAAAGGACTATCAGCACTGTTTCGCATGCTTTGGGTACTTCAAGCGCAAGTCTCTGTGGAAGCATGCAAAACGGTGCTCACTTGCTCAAAGTGTTCGCAGAACATTACCAGGAAAAACAAGAATACAAACACTCTGTGCTTCTGCTCAACCTGTACCTAAAGATGTGACTATGGAGGTATGGGCCCTTGTGAATGGTATGACTCAAGATGAAATTGCCTATGCAGTAAAAGAAGACATATATATCATGAAGGTTGGAGAGAAGATGTACAACCGCCAACGTGAAACTGCCTCTCAACATGACAATGTTCGTCAAATCATGCCAGGACTGGGAAGACTCTTGATCCTAGGGAGGACGGTGACCCCTCTGAAAAAAATGGAGGATTATATTAATCCACAACACTTTCACCATGTGATTCAAGCTGTCAAAGAAGTAGCTGGCTTTGATGAAAAGAGAAACAAGTTTGAGAAACCCACCCTAGCCACAAAGCTAGGGCAAAGCATTCAGAGGGTTGCAGACATCATGGAAGCTGAAGCTCTTACATCCCTGAACAATGAAAAGAAGCAGGTTGTCCAAGAGTTTAGACGCATGTACAGTCTTACCTGGAATGAGATGATCTCTTCTGCTGCATACCGTACACTTGAGGAGAAGAAATGGAACAAACCCAAGCTCATTCCGTTAGCAGAGGATGTGAAAAAAATGCATATGTACATGACTGACAAGCAGAAACAATATTACAGGCAGTTGTTGGATGAGAAAATCTCAAAGAATTGGAGCAATCTTGCTAAGTAATATTAGCACAGGTAATCCTTTTCAACCGAAGGCGAGAAGGCAAGGTCTCTAAGATGCGTTTGGAAGCATTTATCACCAGGGACAACTCTCCATGAAGATATTGGTGAAGCTCTGACGGCATTGGAGAAAAGGCTCTGCCAGCATTTTGTACATGTGGAAATTCGAGGCAAGCGTGGCAGGAAGGTGCCGATCATCCTTACTCCAACAATGGTGCAATCTCTGGAGCTACTTGTGGAGGAGAGAAGCTCGTGTGGAATATCCATTCCATTGAAGCCCCGACATGAGAAATTGTTCTGAAAAAATTTTAATAAGTCTGTATTTCAAGCTTGTTTGCAACAGAAGCTCCTCTTCCCGGTTCGTCCAAATCTCGCGAAATTTGCGTTGGCGTCAGTAATCGCACCGACGCCGGCGCAAATCTCACGAGAGGAACAATTTCTCATGTCAGGGCTTCAATACAAGAGGGACATTACAGACGAGCAGCATGGAGGTATTTGGATGTTTTTTGGTGTGTCTTTTTGTTACGAAGACAGTTGGTATCCATTTGCAACCGTTATATGGACATGCACTGCTACGCCAAGACCCCCTGTAACTCAGAGTAGCCACGGAGGACTCTGAAACTTCTCCCAACCCTTAGTCGACATGAGGGTGAGTAGATAATGAGTGAAATTTGAATTTTGGGTGAACTATTCTTTTAAGTTAGTTAAATGTTCTTAAATTTTAAATTGTTTTGTTTTATATATATAGGTCATTTTAGACCCATGTTGTGCATTAGAAGGGGTGTGCATATGTTGTGCATCAAAGAGTTAATCTGAAGGGAGCTCTGTCTTTAAAAAGTAGGACATTTTTTAAATGGGTTATTTTGAGCAGTGCTTTTCTGTGAGTACTCAAAAGTACATGTTGCCTTGGGTCTGACATACTGTAATGCAAAGAAGTCACTTAAGCACGGCAAATGTTAAAGGTTGTTCACTATGTCCCTTAGAGAGCGCTTTTATGTTCATGTCACCTACCTGCACGCTGAATAAATGGCTGCTGCCTGGTAGCACTCCTGGTCGTCGTTTTTCACTTCCTTTCCCACACAGTCTGACGACACGATAGCCTACACTAGTGATGTTACGCTCGACTCCGCCTTCTCGACACCGCTTCAAGCATAATGAACCGGAAATGCTTCAAACTAGTGCGAGCGGAGTAAAACAAACAAAACTAGTGCGGACATTTAGGAACCGAAAAAAAAAGGATCGAAATTCAAACAGCTTCTTAACAATTCCGAAACCAGACTCTAGGAACCGGTTCCTATTTAGAACCGTTTTTCGGTGCCCAACTCTAATAATTACCTCTTTACTTACAGTATATAACATCACAAGGGGGACTGGTTCTAAACATCTTGTTTAATCATTTTTAATTTTTGTAACATTGTTCAAAGCTGTTGAGTTTGAGAGCAGTAGGATGGGATAAACAGAAGCATGTTTTAGTAGTTACGAAGCTGTTTTGATTTATTTATTTTTTTATCCGTTTTTTAACAATATCACAGTATTGACATGTACAGGATATTTAAAAAGTTACTCTGTGTACTTGGTTGAACTCATAAATCCCAATACAGCAGGGTTACTTTGAAAAAAAAAAAAAAAGTTGAGGCAGACCTTCTAAGTACAGTAAAAATATATGGAAAAATAATAAAAGAAAAAAAATCTGTCTTATCTTAAATCTGAGCTGATACCATTAAAAAAGATTTTTTTCCAAGTCCAGGGATGTCTTTCATTTGCTCCTATGATGCCTGGAAAGGGTGGTCCTAAGGAGGTAGGCATTAATTGGAGGTCCCAAGTAGATTAGAAATACAGGAATGTGTGTGAGTGCGTGTGCGTGTGCGCGTGCGTGCGTGTCAGATGACCTACGGGTGTTACGATGGATCACAAGACATAAAATCTATTAAAATGTGCGCAGATTCATATTGGTTGAGATGAAAAATGAATAGGATGCCGCTATCTTCTTTTGACTTTGATGATGTTCTCCGTCAGTTGTCTCATTAGACAGAGGTGCAAAGATGGCACAGTCACACCAGGTCTCACAGGTCTGTTTTATCAGAGGTTCTAACTCAGTTTTGTCTTCTGGACATTTCCTGTCATACACGCTGTTAGTGACACAAGCTGGCAGTTGTGTGGAGGAAGTTATTACGTAGGTCATTTCAGGAATGCCTCAATACAGTACGTAAGCTAGTCTGTGTGTGTGCAGGTGAAGAGAGACGGAGGATGAACTCAGAGCAAACAGCTGTAGCTGCTGATGGTTGGAGCATAGAAGAAATTAGCAGTTAAGTTGTGACGTTTTAGTAAATGTTTCATGTTTCCTGACGCTGGTTTGTTTCTGTAAACAGAATGGTATTCATCATGTGTACAGGGATATGAATAACCTGAGTTCTCCATGCTCATGTAAACACCATATCCTAAATATGATTATAAGCCTCAAATACTGGATATTCATGTCCACACTTATTTGTGAATGTGCAGAGATCTTGGCTTCTGAAAATATAGATATGTAGATATTCCTTTATGTCAATTCCTAACTATGAACACAGGCCAAGCCTTTCTTTCTTTTTTTTAAATTCAATTCAAGCTTTTGTTATTTAAAAAAATATACTTTATATGTTCAGTTTAACTTTCAGAAGGAAAAGGAATTGTGCACTGTTTTGCAGTTTATACCTTTGAAATAATCATTCTTTCATTTGAAAAATTGTAAAGTATTGTGAACTCCGTATCGTGAATCCAACCCAATCGTGAGTCCAGTCAGTGTATCCTTACATCCCTACTGATCAGTCTCATGAGATTGTTTTGAAGCAAAAGCGTTTTTGGTCCAGCTGCAGTATGTTTTTTTCCTCAGGCATCTGGCCTGGTTAAAGACTGTCCAAACAAAATAAGATAATTAAGCAAAAGAAAAGCCAACGGTGTCTGTCTGAGCCCCCCCCCAATTCAGACCAGGTGTCTGGCAAAAAGCGGTGTCTGTACGGCCCTGCACCACACATTGCTACCTGGTCGGAAACACGTTAGCGGGGGCTATTACCAATTGCTTTTAATGGCTGTTAACTTTAGAGATAGCCAGCTCTAAATGTGTGTATTATCATTATTTTGGTTTATGAAACACCTGATACTTTTAACTTGCTGGTACAATGTCCTCTTCAGGTAAAATGGGAGTTATATTTGAGATTTTCCACAATGGCATGTTTGTTTTATAGGAAATAATCAGTGTTGCTTTCAATAACTCAAATTTTGTCTCAAGTGAGCTAAAAAAGATTTTAGTAATCAAACCTTAACTTTCTGTGTTTAATGATCAACTCTCAATGCAAAACCCTAACCTCCCCTATTGACACCAATACTTGTTCTTAATAAATGTTCCTATATGTATATGCAAGTGTATGTATGTGTTGAATATTAACATCTTGTTCATTCTAAGTTCACCAATCATCAACGGTGTCATCTAGTTTGGATGTTTTTATCTTTAATTTCTAATTTGTGATTTTCAAATGCTCTGACCTTCCTTCGCTGTCTGTATGGCCTGTTCACTGGAAACATGAAAACTCCAGGCAGAAACACGCAACCAGGACTTCTCTGGATCTTGTCCAAGACTCCTTCTTTCTCTCCTTCTGATGTTGTCTTGATGAGGCCATCTTTGTCCAGGATTCTGTGCCCCATTCTGCTGGTATAGTGAACCAAATCAAATGTTGGCCCATCAGAGTTCACACCTCTCCAGCTCCCACCTCCTTGCAATCTTTTAGTTCCTCTGGCTGCCATATCCTGAACACAAGCTCTTCAGTGTTCAAATCAACTGAATATCTGGTGGACATCCTCTCTGTTTCCTTTTTTTCAGGCCAGTAGTCAAAAAAGAAGTTGCTGTTTGGAGAGAGAACTTTCTGGAGAAGCAATGCTAGCTTTTTCCTTGTTTCAGTCTGTTTTCCCCAGTCACTGGTGTTGTGAAAACTGACATGCAGGTCCAGTCTCCCCTCCCCCTCATTGTCAGAGTCTTTCTGGGCTGTTGGAACAGGCATAGGGGCTTGATGGAGCCGACGACGGCCTGGAGACAGCATGAGGAGGCCCTGTGTTTTATCCCTAATCCCTGCTCCTCATCATTCATTCACTTCTTCCCTTTCTGTCACACATACTTATTTCTTTAATTTCTTGTCTTCCTATAACTGTTTGCTTTCCTCCATACTTCTCTTTTCATTCTTTATCCCAACCATCCATCTTTCCCTTCTCTCTGTCCCTTTCTCTCTCATCACTTTACCCTCTTCTCTATAAATGTACCTAAATATGTGCCTAATAAAAAACGAAAAAAAATAAACTCCCTTAGTCTAGTAATGCCAAAATGGAACTTCTCAACCACATTTACCCATTTATCTGCTATGAATTTAGCAGCGCCTGTAATAATTTTAACTTTCCCATTTTTCCATTGATTCACTGGGATGTGCTTTTACTTTCGATTGGCTTATTTCTCACTCAGACTATTTCACACATGCTGATCTTTCCATACGAACATGGTTAGATCTTATCACACATACACTAACTTTGGATAATCTTTCAGCCAGTTGGTTTGTACGACACCTTCGTTCCAAGCAACGCACCCTTTAATATCCAAACTGGATATTTAGACACTGAAAATGAGCCACCACAAAGTTTATTTTCCTTACCACATTCATACGCCCATTTTATTGTAGTTGGGAATCTCTACACATGTAAATTATATTTGCATTTCAAAAAATTCTACTCCTTTAAATAATAGATTCAGAAATCATTCATTTTCTCCTTAAATGCTTATGTATTTTCCAAAACACCTCTCTCATTTGTTAGGTTGCACCAACCTCTCACAACACATTATATTAATTTCTGTCCAGTTTAAGACATCACTTATATACCTTTAAGTGCATATATTTTTTTTTTTTCTTAATAAAACTAGTCTACAAAATAAAATTACAGAAAATATGAAGAAGGTCACGACCTCCAAAAGGGACTCATCGGACGTTGATATTCAACCCTACAGGAATTATAGAATATCAGACAGCAGACCACATAGGCTCTCGAACTGGCTACCTAGGTTACCACACCTTCTTCAGAGCCTCAAAATCACACAGAAAATGAAACTAGTCTTCAACACCACGAAGGACATATGAGGACGGTCACGACCTCCACAAAGGACTCATCGGACCTCATATTCATACTCACAGGAATTACAGAATATCTTAACAGTAGACCACACAAAGGTTCTCGAACTGTCGTCCTAGGTTTCACACACCTTCTTCTGAGCTTCAAAAACCCCACAGGTAAATGAAGCTTGTCAAAATTACACACGAGATATGATCTAAAAAACACTGTACTCACGTTTAAAATGGATGGAGCGTCCGCTGTCCAGCACCAGGCGGAATCCTGTCCTCCGTGGTGGAGCGGAATTTTTCCTTACCGGTTTAACCTTCAGTCAGGACTCAGGACTGATCAGCAGAGCGTCCATCCCATCCTCATCGCCAAATTGTGAAAGAAATTCTCTGGAGTCCTCAGTGTTTCTCAAATCATTTCTTTACTATATACTGTATGCATAACAGGAGAGACGTCCTACCAACAGCCGGGTCTCCAACAATCTCTGCCTCTATCCAAGTCACTTCAACATTTATACAGTTACATCAAAGCACCTTACAAACACAAAGACATCAAAGTAATAAAAACACACTACCCAATGTTTATGACCCCAGTGGATGTTATCAGTGTTTTACGACCACCAAATGTCACCATTTGCAAACCTTAATGAAAAAACATCTTAATTGTTGTTCTACAAAATGGTAATGAATTATACTGTATTTATTGCATTTTTTTTTTAAAGCTTACCATATGTGATTATATTAAGTATTATTTTTCAAACTTATACTATGTGATCATAATTGCAAAGTTAACAAAAAGTATGTTTTCTCTTTAGCAAACACAGCTACTCTTTCTTCTGAGGAGTGGCTTCCTTATCTATATACTAGACTGGCAAAGTCCGACCTAATAGCTTAAAACCTTCATATTAACCCTCTACTCAGTCATCCTTTGTTAATGTGTTGCTTTTCTTCGGTACTGCTTCTTTCGTGTAGCAAGTGGTTGTCCCACACAGATGCCTCACTGCTCACCAAGTCAGGATTATCTAGCATTTTGGCTTTGACCTTCCCAGGGACTCCTTCTAAGACAGCCTGAGGAAACCATGCTCTCTGCACACCCTCCTTTCCTGGATGATGACCTGTGTGTTTAACCCACGTGGCCTTGCATTTTTCAAGGTGCTCACAGGGCGAGACTGTAGCTGTCCATGGCAGGGACCGAACCCGGGTAGATGGTGGGAGTGGATATTTGTCCCTCAAAGCATCTCCGTTTGCTCTAATGACTGTGGACAGGCGCATATTATCTGAACGGGTGCCCTTTCCTGCCTTGCGTTCAATTTCCTCTCTGTCGTAATTACTCACACAACGTGCAAAAATAGCTCTCGAATCTCCCAAAGCCAGTGTCTGACCTGCAGTTAATCTATCCAATGCCTGCAGCCACAAAGCCCCACCCTCAGTAGGCAGCGGCATTTTTTCTATTATGGCGTTAATGTCCCCTAATAGGTAAGGCTTGTTTTTACGACCCTGTGAAGTTTCCAGCAACGGATAACAGCCTCCTACATCCCCTTCATCTAATGCATCGTCTGGGTCTACTGGGTCATGTTGTTTCTTCCGTCCGTTTAGTTTGTTAGCCTCAAGTCGGGCGTCATATCTTTGGCCGTGTGATTCGTCATGCTGCAGAGCTATTCTATCCAGTCTTTCCCCAAAATCTTCTATCTTTTTCTGTCAGCCCTGTGATTTATCCCGCTGCTAAGTCTTGCCTTCAAGTCTGCTATATAAGTACACGGACTTGTACTTATATAGCGCCTTTCTAGTCTGCTGACTACTCAAGGCGCTTTCACAGTGATTTCAAGGCTGAGAAACAAGCACCTACTGTCTGCTGAATACATGAAAATTACAATGAACACAGAATATAAATGTATAACACCTAATGTGATACTTTTAACCGCTACTCTTTAACCACTATAGCAATCAGCTGTTTTTTGGGACAATTTGGGGACGGTGGTGAAAAAAGTTAGTTTTAACCCCTGGTCTGAACCTTCCGTGCAGCGTTTCACTTGACAGAAGGCGAGCGAGATAGTGCGCGTACTGCTTAACCATCCTGCGCCAATGTGCACAGCTGATATCCAAAGTGTTAGATGTTTGTTGCAAAGTCTCCCAAATAAAAACAGCATCTCGCCTACAGAAAAATATGATGTCTCAATATTCTGTTTTTATTTGTTCAGTGTTGCGCTCGACATAAGAGCGAGCAGTGTGTGTACGGCTTAACTATATTGTGCCAACGTGCGCAGCTGGTTTTCAAAGTGTTTTAGCAGATAGACGTTTGTTGCAAAGTCTGAGACTTTCACACTAGCAGTGTGATTAAAAAGAACTAGAGTGATAAGATGTCCTGGTGAATGCTTGCTAAGTAGACTATAATAAATAATGAAATTTATTTTTCGGTTTGTGTATGCGCTATGCGCACCACTGTCAATATAATAGTACCAGCAAGAAATAATAAAACTCCTTTCACCCCTGCTCACACTGTTAATAGCCTTAGCCTAACAAGAACTGATTTGTCCACTTCAAAGTCCAACAGACTCCCACTGGGCTTAAATCAAATTACAACTTCAACGCTATATTATAAATATCTCTTCACAGTTGTCTCGTCATATCTCAGTTTAAACGCAGTGATTCCGTCTCTATTTGCTTCAAGTTGTGATTCAAGCTCTGTACTGTAGCACACGCTGGTGCAGTAGTGCCCTGCCAACCAATAGCGTGGATTCCAACATTGCAGACGGGCTCAGACCCCTCCCAAATTGTCACTTGTCTGCTCATTCTCAACAGGGGCTCTGCAAAAACAAGTAAAGTAACAGTCCCATTTTCCCCATTATACAATGGTTTTGAAATCAAGCGGCTGAAATCAGTGGGAAGCTTAATGATGTTGATGTCAGTCATGTGCCTGTGTAGGAACGTTAGTTCGTTAAGGCCGGTTAAAACCTAACGTTAGCTTTTTACTTCTGGTGATCACATTTAAGCTTCAAATATAATATAAAAAGGTATTCAAATGTGAAGATTGACTGAACAAAACGTTTAAGTCTCATAAACGTGAGTCACAGATCTTATTTTCTGACATAATCCGTTTTGGATTATGCGAACCAGCCGATGTTAAACTTCTATTTTGCCGTCAGCCCTGGCACACTTACTGCTCACAAATAATATGGGTGGAAATAACTATAATAATGTAAACAGTGAGTGACATTTTGTAGGGAACTGTTGTGGTCTGTGGGTGAAAGAGTTGTATGAGAAAGGTCAGGTGGACGTGGTTTTGTGCACTTAACGTTAGTTCAGTATTCAGTGGCTGGGCACTTCATGCAGGTGTTACGAGCGTGCACATTTCGGCTCTCGTACACGCACATGTAACGCAAAATTTTCGATCACCTGCCCGCCTCAGCTCAAATTTTGGCCAGAAAAAAAACCCTGATGTGATATGTCACAAGCTTACCTTAACATTTATGCTATTGCCATTGATACACTTGGTCTTTGTTATTGAATCCATCGGCCAGTCCTGTCCAGTCACGGCTGCTGCACATTGCAAACGGAATTCAAACAAAAGCAGCAGCAGCAGTTAACAATTATTTAGAGCAGCCATGTTGATGAATCCTCCATGAGAGGGATGCATCAATCAGCTGTTGAATCAATATTGGTCTTGATTATCATGGTTTAGGGATTTTGATCAAATGTCCTACTGACGTGACCTCAATTAAGTTTTCTGAGATTCAGTGACAGGTTATGTGATTACACTATGACCTCTCTGTAAGGACGAGCTAAACTTGTTTTTTGGATGACACTTTTCACATCTGTGTGTGTGAAAAAGCTGATAGTTTGGTGAATGCTCTGTGTGTGACTGCTAACTTTCTCCGTCCCTTTGCATGATGTTTGTGGTGCGCGCTCTAACCCCTGAGCAGGACAGCACTGATGCATTTGGAGACATCTGGACAGGGACCTACCAACCAGGTACTGCAAATTCACAAGTCCATCGCTATTTGCTGTTTTTTATTTTTGCTGTTATTTTGCTCTGCGATTGGTTAATAGATGTTTTACTTTTGTTTCTATGTATTTATTCTGAATACATTTAACAATTAAGAGTAGCACAAGTCACAGACTATATATGCAGGAGGTAGTCAAGAGTTTTACAAGAGTTTGGGTAAGGAAATGTGTATTTTGGGGTTCCTTAAACGCATATTATCCAAAGTAATGCTTCCATGCGGTTTACATGCTGTTTCATTCCCAGTTATACTTTCTCTTACAATAGACACTGCAGATGGACAAACTACCTCACCGCAGCCCCCACCATTTACATTACCCAGAACCTTAGACCAAATGTCCTCATCCACCTGCCCTTCCCAAAGCCCTTCCTCTGGCCAGCCCTAAATTCTGGATCACTCTCAGTCTGCCCCGGCTGCCTTGGAGCAGGGCGATGCCCGGACCAACCTAACCTTCAGGAGCTTCCTCAACCATCATCGTCAGCGGGGGATTCGTGATTCCACACCTCATTGGGTCCACTCTCAACCTCTGCCTGTCCATAGCAACTCCAAAGTCCCCTTTGTACCCAGTCCCTCAACAGACGTCCTCCGTACATGTAGCCCTTCTGTGGAGGTGACTACAGAATCCCAGTATCCAGGGGGTGAGTTACAGCCTGGCCCCACAGAGGGGCATACCGAATCAGATGAGGTGATGAACAGCCCAATGCACCTCCATCCAGAGGAACCTTCCCCCATCCAACCCATGGAGCAAGAGGCGAGTCTGACTCTGCTGATGCCACAGAAGCCTGTCCAAGTGCTCCTAGCCAACCAGACTCTGTTGAAATGGAGTCCCTCGCTGTCTCGCAGGGTGTGGTGTCCTCTGAAAGGGAACAGTCTAAAGAGCACTGCTCCAGCACCGACGGTATCCGGTCGCTGGCGGCCACTCTGATGGAGCTTCATGAGCTGCTGGTGTCCAACAACCATGCTCAGTCCCCAAAACCGCAGCACGTCCTGCTCCCCCTCACATCCATTCACATAGGAAACCGACGAAGTGGCCCCCGAGCCACGCAACCCAATGTCAGAAAACACCCAGCATACCCCCTCTGCTGCCATCGGAAGAGGAACCATCTAAGGGCGCACTCACACTGTCCGTCCGTACCGTGCCCATGCTTTAGGGTACTTGTCCCCCCCTCCCTCTCCCCCCGCCGGCCAGGCCCGTTTGCACTCACACTGCCTGGGCCTCGCGCGAATGCTTCTTCTCTGCCTTTACGTCATCACGCCATAACACGTCACACGCATTGATTGACGTCATTGCGATGCGTCGCTTTGTTTACAAATCTTTCCATAGACCTCAGAGTTTTTGCGCGTCTTGTCCAACTTTTTTGGAATGTTTTTTTCTGACCAAATCTGCAGTAAAGACTCCACCTCCGCATCACACCAACGTGAACCTTCGCCGCCATTGTTTTAAATGTCCGCGCATGGTCTGTCCTTCTTTTTTCTATGTCGAACAGGCGCACATAAAATGACGTCAGAACCGCCATAGGCTTCGTGCTCGTGCTCTACAAAAGCCCACCTCTCCCAAACGGACCGTGGCCTCACATTGGTCAGACGAACTAGACTTTAACCGTGAAACTTGTTTGGGCACAGTACGGATGGACAGTGTGAGTGCGCCCTAAGTGTCCTGTGCCTGACCTCTCTGGCCAGGATGAGCATCCGGGCGGGAATACAGCAGAGACTTTGGAGGCACAAGGACCACCGCAGTTTCCGGATGGCTCAGGGGAGAGGGGGGCACATAGATGTGGGCAAAATTAAGCAAATAGCATCAGCACTTTCAGCCTGAGCCAGAGGTTCCTGCAAGGGACATTGAGTTCAGGGAACCTCCCGAGGGGCAGCAGGGGAGAGGAGTCGCCGACGGACGAGCCTCTGGCACCAACACCCTTGGCCTCCAGACTGAGCATACTTTTCTCCGTCCTCTGTCAATGGCAGTGGGCTCACCTGATGAAGTCTCAAGCACCTCGCCCCCCTCTTCCCCTCCTCTTGTTCAGGCTCCCCAGCTTACATCTTCACCCCCCTTTATCCCTTTATAGAACAATTTCCAGCTGAGCACATCCAGAGATTCCAGGCATTCCACAAGGTTGTGGAGCTCGCTCTGCTGGCACTACTAGCTGGCTAGCAGTATCTCTGTGCCCACCTAAACTAATTTCTGGTCATACGAGAACCCAGACTCTCAACTAAGCATCAGTCTTATTTATATCTTGTTACTGAACCAGATGTCTCAGTCCCTTTTAAGCAGGAAGCACTTATAAACCCAGGGAAATGTCTCTTGGTTTTGTTGTACAGAATATCTAAGAACAAACAAGACAACTGGTAACACTTTTCTGGATATTGCAGATATGTGAGGTGTGTTTGTATGCAGATGTTTTGGGTGGCAACCCATTTCATTGGTTTTTAGAGATTAGGTATGTATGATTTTCCTCTCTTTTTGTCGTACAACATTGACACATTAAATGCCCAATGTATGCTTGATTCTTTAACCATTTAACGTTATTATAATTTGTTGTTTAAATTGTGAAGCAACAATAAAAATACATTTAAAAATCGAGTAGCATTAATCCTACTTCCTTGTTCCAGAACTCTTGTCTGATGAGTTTATTAGATTATTCAGCAAAAATACAGATATTTAAAGTAATTTGCTGATGAATAACCACACCTTGTGACCCAATGACGGAGAAGCTACATTGTGAGAACAATTTTGATCAAGTTTACAATTTTTTTTTCCAGATAAATGGAAGCCTAGCTTTATCCACGGCCAGTATCACACTGAAATATCAAGTGAGCCACAAGTGCGTTGACGTATGATCATAGACAGCATTTTTTAAATTCAGTATGTTTATTACATAAGGTACCTCCTACTGTATCTATTATTTTCCACACTTTGAAACCTTTGCCATGTGTAAAATACAAAACTTTGTAGCTCCTGTTCAGAAAGTCTTTATTTTGTGTCAAATCATCATAGTGTGTGTGTTCATACCTTAAAAACACCCATTTTCATTTTGTCAATCTGTTAGAATATTGCCATATCAGTACAGTACATCATATATGGATGATTTTAATGGCTTTGTTTGAGTCAAATACAAACAATGTTCAGGGAGATTGAATTATCTACTTTTATCTTGTATGAAGTTTTAAATTGAAAATGAAATCAAACAAGTATTTGTACACTGGTACAGTGGTACTTGTAAGTAAATGCAGTGTGATTAGGGTGCATTTTATAATATATTGTGTGTGTTTGTGTGTATATATATACACTCAACAAAAATATAAACGCAACACTTTTGTTTTCTCTCCCATTTTTCATGAGATGGACTTAAAGATCTAAAATTTGTACCAGATACACAATATTACCCTTTCTCTCAAACATTGTTCACAAATCTGTCTAAATGTGTGATAGTGAGCACTTCTGCTTTGCTGAGATAATCCATCCCACCTCACAGGTGTGCCACATCCAGATGCTGATCTGACATCATGATTAGTGCACAGGTGTGCCTTAGACTGTCCACAATAAAAGGCCACCCTGAAATGTACAGTACATTTTTTTGCTTTATTGGGGGTCTGGGGACTCAGAACCAGTCAGTATCTGGTGTGACCACCATTTGCCTCATGCAGTGCAACACATCTCCTTCGCATAGAATTTATCAGATTGTCAATTGTGGCCTGTGGAATATTGGTCCACTTCTCTTCAATGGCTGTGCGAAGGTGCTGGATATTAGTGGGAACTGGTACACGCTGTTGTATACGCCGGTCAAGAGCATCCCAAACATGCTCAATGGGTGACATGTCCGGTGAGTATGCTGGCCATGCAAGAACTGGGACATTTTCAGCTTCCAAGAATTGTGTACAGATCCTTGCAACATGGGGCCGTGCATTATCTTGCTGAAACATGAGGTGATGTTCATGGATGTATGGCACAACAATGGGCCTCAGGATCTCATCACAGTATCTCTGCATTCAGAATGCCATCAATAAAATGCACCTGTGTTCTTCGTCCATAACAGATGCCTGCCCATACCATAACCCCACCACCACGGGCCACTCAATCCACAACATTGACATCAACAAAGCGCTCACCCACATGACGCCACACACGCTGTCTGCCATCTGCCCTGAACAATGTAAACCGAGATTCATCCGGGAAGAGAACACCTCTCAAACGTGCCAGACGGCATCGAATGTGAGCATTTGCCCACTCAAGTCTGTTACGGCGACGAGCTGGAGTCAGGTCAAGACCCCGATGAGGACGACAAGCATGCAGTTGAGCTTCCCTGAGACGGTTTCTGACAGTTTGTGCAGAAATTGTTTGGTTATGCAAACCAATTGTTTCAGCAGCTGTCTCAGTGGCTGGTCTCAGACGATCTTGGAGGTGAACCTGCTGGATGTGGAGGTCCTGGGCTGGTGTGGTTACACGTGGTCTGCGGTTGTGAGGCCGGTTGGATGTACTGCCATATTCTCTGAAACGCCTTTGGAGACGGCTTATGGTGGAGAAATGAACATTCAATGCACAAGCAGCAGATCTGGTTGACATTCCTGCTGTCAGCATGCCAATTGCACGCTCCCTCAATGCTTGTGGCATCTGTGGCATTTTGCTGTGAGACAAAACTGCACATTCATCATGATGAGTGGCACACTCATCATGATGAGGTGGGATGGATTATCTCAGCAAAGCAGAAGTGCTCACTATCACACATTTAGACAGATTTGTGAAAAATGTTTGAAAGAAATGGTTATATTGTGTATCTAGAATGAATTTTAGATCTTTAAGTCCATCTCTTGAAAAATGGGAGCAAAAAACAAAAGTGTTGCGTTTATATTTTTGTTGAGTGTATATATATATATATAGATATATATATATACACACACACACACAATATGTGCCACACGGGGGGCCAGGGTCGATTCCCACTAAGAGCGTAACTAACAGCATCCAGTGTGGGTCCATTGGCAAGACCCTTAATGCTATACTGCCCACCTCATGCCATGTTGAGAGACAACAAACGCAATAAGATGCCGGCTCAGACGACCCGGCCAAACAAGGTCTGCGTCAGGTGCCGAGGAACCAGGGCAACTTCATGAGAAATGGGCTACTGGAAAAAGGCGAAAATGGGTGAGATGCTAGAACAAGGCTCTGTGGGAATGCTACTACTCAAGTAACCCTGGGCAGAGATGGTACATGAAGAGAATGTGGGCTGAATGGTTACTTCGAAACCCACAGTCACGGTTGACCACGAAACAACTATTAGCTCAGTGTTCCAACATCCACAAACGGCAACTGCGATCACAACTTTAGATTGACGAGATACAACACAAATGCTACGGCAAGGGGGAACCAGGATGCGAGGTCAGAGGGGATGAAACACAGAATCCCCGAACAGAGATTGGGTACATAGCCCCAATGGAACCAATAACGGTGAGCGAGGCAGCGACTGACCTGAATGACAAGGCAAGAATGAGCACAAGGCAACCCCGACACCGATTACAACGGCTGAGTGAAGTACCACCTGAAAGTCTCATTGAAAGTGTGAATGCAGCGGTGAGAGCGAACCCTACCAAGACCACAGAGACCAATGAGCTGGTTTACGCTTCAGCAGCAGTGACCCTAGATATGCTTGGCTATAAAAGCAACCATGGGAGCCATGAGAAACAATACCCACCATGGAAAAGACGGTTGGAGGCTAAGATCAAGGCAACTCGGACAGAAGTGAGTCAATGACAGCGGCCCAGAGGGGTGCAATGACCAAACCAGTACCAAACAGGTACAGCAAGATGCCCATACCTGAAGCACTCGAAACTGCCAAACAAAGGCTGCAAGAGGTACACGAAAAGACAATGAGGCCAGACGAATAAACAGGTTGTTCGCAACTCAGCCTGCGAAAGTGTTCGCTCAGTTGCAGGGTAATCACAGCAGAGCAGACCCACCGACTGGAAACTGAACGGTTCTGGAAGAGCATATGGGAGAAGGAGGCAGCACATAAGAACAGTGCACAATGGCTGGTCTCTCTGAGAGAAGAGCACAGCAACCTCCCTGAACAGAACCCAGTGACCATCACAGAGGCAGACATCCAAAGCACAGAAGGACATTGGTAGAGACACCAGAGGAGCCAAACACCAGCTCCTGGTTGACAGGACGGTCGCCCAAGACTGCAAGTCCCGACACACCAACCTGTGCACAGCCTTGATTGATGACCAGAAAGCCTACGATTCGATGCAACACACATGGATCATGGAATGCTTGAAGTTGTACAACATCAACAGGACTCTAAGGGCCATCGCTGCAAACTCAATGGGGATGTGGAAAACCACACTTGAGGCCAATGGTAAGCCACTTGCACAAGTATCCATCAAATGTGGCATCTACCAAGGAGATGCTCTGTCCCCACTGCTGTTCTGCATAGGTCTGAACCCCCTAAGCCAACTAATCAACAAGACGGGCTATGGATACCGCCTCAAGAATGGAGCTACGATCAGTCACCTCCTCTACATGGATGACATCCAAGCTCCATGAATACATCAAGGATAAGGCCCCCAGACAATGCCGAGCAATTGAGGAGATGCTGGAGGATGAGCCAACATGGGAGGACAAGCCCCTGCACGGCATGTACCACCGGAACATCACTGAAGTGTATTATCTGAAATAGTCCTACCAATGGCTAGAGAGGGCTGGCCTACAAGACAGCGCTGTGACACTCATCATGGCTGCGCAGGAGCAGGTCCTGTGCACCAGAGAGATAGAGGCCCAGATATACCACACCAGACAAGACCTAAGGTGTAGGTTCACGATCCAACACATAACCGTAGGCAGGGAAAGCATACATGGAACGGCATAACCGTGGCTGGCATAGTGTACAGAAACATCTGTGCAGAGTATGGACTGGAAACCCCAAGATCCAAATGTGAAAGTCCTCCAAAGGTAGTGGAGAATGAGCGAACAAAGATCCTGTGGGATTTCCAGATACAGACTGAAAGGATGGTAATGGCAAACCAACCAGATATCGTGGTGGTGGATAAAGGACAGATGAAAGCCGTGGTGGTGGATGTGGCGATACCAAGTGATGGGAACATCTGCAAAAAGGAACACGAGAAACTTGAAAAATACCAAGGGCTCAGAGCTGGAGAAAGCCTGGAAGGTAAAAGTGATAGTAGTGCCCGTGGTGATTGGAGTACCAGGGGCAGTGACCCCCAAGCTGAAGGAGTGGCTACAGCAGATTCCCGGAACAACCTCGGACATCTCGGTCCAGAAAAGTGCAGTGCAGATACTGCACAGAACCCTCAAGCTCCCTGGCCTCTGGTAGAGGACCCGAGCCTAGAGAGAGGGTCAACCACCTGCGCACCCGCGAAAGGCGAGAAGAAGTTTTTTTTATGTGTATATATATATATACGTATAAATATGTATATACGTATATATACACACATATATATATATATACATGTGTGTATATATATGTATATATGTATGTGTATATATATACACACACATATACAGTGAAGAAAATAAGTATTTGAACACTCTGCTATTTTGCAAGTTCTCCCACTTAGAAATCATGGAGGGGTCTGGAAATTTCATGGTAGGTCCATGTCCACTGTGTGAGAGATAATCTAAAAAAAAATCCAGAAATCCCAATCTATGATTTTTTAACAATTTATTTGTGTTATACAGCTGAAAATAAGTATTTGAACACCTGTCTATCAGCTAGAATTTTGACCTTCAAAGACCTGTTAGTCCGCCTTTAAAAGTCCTCCTCCACTCCACTGTATTATCCTGAATCAGATGCACCTGTGTGAGGTCGTTAGCTGCATAAAGACACCTGTCCACCCCATACAATCAGTAAGACCCAAACATTCAGCATGGCTAAGAGCAAAGAGCTGTCCAAAGACACCAGAGACAAAATTGTACAACTCCACAAGGCTGGAAAGGGCTACGGAGAAATTGCCAAGCAGCTTGGTGAAAAAAGGTCCACTGTTGGAGCAATCATTAGAAAATGGAAGAAGCTAAATATGACGGTCAATCTCAATCAGAGTGGAGCCCCATGCAAGATATCACCTCGTGGGGTCTCAATGATGCTAAGAAAGGTGAGGAATCAGCCCAGAACTACACAGCAGGACTTGGTCAATGACCTGAAAAGAGCTGGGACCACCGTTTCCATCGTCACTGTTGGTAATACACTAAGACGTCATGGTTTGAAATCATGTCCGGCACGGAAGGTTCCCCTGCTTAAACCAGCACATAAGTTTGCCAATGACCATTTGGATGATCCAGAGGAGTCATGGGAGAAAGTTTTGTGGTCAGATGAGACCAAAATGGACCTTTTTGGTCATAATTCCACTAAGCGTGTTTGGAGGAAGAAGAATGATGCGTACCATCCCAAGAACACCATCCCTACTGTGAAGCATGGGGGTGGTAGCATCATGCTTTGGGGGTGTTTTTCTGCTCATGGGACAGGACGACTGTACTGTATTAAGGAGAGGATGACTGCAGCCATGTATTGTGAGATTTTGGGGAACAACCTCTTTCCCTCAGTCAGATCATTGAAGATGAGTCGTGGATGGATCTTCCAACATGACAATGACCCAAAGCACACAGCCAGGAAAACCAAGGAGTGGCTTCGTAAGAAGCATATCAAGGTTCTGGAGTGGCCTAGCCAGTCTCCAGACCTAAATCCAATTGAAAATCTTTGGAGGGAGCTGAAACTCCGTGTTTCTCAGCGACAGCCCAGAAACCTGACTGATCTAGAGAAGATCTGTGTGGAGGAGTGGGCCAAAATCCCTCCTGCAGTCTGTACAAACCTGGTGAAGAACTACAGGAAACGTTTGACCTCTGTAATTGCAAACAAAGACTACTCTACCAAATATTAACGTTGGTGTTCAAATACTTATTTTCAGCTGTATCACACAAATAAATTGTTAGAAAATCATAGATTGTGATTTCTGGGTTTTTCTTTTTAGATTATCTCTCACACAGTGGACATGGACCTACCATGAAAATTTCAGACCCCTCCATGATTTCTAAGTGGGAGAACTTGCAAAATAGCAGTGTTCAAATACTTATTTTCTTCACTGTATATATATATATATATATACATGTGTGTGTATATATGTATGTGTATATCTATGTGTGTGTATATGTATGTGTATATATATGTATATATATGTATGTATATATATATGTAGATATATATATATACAGATATGTATAATATATATGTGTGTGTATATGTATGTGTGTGTATATATATATGTATTTATATATGTATATACAGTACAGACCAAAAGTTTGGACACACCTTCTCATTCAAAGAGTTTTCTTTATTTTCATGACTATGCAAATTGTAGATTCACACTGAAGGAATTAAAACTATGAATTAACACATATGGAAATATGTACTTGACAAAAAAGTGTGAAACAACTGAAAATATGTCTTAGGTTCTTCAAAGTAGCTACCTTTTGCTTTGATTACTGCTTCACACACACTCTGCATTCTCTTGATGAGCTTCAAGAGGTAGTCACCTGAAATGGTCTTCCAACAGTCTTGAAGGAGTTCCCAGAGATGCTTAGCACTTGTTGGCCCTTTTGCCTTCACTCTGCGGTCCAGCTCACCCCCAACCATCTCGATTGGGTTCAGGTCCGGTGACTGTGGAGGCCAGGTCATCTGGCGCAGTACCCCATTACTCTCCTTCTTGATCAAATAGCCCTTACACGGCCTGGAGGTGTGTTTGGGGTCATTGTCCTGTTGAAAAATAAATGATGGTCCAAATAACACAAACCGGATGGAAAAGCATGCCGCTGCAAGATGCTGTGGTAGCCATGCTGGTTCAGTATGCCTTCAATTTTGAATAAATCCCCAACAGTGTCACCAGCAAAGCAAACCATCACGCCTCCTCCTCCATGCTTCACGGTGGGAACCAGGCACGTAGAGCCCATTCGTTCACCTTTTCTGCGTCGTACAAAGACACGGAGGTTGGAACCAAAGATCTCAAATTTGGACTCTTCAGACCAAAGCACAGATTTCCACTGGTCTAATGTCCATTCCTTGTGTTCTTTAGCCCAAACAAGTCTCTTCTTGTTGCCTGTCCTCAGCAGTGGTTTCCTAGCAGCTATTCTACTATTAAGGCCTGATTCACACAGTCTCCTCTTAACAGTTCTAGAGATGTGTCTGCTGCTAGAACTCTGTGTGGCATTGACCTGGGGCCTCATGTATCAATGTTGCGTACGCACAAAAACGTGGCGTACGCCATTTTCCACGCCAACGTTCAGATGTATCAAAAGTGAAATGACCGTGGAAATGTGCGGTGCGCGCAAACTTCATGGCTGTCGTACGCACGTTTCTACAGCTACTGTTTCGTTGGCGACACTTGGAGGTGATGCTGGGAAACTGTTAATTATGTGAAAACAATTCATCCTCTGTAATGTGCGCATCAGAGACACATTAATGGACAATTAACACACACGTGTTTGCAATCATAAGGATGGATATAAAAGCATGCGCAAAGTAATGAAAAATGGCATTAACAATGTCAGCCTTGGCCTTGTTAGAAGACATCGCAAATGGTTATATAAGACGTGAGAGGGTGTTTAGAGAGCGGGAAGATCTGTTGGCAAATTACGACAACTGGCTCATGAGTCGTTTCAGGTTGCCGAGGCCAGTGTTACTGGAGCTGTGCGCGGAGCTGCGGCCAGCCCTAGAACGACACACAGCCAGGAGCCAGGGGTTTTCCGTTCCCACAGAGGTGCTGACCACTCTGGGGTTTCTGGCAACGCATGACTCGTTGAATCTAACCAATAGCATGGTTGGTAACAGGTTGGAGGCTGGCACGGTGCGCGATGGATGGCTTCTCGGTGTAAATAATTTATCCGTTTAATGGGCCCCGAATTTAAACCAGCACAATGCCCGTTTGGACACGCGCATTCAAATATGTGTATTTGGTTTTTACCCTGGTGAAAAAAGAATGGCAGAGCTATCGTGTCTCCTTGTGTTCAGTATTTGTCTCAATAAACGCGTGCGTAAAGTAAACTTCAGTAGCCACGGCCCACCTCTGCAGTCATTAATATAAGTGTGATCAGTCTTGTCAATCCTTGTAATGAAGTTGTTTTGTCCTGTTTTGACCTGAACAGTAGTGTGATATAAATATATATATATATATATATATATATATATATATATATATATATATATATGGTTACCCCCTGAGAACGTGGCTGTTGACCCCTCTCACTAACCCCGGCACCGACCAAGAGGGGAGGTACAACGACCGCCATTCCCGAACTCGGGCAGTGGTGGAGAGGGCAATTGGCCTATTGAAGGGGCGCTGGCGCTGTCTAGACAGGTCGGGCGGGGTGCTGCTGTACACACCTGAGAAGGTGTGCAGCATCGTGCTGGCCTATGGTGTCCTGCACAACTTGGCACACCGCCATGGCATACCACTGCCAGAGCACATCCCCCCACCAGAGGAACCGGATGCCGGACCCGTCAACCTCAACCCACCCCGCGAAGCGATACGGGCCCGGCAGCGTCTGATTTCAACGATGGAAAGAGGCAAGGACACAATTTACTTTGTAAGTGCATTTAAGTAAGTGCATGATAAATATCTCCCAGTGCATTGACTATTTGATCTAGACGATCACTGACGCCACGGATTGCTCTCACTATTTCCTCCTGTGATTCCAGGACAGCTTGTGAAAGGACACGGCCAGTCGGGCGGACGTCAGCTGGCGTGGAGTCGCCGGGGCGCGTGGTGCTGGAGGTGCCGGTGGAGTCACCGGGGCGCGTGGTGCGGGAGGTGCCGGTGGAGACGCCAGGGCGCACAGTGCAGATGAAGGAGCCCTCTCCTGTCTCATCGTCTATTGGGAAATAATAATAAAAAAATGAAGTAATTAAACATGAGTCAATGTGTTTATATCCTGGCAACTTAACGCACGAGCATGTGTAATGTGATCAGCCTATTGTGCGACCAGTATAATGACATTTATGAGTTTAACACATTTACCTTGAGGATGATCTGTGTCGCCTTCATGGCCCCCCACAACTCCGCTTAGAGCTTTGTCCTCCACAATAGCCGCCACTCTCTGATCAAAGGGGGTCAGTTCCTCCCCTCCTGTCCCCCCACCTGTTGCAGTGATACTTCGGCGGTGGGCCGAAATACTCCGCTTCACCCTTCACCTTCACGTCGGACCATTTTTTTTTTTATTTCAGTGGGTGTGCGCTGCTCCGACCCCACAGCGTTCACTGCCTCACACACACACTCCCCACAAATGTCTTTTTCTTTTTGTTTATCCCTGAAAAGAGGCTACCAAATAACACAGCTCTTTGGGTCTCCACTTCATTTAATAAAACTTCAAGCTTAGACTCGTTGAAGTTGCGCTTCTTACCTTTACTCATCGTTTAAATCTGATGGTGCAGAGAGGGAATCCCCGTGCAGGCCCTATTTACATTGATTTGCATATTTAAATGGGGGCGTGGACAGGGAGGAGTTTAGCACTTCTACATGTGTGCTCAATTCCACGTTGATTGGGATGTACAACGGGAAAGTGCTTGGATCCATGCGTACGCACACTTTGATACATCTGCTTTTTTTTGTGCGTACGCCAGTTTCTGGATTCTAGCGTACACCATGTTCTGGTAAGAAAGCCACGCAAGTCTTAGTACATGAGGCCCCTGGTCTCTAATCTGAGCTGCTGTTAACCTGCCATTTCTGAGGCTGGTGACTTGGATGAACTTATTCTCCGTAGAAGAGGTGTTTCTTGGTCTTCCTTTCCTGGGGCGGTCCTCTTGTGAGCCAGTTTCTTTGTAGCGCTTGATGGTTTTTGCGACGGCACTTGGGGACACTTTCAAAGTTTTCCCAATTTTTCAGACTGACTCACCTTCATTTCTTGAAGTAATGACGGCCACTTGTTTTCCTTACTTATCTGCTTTTTTCTTGCCATAATACAAATTCTAACAGTCTATTCAGTGGGACCATCAGCTTTGTATCCACCTGACTTCTGCACAACACAACTGATGGTCCCAACCCCATTTATAAGGCAAGAAATCCCACTTATTGAACCTGACAGGGCACACCTGTGAAGTGAAAACCTTTTTAGGGGACGACCTCTTGAAGCTCATCAAGAGAATGCAAAGTGTGTGCAAAGCAGTAATCCGAGCAAAAGGTGGCTACTGTGAAGAAACTACAATATCAGGCATATTTTCAGTTGTTTTACACTTTTTTGTACATATTTACACAAATTTCCACATTGTGTGTGTGTGTATATATATATATATATTTTTTAGGGATTAATAATCTTAAATGAAGGTAAGGTAAGTGAGATTTTAAAACAGTAGGAGAGACATTGCTGCATTTATGCGTTTATATATTTATTTGGCAAAAAGGTAAGCAATTGTTTGCCTTCTAGGTAAGAATATAATCACTTATACATTATCAAATCTTAAAAAAATGAATAAAATAGGTTTTCTTTCACTAAAATCTGCACAAACTGCAATCACTGAACTGACTGAAATAGGCTACATCAGGGCTCTTCAATTAATTTGAGGGTCCGGAAAAATATGAGCATCACATTAATGGATATTGTAAAACAATGCAGAGACATAGGAGTACATATATTATCTTTATTGTATCAATGTAAATAGTAGTCATAGGCCTCAAAGCAACAAGCTTGTCAATTACAATAAGTGGAAATATTCTACTTTTTACTCCACTACATTTATCTGATTACCTCAGTAACTAGTAACTTTATCAGGCTTACAAGTACATATGAAACATTAGTTTATTCATCAAAAACTGGACTGGCACAAATGAACGTAACATAAATGCAGAGTAGCATGATTTTTCTGAAAATGCCTTCTCAACTTATCCTCTCTACACTCAGATATGGCTGCAGAGTAAACACAGGCTTCACAGTGACAGAAACAAAAAAACAAAAATTTCTGTCCATTCTCTGGTGAACTGACGGTTTTCTGTGTCAACCTTTCTTTTTAAGAGTAGAAAGAGACATTGATGTGGTGATTTAACCATGGATTTAACCAGACAGAAACGATTGAGAACAACAACAGAGCGGAGCTTAGCGAGCTGTTGCCAAGAGGATTCAGAGACCCACGAAGAAGAGCGTAGCGAAAGCGTGCGTAGCGAGAGCGTGCGTAGCGAGAGCGTGCGTAGCGGGAGCGTGCGTAGCGGGAGCTAGCCTATTTCAGTTAGTTCAGTGATTGCTGGTCCATATATAATATATATATATATATATGGACCTCGCAAATGCCTTTGGGTCAGTTCAGCACAGTCTCCTCTGGACGCCATTCCACTTTTTCAGCGTTCCAGAATCAATCACCGCCTCGTGAGAACCAACTCCCAAGACCTACAGCTTTGGGTAACAACTGCAGAGTATATCGCAGCATGGCAACGACTGGAAATAGGAATAATGGCAGGATGCACCATCTCGCCTCTAGCTTTCACGATGGCTATGGCGGTCATTATCCGGGCTCCTCGGTTGGTGCTAGGAGGTCAGAGGCTCCAATCTGGTCGATGTCTCCCTCCCAATAGAGCCTACATGGATGATATGACTATCCTCCCCACAACCAAGGCGTGTGCCAGGCGGCTGCTGAACAAGCTGCAGGAGAACATCCAGACGGCCCAGATGGAAATAAAGCCGAGCAAGTCCAGGAGCATTTTGGTTGTTAAGGGGAAACTGTCGGAATATCAGTATTATATAGGGGAGGAGTCTATACCAACAGTGTCAGAGAAGTCAGTCAAGACTTTTGACGTTGGTACATTACCACCCTTAAGGACACTAAGCAAGTCGACCAGCTAAGGCAGGACACCATATGTGACCTTGAGAGTATCCACAAGACCATGCTCCCAGGCAGGCTGAAGCTGTGGCTCCTTCAGTTTGGGCTACTACCCAGGTTGATGTGGCCTCTTACCATCTATGAGGTCCCAATCTCAAAGATAGAGAAACTGGAGAGATTGGTCAGCTCATTTGCCAGGAAGTGGCTGGGACTCCCCAAATTTTTTAGTAACATCGAACTGTATGGAAGAGGCATTCTGGAGCTTTCTGTTTCCAGCTTGACAGAGGAGTTCAAGTGCTCTAAAGTCAGGCTGGAAATGACACTAACAGAATCCCGTTACCCATGCGTTGCCCAAACAGCTCCTACCCTGGTAACCGGAAGGAAATGGTCCCCAGCTGCAGCTATTCAGCAGGCGAAGTCAGACCTCACGCTCAGAGACATTGTCGGCCTTGGCCTTGATGAGAGCAGACCACCGTGGCATAGGGCAGCTCCAGCTTAGCGCCGACGTCTGGCCGTCGAGAAGGTTCGCCGACGCCAGCAGGCAACAAGGTGTACAAAGGCTGTCTCACAAGCCAAGCAAGGACAGTGGATGAGATGGGAGGTAGTTGAGAGGAGAAAGTTCTGTTGGAGGGAGTTGTTCGGCATGGAGGCATTTCACATCAACTTCATCTTACGCGCCACGTATGACGTCCTGCCTTCCCCCTCTAACCTCAACCAATGGTACGGAGAAGACCCAACGTCCCTCTGTCATTCTCCTGCCAACCTCAAGCATATTCTGGTTGGCTGCAAGTCGAGCCTGTCACAAGGCCTGTCAGCACAACCACGTCCTGAAGTGCCTAGCAGCTACTTTGGAGACCAAACAAGTAAAGATCAATTGCTTGCAAGGGAGTTCATCTGAGAAGGTGCAAAGCCAGCCAAAGTCCATACAACATCTGACATTAGCCAGCTCGGACGGGCTCGTGACTGGAAGTTAGCCGCAGATCTGAACCAAAGGCTCTGCTTTCCTCCTGATTGCTACAACAAACCTCAGACCAGACCTCATGCTCTGGTCCTCACTCCACACCGTGTACATCATAGAGCTTAAAGTTCCCTAGGAGGCTGCTGTGGAGGAAGCATTCGAACACAAGAGCCTTAAGTACACCGATTTGGCAGTGGATGCTAGGCAACACGGATGGAGGGCATCAACCAGTGACGTGCAGTGAGGGTTGGGGTTGGGGAGGCACTAGGAGGATGCCAATAGGATAGGAGGAGAGAATAGGATGCTGAAAACCATTTCAAAACACCAGTGCAACTGTATATTGCAGTATATCTGACCTTTACTGTAAATGACTATATATTGCAGTATATCTTACCTTTACTGTAAATGACTGTATATTGCAGTATATCTTACCTTTACTGTAAATGACTGTATATTGCAGTATATCTTACCTTTACTGTAAATGACTATATATTGCAGCATATCTTACCTTTACTGTAAATGACTGTATATTGCAGTATATCTTTCCTTTACTGACTGAAAGTCCAGCTTTGAAAAATGTCTTAGTTTAGAAATCAAATCCTCCATTTTCAGGGCGAGAAATGACAGCTTGTCTCTAAGCTCTACAGCGTCCCACAGCACACTTCTTGTGTTTACTTTTTGCACACAGGTCAGAGTTCACCGTTATCTGGCTGCAGGCTATCAAGCTGCTCACTATCGCCGCCTGCCTTGAGGCAGAGGTACTGCCTGCCTCAAGCCAGGCATTTCCCCTGTAGATTTATGTCACATCAATAAGATGTAAATATTACACACATACGTAAAATACATCACTGAACACCATGGAAAAGAAGACGTATGCTTTTATTACATAAAAGTGTCCTCAACCATCATATTGGAAACAAACAGAAATGGGAACAAGCACGCGCAGAGGGCACGCGCTCAATACAGTTTGTGAGTGATTGCGCAATCTGGAGGGAGGCACGGCTGTCCGTGCCTCACCTCTCGTCTCCGAAGAGACTCCGTTTATTTAAATAGGAAATACAGAATTTTCTGCCATTTTTACTATAAAAACGGCCAAAATACATTAAGAACCACACCAAAATCATAGTCCAGAGGACAAATATTAATACTTGTGTTATTTTATTATTTCGTTTCTTTTTCCTCTCATGATGACAGGGAAGGCACAGCCTCACCTGCCTCCCCTGACCGCACGTCACTGGCATCAACGGACCATCAAAGCCCTCTCAGGTGCAGCAGAAGAAGCAAGTCGGTCAGACAACACCTCAAAGCAACACCTGCAGAACATAGGGGTTCGAAAGCAGAGGGGGGCACTCCTGGGACGGCAGGTGTTGCAGATGAGCACCGGTGAAGGAGGGTGCCAACCTGATGACCCGAATGAAGCTGCCACCCCCCCACCCCACCCCATCTAAATCAATCAGATCCGTCACCATCACGGCTCTGAAACCGCGTGATGGATGTATCGTCACAACTCATAAAAGCCTATGGTTAGGGCTTAGTAGCTCTTAGCTATGTTATTGGCATTCAATTTCTCTTAGAGCCTACACGTATTGGGCCCAAACTGATTTGGCTATGATTACTTCTGCTGCTATAGGCCTAGTCTGCCGGGGGGTGGGCTGAATCAGACCAGTCCTCACTTGTATCTTAGGTTTTTCTTTTTTGTAACGTGATTGTTCCACCTAGTCCTAAACCTAACTATATACTGTATATTTGGTCTATAAAATGTGAAATGAAAATTCTGAATTTCCCTGAGCCCAAGGTGATGTGGAAAATGGCTTTTGTTCAGCCACCAATCGAACCCCCCAAAATATGGAAAGCCACCGTTAAATCAACTTGAATTACAGGGCTCCCACGCGTCCTGGACAACAGCTGACCAATTTTCCAGCAATGAAAAACACATGTAAAATGAGAGAAAGAAAATAAAATGTTGTGGAAAAAAATTTCAACATTCTCTGATTTTTCTTTTTCTTTTCTTCCTTAGCTATTAGTGAACTTTTATCTATCAGAGTTCCATCTGAAAGGGTTTATTAGTTATATTTAGGATCATGGTAATGTTACAAATGTTTTTATTTTTTTAGTAATGTTGACTTTTTTTTTTTTTTTACACTTAGCCTCAGTTTTATTTTTTTAAAGAAAGAGACAGGAGAAAAAAACAAGAAAGAGAAAGAGAGACAGCTGAGGGGAGGGTTGTCCAAAACAATTGTAGCCATAAATAATTTCCTTCGGCCGTGATGGTATTTGAGACACGAAACGTGGATTTTCTTGACGGACATTGGACTAGTCCAATGAAATCTCTCAGCCCGCCCCTCCCTCCTCGGCCCGCCGCTCCCCTCCTCCCAATCAAGTTTTTCCATTTGAGCTGACCAGAGTTGGAGGGAAGTGAGTGTCTAACTGTCTGTGGAAATGGATAAACCACAAAAGGGCAAGGGGGATGCTGAGAAGCGTAAAGAAAAAGTAATAAGGGTGTTATATTCGGTGCAGCACGTAGTCTTTTACTGCATAGGAAGACAAGTAAAACATGTTTGAATTTTATCTTTTAGCCTCTTGGCATATTTATTTAACAAAACACGATAAAGTGTCTCAATTCAATTAAAAAAAAAAACAACTTTATTTGTCCCCGGGGGCAATTCAGGGCACACAGAGCAGCAAATAACGACAGTGCAATTATACAAAAACATTGTAACCTAACACAAGAATAAAGTGTAAGAGAAGAGTAAGTGTCAGGAAGTTAGTGTGTTAGTACAGGTAGAATAAGTGTCAGGATGTTAGTGTGTTAGTACAGGTTAGATACGGAGAACATCGTCGGCGTGAGATGTAGAAAGACATGCGTGTATCAGATGTAAGCAGACATGGGAACGGGTGTATGTGATGTAAACAGTGTAAACATGCAGTAGACTGTTAAAACAGGTATAAACAGAACTGTAGTGCCGAAAAGATATAAGTGGACAGTGATCGGATTCAGATGAGGTCAAACATGATACATGTGTGTAATGAGCAGACATAAACAGAACTATAGTGCAGTAATAGAGTATAAATATAATATATAACTATAAGCTAAATAATAAAGTGATAGTGGTGCATGGCAGGAAAACAGCAGTCTAAATATATGCTAGTTCTGTGTAACAGATGAATACTGAAAAATAAAGTGACCATAGTGCTATGATGGATACAATATAAGACCTGATAGACAGAATTAAGTGGAGTAGTGCATTAATACCATAAATTAACATAACTAACAGAATCAAGTGGACCAGTAAGAACATAGTAACAGAATAAGTCCGGTGTGAACATAATAACAGAATAAATAAGTAAGTGGAGTAGTGCAACAGACCGGAGTAACATTATAAACAGAGTAAATAATAATACATTATAAACCGAGTGAACAGAATAAGTGGAATTGTGCATCAAACCAGTAGTTCACAGCTTTGAGGACAGGAGTGGAGGTAGATAGCCAGTTCACGTGTCCGCTAAGTGTCCAGGGGGGGGGTGGTGGTGTCCAGGGGGGGAAGGTGTCCAGGGAAGGTGTCAGGGGTGGGAAGGGGGGGTGATGGTGATGGTGTCCAGGGAGGGTGTCTGGAGAGGGGAGGAGGAGGGGTGAAGGGAGGGGGGAGAGGGGGGTGAGGTGTCCAGGGAGGGTGTCTGGAGTGGGGGGGGGGGGGGGGGGTGATGGTGTCCAGGGGGGGGTGAAGTGTCCAGGGGAGGGTGTCAAGAGTGGGGAGGGGGATGATCAGAGGGGTCAGGAGTTGAGGAGCTGGACAGCCCTGGGGATGAAGGTTGCTCTTCTCCTCTGTGTCCTGCAGCAGGGACAGCGAAGACGGCGTCCTGAGGGGAGCCACTCAAACGCTGAGAGTAGAGCGTGAGAGGGGTCCTGCATGATCCGACCAGCTAACCTGAGTGTCTGCTGCTCGTGGATGGTCGACAGAGTTCTAACAGGAAGTCCAATGATCTTAGAGCAGACCGTGGCTACGCTCTGCAGGCGGTTTCTGTTCTGGAGGCTGGGTGAGTAGAACCAGCATGTGATGGAGAACGTGATGATGCTCTCGATGAAGGAGTAGTAAAAGGTCAGGAGGATGTTCTTGCTGACTCCAAAGGAATTGAGCTTCCTAAGGAGGTATTTCCGCTGCTGACATTTCCTGAGAATCTCCTCTTTGTTGGAGGAGAATTTCAGCAGGCTGTCGAAGATGGTGCCCAGGTAACTGTACTCCTCAACTGCTTCAACAGGCTTCCCGTGGATCACGGTGTTTGCTGATGCAGCCAGTTCCCTCTGCTTGTTGGAGAAGGTCACCACCATGTCTTTGGTTTTGTTGACATTCAGCTCCAGGCAGGAGCACACAAACTCCTGAAGAGCTGGTCTGTGGTGCAGAGATGGGCCTGACAGCAGAGACAGGAGGACGGTGTCGTCAGCGTACTTCACCAGATGACAGTTAGGCTGTGTGGTTCTGCAGTCATCGGTGTAGAGGATGAAGAGCAGAGGTGAGAGCACACAGCCCTGAGGGGAGCCGGTTGAGGTGTGTTGGAGGTCGGAGAAGGTGCTGTTGACCAGGACTCTCTGTGAACAGTTGGTCAGGAAGTCCAGTATCCACAGGATTAGCAGTTGGTCCAGATGAAAGAGGGCTGAGAGTTTGTCAGCCAGGATGTGGGGCTGCATGGTGTTAAATGCAGAGGAGAAGTCTGCAGACAGGAGTTTGGCTGCGGTGTTGGGGCGCTCCAGGTGTTTGTGAACATTGTCTATTATGAATGTTTTTGCATCATCCACGCCCCTGCCAGCTCGATAAGCGAATTGGAGCGGGTCCATCTGGGAGTGGGTTTCCCTGATGATGTGTTGTTTTATGATCCTCTCCATGGCCTTCATCACAAGAGAGGTGAGGGCCACCGGCCGGAGGTCATTCAGACATTTGACGGTGCTCTTCTTGGGGATGGGGATAACTGTTTTCATTGCTGGGGGACTATGTTGCTGTCCATGGATCTTTGGAACAGGGTCTGAAAGCCCCCTAGCTGCTAAGCACAGTGCTTCAGGACGCGGCCGCTGATGTTGTCTGGGCCAGGTGAGCTGTTCTCCCTTGTCTTCCTGAGGGCTTTCACCACGTCCTCTTCACTGAAGGTGAAGGCTGCTGAGTCACTGGGCTTGAGCTTGGACATCGCTTCTTCCAGCTGGGTGGTGTTGTCCTGCTCGACCCTTGTGTAGAAAGAGTTAAGGTCGTTGGGGAGAGATGAAGAGCTGCTGCCTGAAACCTGGATGGTTTTTGTGTTGCTGGCAGCAGTGTTCACAGCAGCCATGTTCTTGAGTCCCTGCCAGGCTGAGCGGAGGTTACCCTCCGTGAAGCACTCCTCCACTTTGTTCTTGTACTCCAGCTTGGCAGTTTTTATGGCATGCTTGACCTCTCTGTTGACCTCCTTTTTCTCCGTTTCAGAACCGGTGAAGAAGACCCTTTTCTTCTTGTTGAGGATCTCCTTGAGCTCTTTGGTGATCCAGGGTTTGTTGTTGGGGTAGATAGTGACCGTTTTGGAGGGGATGATGTTGTCCACACAGAAGGAAATGTACGATGAAACAGTGTCCACATGTTCATTAATGTCATCAGAGGGGGCCAGGAGGTTGTCCCAGTCAGTGGATTCAAAGCATCCTTGGAGTGTGATGATGCTTTCGTTGGTCCACTGCTTGATGCTCTTGACAACTTTCTTCACCCTTCTCATGACAGAGATGTAAGCCGGAGCAAGCAGGTATGGTGATCAGCAGAGCCCAGAGGGGGGAGGGCGACAGATCTGTATGCGACGGGTACTGAACCATAGCACTTGTCCAGTGTCTTCTCCTGGCATGTGTGGCATGTGATATACTGTTGATAACCTTTTAATGATTTGTCTAGGGAGCAGTGGTTGAAATCACCCAAGATGAATTTGGGAGAGTCCGGTGAAATGTGGTACAGTTTGTTTAAAGAGTCTGTGATGTGTTCAGTGGCTGTGACTGCGTTGGCTCTGGGGTGGATGTAAACCAGGATGACAAAGAGCTGAGGAAACTCTCTGGGTAGGTAGAAAGGGCGAAGGGAGACAGCCAGAAGCTCAATGTCCGGGGTGCACAGTTTCTCCCTCACGACGATCGTTGAGCACCAGCGTGTGTTTACATACAGACACACGCCGCCGCCATGTTGTTTACCGGTGAGCTCACTGTCTCGATCAAGTCTTAGAGGGGGGCCGAAGCCATCAACGTGCAGGGCATTGTCATCGTCGTTCTTATTTAACCACGTCTCAGTGAAAGCAAGAACCGAGGCAGTCCTGTACTCATGCATGTGGTTAACGTTAGCTTGTAGCTCGTCCGTTTTGTTCCGGAGGGATCTAACATTAGCTAGGACGATAGATGGAAGCGGCCGTTGTTTACTAGTGTCCGTTTTGTGTGTGGACTTGTCATGGCTGGTTGAGTTACTCGGCAGTAATTCCTTCGGTAGCGAGTCTACGGCGAAGGCGTGTAGAGGATGGAGTCCGAGCTGCAGTAGGGTCTCTCTGGAGTACGTGTTCCGCTGGTCGTTGTTTCTGCTCGCCGTCACAAACTCCAGGAGAAGCCACACTTGAAGAATGGCCATGAAAAACACGGGTATATCCATGCCGAGTGGAGAATTAAAGTGCAGGGTGAAATAGGAAAGAAAAACAAGGAGAATAACTTCCGCGTTGTCCGGCAGTCACGGGGTTAACAGTAAGGTAAACAAAGAGAGCGTCACGAGGGGACGGGCAAGAAAAAAAAGTCAGCTACGTCTATGTAACGTAGTTAAAAAGTTAGAAAACACACTCGGCGTGTGTGGCATGCAGAGGGTATACAAAAAAGTCACAATATATATACATACAACAAGTAGAAAAACGTAATAAATGCTAAATAACGCTAAAAGTTGCTCTGTGCTCCGTCCGGTCGACCACACGAGCAGCGACCCGGAACCGGAAGTCATCATAACACATAGGAACTTGCGCTCACTGGGAGCGTGGTGACGTCACGTCTTGCGTACCGTAAACCTTTCACGATAAAACAGTACAGCATGTCTGTAACAAAGGACGACCTCTGCTGGCGGGAAAGCGGCAGTCACAGACAGGAGCTGCATTACACACCGCAGCCGGCGAAGGAATACAGCCGGAGTCGCAGTGTGAAATGATGACTGTGTGCGTGTTAACGTGTAAGTAGACTTGTTTGTATTCATCTTTTATGTTTACTTTAGGACCGTTTCGCCCGGTAATGATGTTGGACAAGTTGCCGCCCGTTAGTAAACAAGATGGCGATGCGGAGCGCCGTTGAAAGCGCTTGTTATTGATATTGTAGGAGAGTAAGCCTACCTTTATTATGGCTAGAATATATTAGTCGCTGAATTAATTATGAATTAACTCGACTCGTTAAAATTTAGGATTTATTTTACCTCGAAGTAGGGCACCACACCAAAATAAGACAGGATTTTTATTAAACTTTGGTGAAGGTTTAAGACCTGTTAGTAATTTAAAGTAATTGATTGTTTAAATTTTATCAGTCTCGTCTTGAACGCGTTAATTCGTACCAAAGCCTTATCAGTGACCAATCTTTCTGTACAGAACGGAAGATTCTCACAACGACGTAAGGTTATAAACATTTATTTGACTACCTAGCAAGGAGAATACAGGATAGTGCAACACTGAATAGACAAGTGAAAAGGGGTTAAATGTGGATATAAAAAGCTTAAGACCAGAGTGATTCAGACCTAGGGGGCTGGTTAATAATATCACTGGCGGACTTAAAACTGGCTCTAGTTAGCCTGTCAACAGAACTCGGATCAGAATTTAACTGACACTTAACCAACGTTTAAACCAAGAGTTGTATTAAAAGGCCAACCTAACTTTGCCGTTGATATTACAGTCGCCCCGGCGTCTTACAGTACCGATGCAGTTTCGTAGGTCCGCGTCCCGGTGTTTGGCGGACCTGGGCTCGGTCTGTAGACTGAGTCAGCTGCGCGGTTGGATCGGCGGGGCTCGTCTGCTTCCGTCCCTTGGATTCAGCTCTTCAGATGGCTTGCCTCTGGAGGTGGTTTGTGGGTTGACAAAAAGGTTCTGATCGGTTCTGTGGGGCTGGAGTCGCAAGTTCGATGCAATTTGCCGGCCGGACAAAAAGGCAAAGACAGCACGAGGGGTTTTACTATACTTATACTTATACTTAATAAGAGACAAAAACGTGTCGTAGAAAACTTAGAAAGTCACACGATAAAAATAGTTTAATAAACGAAAATAATTTAGTAAGAAACAAAATATAAAGTAACGTCTCTTGCTAACTTTGGGTTAACAAAGTTGAACAAAAGAATAAAAGAAACGAAGAGAGGGGAGAAGAGAGTAGTAAGTTAAGGTGAAGCGAGAAGAGGGGGTCAGGTGCGAAGAGCAGAAGAGTTGCAGAAGAGAGGGAGAAGACAGCAGTCTCTTCCTTTTCTATGAAAGAAAAGGGGGGTGAGAAGGGGCTTGTCTGACGTGGCTGTATAGCGAATTAACTGCCTTATTATGCCGGAAGTCTAACAGGGAAGATTAAACTAACTCTGGTTGATTTTTTAGTTATTAATCTTTCTGATATCCAATTTAACCAAAATCTTTAGGCAGACAGTTTTAACAGATACAGATACTGAGTGACGGGGCCTATTATTTAAGCACAAAATATTTCAGGAATTAGACAGAGACTTTGCACTTCTGAAACCACATAAACATAATCACAACAAGATACAAATAATGCATATATTGTTACACATTTGCAAGAATGTCATTGAACAGCCCGTTGCGTTGAAACATCGAACTTTAACTGTTTTTCAAACTTTTACGCAAAGTTCTATTGTTTAGATCTGATCAATGAAAGTCCCTCTGTCTCCAAACAGAGACCGCTCCTCCGGTTCGAATTGTGGTCAGATTTGACGTGGATTTAGGATAAAAGGGTCCTTCATCCTGGAGTTCTGGGTTTCAATTACCCTAGGAGGGTTTGAGGTTGTAAAACACACCTTATCTCATATTGAAACAAGTATAAAAACGTCTTCTCTCCCGCTCTCTTCCTGTGACGCTGAGCCGAAAAACCAGACCCAAAGAACTCATTAACCAGCACTTCCTCTCGGGGTCCTACAATATGTGTTATGATAGAAGTGCTGCTTCACAAGCCAAAAGTGTAATAGTTGTTGGTTCACTGTTGAATGTGAGCAACTGTCTTTTATGTGATTGTCAATACTGTTGTTGCATGTCACTCATTCGTAGTATGGACAGATATGTCATGGCTTTCAGTTATAATGTTACTCTTAGGCTTTGTATTCCATTTGCCAGCCATTGTCACACTGTTTTTATTTGTGTCTGCTTTGTTAGCTTATTTTTGTATATAGTCATACTGATTATTTTATGTTGTTTTGGTACAGAGCCACACACCTATCTACAATAAACTCTGCGGGTGCAGAGTTGTCAACTTCAAATGCATCAGGTGGATTTGGAGGTGGAGGAGGAGGACAAGAAAGAAGTTTCCCAGCAGGGACAGATTGGGGAAGAGGTCGGAATAGCCGCTGTCAGACCGTCCTGTTGTCCGTGAATTTCATCATTGTTTACATGTTTTTAAATCAATCTATTTGTCCACCAAAATGGGCTCTTCAGCTAGCGTCAATGTGGCACATAGTATATTTAAATGCATCTGCTCAGCTGTTTTTCTTTATACAATATAGTATGCTGGTGTGGCATGCATTGAAGGACTTCATCCGACGTGAAGCCAAGCCACAAAACAGGGATGTGCTAATTCAGGCAATACAAGACTTTTGGAGTATCATACTCACCACGGAGGCCTGCAACCATTACATTGACCGCCTGGACAGGGTCATACCGCAAGTCATCGGTATTTCTTTACATCTGGGATGTAAAGAAATAAAAAGCCTATTGTAAAAAAGGTTGTCTTGCACTGCTATTTTGAGCTAAGCCTATTATGTTTAGCCTGTTATATAACAACTGTATGTATCCAACAAATAAATAATGTAAAATAAAATGTAATAAATACATAATGGTAAATATATATGATAAATAATATATAATATGATGATAAATAATAATGATACATGTATAATAAGTAATACTAAAAATATAATAGGATGGTAAATGCAATTGCAACTTCAATTTCCCAGCTTGGGATCAATAAAGTATTTCTATTCTGTTCAAAATAGTTATGATAAATATATATGATAAATAAATTAACCATAGTAAATAATCCTGTGAATGTTCTTATTTGTCCAGGTCATTGTTATCCCCAAAGCAATTTCAGTCAAAAGCCACTGGACTTGGTTATTTGTCTAGGAAGACGTTTAACCTCATCCAAGAGGCTTCATCAGTTAATGTACGGATCTGACCAGGCTGAGACTGGACAGCCGCGTATGCCAGGGTCCGGCCAGCTCCCCCGGCGCGCGGCGGGTGCCAGGGCCCGTTCATCGCCACTTGCGGCTTTAATTAGCACCGACGAACGGGCCAGCGAAGGGCCTATTGAAATTAAAGGAATTATAATTATTAATTTTTTTGTTGTTCATGCAAATAAATTGCCTTTTTCAAAAACTCCCCATGAGGTACATTTACCAAAATCGGTAGGCATGTAGAACTCTTCCAGAAAAAACAAAAAAAGCCTCTTGTAGCTATATCGCAAACTCAACGGTAAGTCGGCCATTTTGAATTTAGTGACGATTTTTTGACATTTGCACGTGTCATACTTTAACAAACTCCACCTACAGATTACACACGATCGTCTTCAAAATCAGTCAGTACCATCTTAAGACATGTCTGACCAAACGATACTGAAAACTTTGAGTTTTCACTGCAACTTGTGGGCGTGGCTTGGTGCCAAAGTTAAGAAACAGGAAGTTGCTGTAATTTCAACAAACATTGCCCAATCTGCACCACATTTTTGATGCATGACAAGAGTTCAGTCCTAAACACACTTGCATGACAATATTGACCCCTGCTGGCACCCTCCAAATTTCGGCCCCTCCCCCAAGATTGACATACAAATATGAAAATCGGTAGGCCTATAAAACACCTCCAGACGTAAAAGAAAAAAGGCTCTTGGACCAATATCCTAAACTCAACAGGAAGTCGGCCATTTTGAATTTACTTCGTACTTTAACAAACTCCTCCTGGGGATTTGACACGATCATCTTCAAAATCATCCTGTATCATCTAAAGACATGTTTGACAAGACGATACTAGGCACTTTTTTTTTTTTGCCCCATTTTTGCAGGAAGGCGAAAGATATTCCGCGGCCTCCCACCCAAAGCTGGCCGCGTAAAGCCATGACCCCCCCCCCGACAGGGTCTGGCAGGCTCCCTCGACACACAAGGGGCCCGTTCATCACAGCTTGCGGCTTTAATTATTATTATTTTTATTCCTCACTCTTCACTCCCCAATTTTGCCCCTTTCCCAAACCAGAAAGTTGTCTAACTGTGCATGTCCCTTTGGCTGGATCCGAAATTCGATTGTTTTGGGTGGTCGCACATGGTCGACGCAAAATGGCAAAATAGTATCCCCTACAAACTGAATCCCCATAGGGAATTTGGGAAACTTTTTCCCACGCACATGAAAATTGGTATAATATGTATCATACCCAGTTATTCGAAAAAGTCACACATACCACATACTGCTCCTGTACGAAAGGGACGTAGGCCGTTATTATTTACTCTGGTTGGTGACAGTGTTTAGACAGTGCATCTAAACACTGCATCGGGAGCGAGCACACGCGAGCCTGAAGACGGCAGAAAATGCAGATAGGAGAGAGCGAGAGCAGAGGCTGCCAGTCAGAGACTAATCCGTTACATCTTATTTGTGTGCATGCGTCCGTGAGACCTGTAAGTCCTATTATTTATGTTGCTAGTTCATTATCCTTTGTTTTCACAAGTTAATAATTATAGCCACCTAGCTTGGGGCTACTTGCTAACTTCACAGCATATGATTGTTAATTGGTCAGCTAGAAGTGGATGTGTAGCTACGTATTTGTTCTGTATTTAAGCTAGTAAGTGTGCTGTTTATACTAATCAGTTACACTGCATATAATCTATAGAAAGATGTGTGTTTATTACAAATATTAAGGTGCACATGCCAGTTTTCCTTTTTTGGTTAGAATCACTCACACAAAGCTATGCCCATGTTCTGTACTGTTGCTTGAGTTTATTAAACAGTCAAACTAAGAATAGTTGTCAGCATCTGTGTTTTGGCAGCCCCACTTGGGCGAAGCTAGAGATCAGGATCAGGGAATAACTATTATGCAGTCATAATATGTCATATTATGCAGTCAGTCGTCCTTGGAGCCGGATCTCTGACCTTTACTCTAGGATAAGGATGCAACAGTACAACAGTGGAGCCCGACCTAAGAGGGATAGACATTCACCACGTCATCTAGATGATTACGTACTGGACTATCCAAGGGGTAAACCACAGAATACAAATTACTCAAGCAAAGTACCATATGAACATGGGCATGAAGAGGATGAGTATCATCACCTGAAGGGAGCAGCCAAGATGACCTCTCTCACTCCCCCTAACCGGTCACCCTATCGCCTCCGAGGTAAGAGAATTTAGGAAGAGCAGTATAGCTCCTTGGCTCCTATTAGGATCTGGAGACAATAAGGGAGGAGAACACACGGCTCCGTGAAGCTCAGTTAGCCATTCATAGGGATTTCGGGCAGCTTCACTCACTCAGAAAGGACATGAGGTCCCTCGTTGACTCAGTACGCAGCCTCCAAGAAGTACAGGCAGCAACAGTTAGCCACGCCCCATTGAGGTCCCTCGATCAACAGCCCTCTATTGCCAAGGCCCAAAACAGGACAGCAGCGGTGAGTGCTCTTTCTCCAGGCAGGGGACCATAACAGGTGGGTCAGCTCCCTAAGCAGCTGGGTTATGGAGACCCCCAGCAGCCTAATCCACAGTCCAGATCCACACCATTCCAGAACCAGCCAGGCCTGCAGGCTGATACACCAGCAGCAAAACGGGCCCCTTTTCAACCAGCGCTCCTCATGCATGGTGCACCTGAATCTCAGCTAAGGCCCGCAGAGCCTTCCTACAGGCAGTCCTACAGGGACCCCCCGCAAGTGGAGTCATCTTACAGGGGACCCCGGCCCACTGTACCGGACTTTAGTCAGCGGGATCCAAGTCAGTTCGCTCGGTTAAAGATTGCTCTAGAGAACCTGTTACCAGCTGATGCAACAGAGCTCTTTAAATATCAGATCTTAACAGATCACTTGAAGCTGGAAGAGGCGTGTCTAGTGGCGGATTCCTACCTTCATTCTCCCACTCTGTATTCAGACACCATGGCTGCTTTTAATGAGAAGTTTGGGCAGCCGTACCAGGTTGCATTAAAGAGGATAGACAGTGTTATGACCTCACCTGATGTTTGTCGGGGTGACACCGCCGCCTTTGAGAGGTGCGCACTACGGGTTCATTCGCTGGTGGGAATGCTAAAGACTCTGGGTCCAGCGGGTGAGATTGAGTTGGGATGTGGATCCTATGTAGGGCGCCTGCTCAGTAAGCTGCCGCTGGAAATAAGGTCAGACTTTCGGCGCTGTATGTTTCGCAGTCCAGGAACTAGATACACCCTCCAGGACTTTGCAGTTTGGCTCCAGTATGAGACATGGTGTCAAGACTTTGATGGCAATTCACCTAACAAAGGGCAGAAAGTAAACCAGGGACGGAGGTCAGAGGGGCGTTATGCAAATCGTATGATGCCTGTCTTCCATGGGGCTAAGGATGTAGTGGGAAAGGAAATCACCCCCTCCACCCCTTCGGATAAGAGGAGGCCTAAAGTGAAGGCATATTTTCCTTACTGTGACAATGAAGCACATTATCTCAATCCGTGCTCAGCCATCCAGGAGCTCACCAAAACCCAGATCACTGAGTGGATACGGTCCAACAACAAATGCTGGCGCTGCGGAAGGTCCCACCAGGCCACACAGTGTACCCCTAAGAAGCTCTGTGGCCTCTGCCAGGGCAAGCACTTACAAGTACTCCATGAAGTAAACAGCAGAGCGCCTAAGGAAGGATCAACAGAGACAAGTTGCCTTGTAAACACATCCACCGAGGTACTCTACCTAGATCGACCAACGGACCACAACCGTGTGCTGCTAAAAGTGATTAAGGTGATGCTGCGTAACGGTAAGCGCACCCTGGACCCTTATGCAATACTAGATGATGGGTCTGAGCGCACAATGCTACTTTCCCCCGCTGCAGAGAAGCTGGGTCTAGAGGGGACGCCAGAAGATCTTGCTCTTCGAACCATCCGTCAGGATGTCGAGATCCTCAAGGGGGCGGCTGTATCATTCAGTGTATCTCCCGCCTCACAGCCCAGGAAGAGATTCTGCATCAACTGAGCCTTTACAGCTGCTCACTTGGGATTGTCTGACCACTCCTATCCTGTAGCTAGTCTCCAGAAAAGGTACAGGCACCTAGCAGGTCTCTGCCTCCAGCAGTTTGAGAACTCCAGACCACCCATCCTCATTGGTGCGGATCACCCACATCTCATAACCCCCATTGAGCCAATGAAGTTGGGTTCCCCGGTTGGACCAGTCGCCATCCGGACTAGACTGGGTTGGACGCTGCAAGGCCGGGCACAGTTGGTGGAGCAACAACCATGGCTGCAGCAGTGTCTCCTGACGTCCACCGTCCCTGCCAACATGGAGCTCCTCCGGAACGTTGCACTGCCATAAAGGAAGGAGAAAATAGTGACCCGTTCTAGACAGGACCAAGAGGCGGTCAATCTACTGGATATAAAGACAACACGTGTAGATGTGAACGGAATACTGCGCTATGCCACACCACTTCTCCGTAAGAGGGACATGCCGCACTTCCATGCTACCAAGGAGGCCGTAATGCCAAGCCTTCAGAGCACAGAGAGGAGATTGGCCAAAGATCCAGAGCGGACCACGGCTTACAAAGATGAGATACAGAAGCTGGTTAATGCGGGGTCAGTCCTCAAACTGGAGCCTAATGCACTTCGTGAGGAGGGGGAATCGTGGTACATTCCGCACCACATGGTGACCCATAATGGGAAAAACCGCATTGTGTTTAACTGCACATACCAGTTTAGAGGCCTGAACCTCAACGGGTCTCTCCTGCCCGGACCGACGCTAGGCGCATCACTCCTTGGGGTGCTGCTTCATTTCAGAGAGCATCCTGTGGCCATCAGCAGTGACATAAAAGGGATGTTCCACCAGGTCCGCCTCTTACCAGAAGATAGGCCTCTACTGCGGTTTTTGTGGCGCGACCTGAGAGGAGACGACCCCCCAGATGTCTTTGAATGGCAGGTATTACCATTCGGTACCACTTGTAGTCCGTGCTGCGCGACCTATGCCTTGCAGAAGCATGTTTGGGACCACAGTGAGCCTGGAGATAGTGTCTGGTCCTCAGTGGAGCGTTGTTTTTATGTGGATAACTGCCTTCAACCGACGATAGTTGAGGCCAGGGAACTCACGGACAGGCTGAGGACGCTCCTAGCCTCAGGTGGTTTTGAACTGCGCCAGTGGGCCAGCAGCAAGCCCAGTGTCGTTGGACACCTGCCAAAGGAGGCCCGATCAGATAGCCTGGAGCTCGGATTCAACCAAGATAGTGCAGAGGTCCCTGAATCGACGCTCAGGCTCAGTTGGCGCTTCCAGTCAGACAGCCTAGGGTACAAGCAGCGGCTAGTGGAGTGTGATGTACCGACCATGCAGAATGTGTACAAGGTTCTGGCAAGCCAGTACGACCCTCTTGGGTACATCTTGCCTTATACAACCAGAGCCAAGGTTCTGGTCCAGCGTCTCTGGGAAAAAAAAACAGAGAATGGGATGATCCCCTCCTCCCTCAAGAGCTTCTAGATGCTTGGAATGAATGGGTAGAGGAATTACATGTCCTACCATCCATCAGCCTGCCAAGGTGCTACACCCCTGAAGCAGTTGACAGTGCCAGCGTCACTCGTATGGTCCACATATTCTGTGATGCTTCCGAAAAGGCATATGGGGCTGTGGCATACTTGTGGACAGGGGACAATCAGGGCAATACCTACCTGGCGTTCCTCATGGCAAAATCGAGAGTGGCACCCAAACGTCTCCTGTCAATGCCAAGACTGGAGCTCTGTGCAGCAGTGGTAGGAGCGCACATAGCCACAGTGATTCAGCAGGAGCTCACCTTGAGATCAGTGGGATCACTCTGTGGACTGATTCCACAACTGTGTGGATGTGGCTACAGTCCGATTCCTGCTGCTTTAAGGTTTTCGTAGGTACTAGGGTGGCTGAAATCCAGGGGCTCACAGATCTCCGGACGTGGCGCTATGTGGATTCAGCGAGGAATCCTGCAGATGATATCACAAGAGGAAAGACCCTGACAGATCTTGCAGAGCCCAACAGGTGGAGTCAGGGCCCAACGTTCCTCCTCCGAGCCCTGGACGAGTGGCCAGGAAACCCTCCCCTTGCTGCTCAGGAAGAAGTATCAGAACTCCGGAAGTCGACCTTCTGCGGAGTCACATCTACAGTCGGTGAACCCCTAACCCAAGACGCAAGCAAGTGCAGCACATGGAAGGAGCTCGTAGAGCTAACGGTGAAGGAGCTTCACGGGGCAGCAGATCAGCACAGCAGTCCTACAGCTGCAGATTACCAGAAAGCCGAGACCCTCATCGTCCAACGAGCCCAACAGGACAGCTTTCCAGATGAGTTGTGCCTCTTGAGAGCTGGTAAACCAGTTCGGTCTAGTAGCCGCTTACTTACCTTGTCCCCAGAGTTCGACGAGTCAGATAAAGTCATCCGGGTTGGTGGGAGGTTACGGAGATCACCGGAGCTGGACTACGCTACCCTGCATCCAATAGTTCTGGACATAAGCCACCCTGCGTTCAAACTACTGATACAGGATTATGACAGCCGCTTGCGTCACCCTGGGCCAGAGCGGGTGTTTGCCGAAATTCGGCGTACTTTGTGGATTCTCAGGGGCCGTGAAGCTATCCGTCGCCACTAGCACACATGCGCAGATTGCCATCGGTGGAAGTCCAGACCTGTGGTCCCCAAGATGGCTGACCTACCAGCCGCTCAGCTTCGCCTCTTCAAGCCAGCCTTCCACTCCACAGGTATGGACTGCTTTGGGCCGATCTAGGTGAAGGTGGGCCGTCGGCTCGAAAAGAGCTGGGGGATAATAAGGTTCGTTCAATTCAATTCAATTTTATTTATAGTGTCAAATCATAACAAAAGTTATCTCAGGACACTTTACAGAGTAGGTAAAGACCACACTCAATGACTTATTTATGATTTACATAGACCCAACAATTCCTCTGTAGAGTACAGTGGCAACGAAAACCTTCCCTATAACAGGCAGGAACGTCAGACAGACCCAGCTCTGTGGAGGACGGCCATCTGTCTTGACCGGTTGGGGAGGAAGAAAAGGAGAGAGAAAGAGAGAAAAGACACACAGATGGACAGAGAGAGACAGACAGACACACTTCCAGAGATGCAAGCAAAGCCTAACAGTAACTATAATATTTATAGTAATGTGAATATGACGTATATGTTAAGACAGTTAATACAACAGAATAGTAGAAACAAGCACAGCTAAGGTGACAGAATATGAAAATGATAATAATTATGGTGGCAAACATGATCAATGATGAGTAGTGGCAATAGCAGCTACGATACAGCTACAAATTTTATAGTTTATTAAACTAGTGATAGTATATATGAGTAACAGTGACAATAGCAGCAGGAAGCGTCATGTAGGACCACGGCAGCAAGCACCACCACGATCAGCAGAGACCTGCGAGACGACAAAGCACAAACAGCTCCGGGGAAGAAGCTGAATCAGTAACATGCATTGATGGGACATGAATGATTCAGACAGAGAGGAGAGAAGCTCAGAGTATCAGGAAAAGTATTATCCCCCGGCAGACTAGGCCTATAGCAGCATAATTAAGCAGAATAAAGTCTCATCGTAAGCCCTAGCTGTAAGCTTTATCAAAAAGGAAAGTTTTAAGTTTACTTTTAAATAAGGGGACAGTGTCTGCCTCCCGAATAACATTTGGGAGTTTGTTCCACAGGAGAGGAGCTTGGTAGCTGAAGGCTCTGCCTCCCATTCTACTTTTGGAGACTCTAGGAACGACGAGTAGCCCTGCATTCTCAGAGCGCAGAGATCTAGTTGGGTGATACGGTACTATGAGCTCTTTAAGATACGACGGAGCCTGACCAATAAGAGCTTTGTACGTAAGGAGAAGGATTTTAAATTCTATTCTAGATTTTACAGGTAGCCAGTGCAGAGAAGCTAATACAGGAGAAATATGTTCTCTTCTATTTGTTTTAGTTAGTACACGAGCTGCAGCATTTTGGACCAACTGGAGACTCTTAACAGACTTATTGGAGCAGCCTGATAATAAGGAATTGCAATAGTCCAGCCTAGAAGTAACAAATGCATGGACTAGTTTTTCTGCATCTTTCTGAGACACAATGTTCCTAATTTTTGCAATATTACGCAGGTGAAAATATGCAGTCCTTGTTGTTAGTTTTATGTGAGAATCGAAGGACATATCCTGATCAAAAATAACACCCAGATTCCTTACTGTGGTGCTGGAGGACAACACAACATCATCCAGAGTAACAATGTCTTTAGCTATTGAATTTCGGAGGCCTTTGGGGCCAAGTACAATAATTTCAGTTTTGTCTGAGTTTAACATCAGGAAATTGCAGGTCATCCAGCTTTTTATTTCCTTAATGCACATTTGAAGTTTATCTAACTGATGGGTTTCTTCTGGTTTGATCGACAAATATAATTGTGTATCATCAGCATAACAATGAAAATTTATGGAGTGCTTCCTTATAATATTTCCTAAGGGAAGCATATATAAGGTGAAAAGAATCGGTCCAAGGACAGAACCCTGTGGGACTCCGTGACTAACTTTAGTGTGCATGGAGGATTTGTCATTAACATGTACAAACTGAGATCTATCTGATAAATATGACTTAAACCAGCTCAGTGCGGTTCCTTTAATGCCGATCAGATGCTCTAGTCTGTGTAGCAGGATGTGATGGTCAATAGTGTCGAAGGCAGCACTAAGATCTAGTAAGACAAGTACAGAGACAAGTCCTTTGTCTGAAGCTATTAGAAGGTCGTTAGTAATTTTCACCAGTGCTGTCTCAGTGCTATGATTTGCTCTAAATCCTGACTGGAAATCCTCAAATAACTCATTATTATGTAAAAAGTCACACAACTGATTGGCAACTAATTTCTCGAGGATCTTAGAGAGAAAAGGAAGGTTAGATATAGGTCTATAGTTGGCTAGTACCTCAGGATCAAGACTGGGCTTTTTAAGAAGAGGTTTAATTACAGCTACTTTAAAAGACATTGGTACATAACCTGCTGATAAAGACATGTTAATCATATCTAATACAGGAGTGCTAATTAAAGGTAACACTTCTTTAAGTAACCTAGTTGGAATAGAGTCTAGGAGACAAGTAGAAGGTTTTGATGCTGAAATAGTAGAGTTTAATTTGTTAAGGTCGACTGTAGAAAAGCAGTCCAAGAAAATATCAGGTCGTACAGTTTGTAAGGTTCCTGGGTTTGATGAAAAAATAGTGCCAAGCGAGTTGATTTTGTCTCTAATAGTTATAATTTTGTCATTAAAGAAGGTCATGAAGTCGTTACTACTGAGGGTTATAGGAATACATGGCTCAATAGAGCTGTGGCTCTCTGTCAGCCTGGCTACAGTGCTAAAAAGAAATCTAGGATTGTTCTTATTCTCCTCTATTAAAGATGAGTAATAGGCTGCTCTGGCATTACGGAGGTCCTTCCTATAGGTTTTAAGACTTTCTTGCCAAACTAAGTGAGATTCCTCCAATTTAGTGGAGCGCCATTTACTTTCCAACTTTCGCGATATTTGTTTTAATTCACGGGTTTGTGAGTTATACCACGGAGCTAACTTCCTCTGTTTTATTATCTTCTTTTTTAAAGGAGCAACAGAGTCAAGTGTTGTTCTTAGAGAGCCTGCAACACTTTCAACAAGGTGATCAATTTCAGAGAAACTAACGTTAGTGCAGGAGTCTTGAATATTAGGATGAGGCATTAAAGTAAATGCAGATGGAATCGCTTCCTTAAATTTAGTTATAGCACTATCAGATAAACATCTGGTGTAGACACTTTTACCCAGTGGTGAGTAGTCCTGTAATATGAATTCAAAAGTTATTAAATAATGGTCTGATAAAATAGGATTCTGTGGAAAGACTATTAAGTCATCAATTTCCACACCATAAACCAAAACAAGGTCGAGGGTGTGATTAAAACAGTGAGTAGGTTTATGTACACACTGACTAAAACCAATCGAATCTAATAGAGAGATAAACGCGATACTGAGACTATTATTATCGCTGTCCACATGAATATTAAAATCACCTACAATTATTACTTTGTCGGATTTAAGGACTAAATTTGACAGAAACTCTGAGAATTCGGACAGAAATTCAGAGTACGGACCAGGAGCACGGTACACTATAACAAATATAATTGGCTGCACAGTTTTCCAGGTTGAATGTGAAAGACTAAGAACAAGACTTTCAAATGAATTATAATTTAGTTTAGGTTTAGGGTTTATTAATAGGCCTGAATTATAAATAGCTGCAACGCCTCCTCCTCGACCACTGCCTCGAGAAATATGAGTATTAATATGACTGGGAGGAGTGGATTCATTTAGGCTAACATATTCTTCGGGACGCAGCCAGGTTTCGGTCAGACAGAGTAAATCAATATGGTTGTCTGATATCAGATCGTTTACTAATACAGCTTTAGATGAGAGAGATCTAATGTTTAAAAGTCCACATTTTATTTTCTGATATTGTTGCATTGTCGCAGATTTTGCGTTGATTTGTATCAAGTTTTTCTTTATAGCTCCTCTTCTGTTCATTTTTGATCTGTTTAATTTAAATGATCGTGGGGCAGACAGTGTTTGTATACTAAACTGAGCTGGAAAATGCTCCACAGGGAGCGCAGAGAGGTGTGTAAGAGTGCCACTCTGCTTCCTGGGCACCTGCGATAAGGGCAGCGCAGAGAGGTGTATTAAACTGCGACTCTGCTTCCTGATCCCAACACTGGGTTGTCATGGTTTTAGACCGCTAACAACTGCGTCCAGGTTCTTAGATATGAGAGCAGCACCCTCCAAAGTAGGATGAATACCATCTCTCCTAATAAGACCAGGTTTTCCCCAGAAAGACTGCCAATTATCTACGAAGCCCACATTATTTACCGGGCACCATCCAGACAGCCAGCGACGGAATGATGACATGCGGCTATACATGTCATCGCAAGTCAAGTTGGGCAGGGGACCAGAGAAAATTACGGAGTCCGACATAGTTTTTGCATAAGAACACACCGACTCCACATTAATTTTAGTGACCTCCGATTGACGTAATCGGGTGTCATTACCGCCGACGTGAATAACAATCCTACCATATTTACGTTTATCCCTAGCCAGAAGTTTCAAATAGGATTCAATGTCGCCCGCTCTGGCCCCTGGGATGCATTTTACTATTGTCCCTGGTGTCACTAAGTTCACGTTTCTCAAAATGGAGCTGCCAATAACCAGTGTTGTTTTCTCAGCAGGCGTGTCACTGAGTGGAGAAAACTTGTTTGAAACGTGAACGGGCGGATGGTTAACCATGGGCTTCGATTTAGAACTATGCTTTCCTCTCACAGTCACCCAGGAGGACCCTGGCTGCTCAGGGATTGCCGGGGGAGGGCTAGCAGGAGCTAACGCTACACTATGTGGCTTCGCACCGGCTAAAGTTGTAGGTGGCTGGCTAGCTACTGTAGCGTAAGACTGAGCTTCCATGGTGCGGAGCCGTGCCTCTAACTCACTGAGCCTCGCCTCCAGCGCTACAAATACACTACACTTATTACACTTACCATTATCACTAAAGGAGGCAGAGGAGTAGCTAAACATACGACACTCCGAGCAAGAGAGAGCAGGAGAGAGAGCGGGGGAAGCCATCACCAGCCGTGAAGCTAACTGCTAAGCTAAAGTGGCTAACAGCGTGTAACGATTAATTAGCAAGAAAGCGGCTGAAAGAAGGAGAGCTGTGAGTGCTTGAGTAGAACTAGTGGATGTTTAAATGTTAAGCGGTAGTTAGCCGCTGTGGTGAATATTATAGCAAAAACAGTTGAATTTAGCGAGAGCAGCTAACAGTGAAACAACAACGAGTGACCAACACACAAGCACCGGAAATAACGTAATACGTCACCGTAACGTCAGCACGTCGTTGCCCGCCGAGGGACTCCAGCAGAGCTGTTCTCAGATCAAGGGACGAACTTTAGAGGGGGATAGAAGGATCTACGAGAGGTCTTTGCAGCACTGTCGCCAGAACTACAACAGAGCCTTGCCAAGGAGAAGATAGTCTTTCTTTTCAACCCATCTACGGCTCCTCACTTTGGAGGAGTGTGGGAGAGGGAGATTCGCTCAGTGAAACAGGCACTCTACACAACCTCGGGGGCCCAGGCACAGGCTGAGGAGGTGCTTAGGACAGTGTTAATAGAAGAGGAGGGCCTTCTCAACTCTAAGCCATTGGGTTATGTGTCCAGCGTTGCAGATCCGGATCCTGTGACCCCAAGTCTCTTATTGATGGGGCGGAGGGATGGGTCTCTTCCTCAGGTAGTATATCCAGCTACTGAGCTCTTAAGCAGATGCAGATGGAGACACTCTCAAATCTTGACAGACCATTTCTGGACAAGTTTCATTAGATACTATCCCCCTGGTATGCAAGCTCGCCAGAAGTGGCACGCCATCCGAGTCAACCTCGCTGAGGACAATGTAGTCATGATGGTAGACCCCCAGCTACCAAGGGCACTCTGGCCTATCCGACGCGTAATCAAGTTGCACACTAGTGCAGCAATCATGTAAGATCTGCCGACGTGATGATAAAGGACAAGGTCTACACCAGGCCTGTCGCCCGCCTGGTTGTCCTTCCAGCCATACCAGATGATGCAGATCAACCAACACCCACCTAGGATGGTTAGCCTTTCGTTGGTGCAAACAGCGACCGCTGTTTGGGGGAGGCTGTACAAAAGGGACGTAGGCTGTTATTATTTACTCTGGTTGGTGACAGTGTTTTGACGCGGATGCGCGCGGTGCATCGGGAGCGAGCACACGCAAGCCTGAAGACGACAGTAAGTGCAGAGAGGAGAGAGCGAGAGCGGAGGCTGCCAGTCAGAGACTAAATCGTTACATCTATCTATGTTGCTAGTTCATTATCCTTTGTTTTCATAAGTTAATAATTATAGCCACCTAGCTTGGGGCTACTTGCTAACTTCACAGCATATGATTGTTAATTGGTCAGCTAGAAGTGGATGCGTAGCTACGTATTTGTTCTGTATTTAAGCTAGTGATTGTGCTGTTTATACTAATTAGTTACACTGCATATAATCTATAGAAAGTTGTGTGTTTATTACAAATATTAAGGTGCACATGCCAATATATGTTTGTGTATGTAATGTGGGCCTGATAATATGTTTTCCTTTTTTGGTTAGAACCACTCACACAAAGCTATGCCCATGTTCTGTACTGTTGCTTGAGTTTATTAAACAGTCAAACTAAGAAGAGTTGTCAGCATCTGTGTTTTGGCAGACACACCTGGGGCGAGGCTAGAGATCAGGATCAGCGAACAACTATTATACAGTCCTTTATTACAACCCTCACTAACAGCTCCAATCAACTTCAAAATTGCTGAACATGATGATGGCTCCACCTTGATTTGCCCGATGTATTAATATCCCCCTTTACCCCCAGTGGTAACAGGAAGTTAACTAAATTTTCTTAAAAATACGTACTTGACCCCATCAACTTTATTCCACTTGAAAGACATGCAGAACAAGTTGGTGTAGCTACGTTATGAATGCTGTGAGGCTACGAGTAATGGCGTCCGTGTGGCAACACAATTCCTTGCCAAGAAAATACATTTGACTTTTTGATGTCTTTAATGAACTCATATGATCAGGAAAATTGATACACGGGTCAAGGGTGGCAAGGTCTTTAATCTGATAGGGGCAAAAACGCCTCTATAGCGCCCCCTTTAATATTTAAAATACCCCTCCCCTAAGGGCTTTTTTTGGACTAGGAGCATGAAAATCGGTATACCTGAATAAGTCTACCAGACGAACCAAAATGTCTCTGGCACAAATGGTCTACTCCAAACAGGAAGTCGGCCATTTTGATTTTCATGTGTCATTTTGGCGTGACTACCACATGTTATTAATGCCCCAATATGGCCCTTTCCCAAACTGGGAAATGTCCCTCTGGCCGGATCTGAAATTAGATATTTTTGGGTGGTTGCACATGGTGGATGCAAAATGGCGAAATAGCGCCCTCTAAAACTTTAAAAATCCCCATAGGGAAGTAAGATCACCTTGTCCCACGCACAAGAAAATCGGTACACATATGTATCATACCCAGATATGCAAAAAAGCCTCTAGCCATCATGACCTCAACCCAACAGGAAGTCGGCCATTTTGTTTTTAATTTATTCTGATCAAAATGAACTCCTCCCACAGATTTCCCCAATCGACTTCAAATTTGCTACAAGTAAAGCTGTGCTCTGCACTTCTGTAGGTCAAAGGGCCTGGCTGCTAGGGCTCAACAAACTTTCGTTGCTCTCCGTCTACATATGAGTGGCTCTCACGCCCACATACTTGATCCAATCAACTTCAAACTTGCTGGACAAGTTTCGCCCAATGTATTAACATCCCACTTTACTCATTGTAACAGGAATTGAACTAAAATTTCTTAAAAATACAAACTTAACACCATCAACTTCATTCCACTTCTAAGACATGCAAAATAAATTGGTGAAGCTTCATTTTGAATGGTGTAAAGCTACGAGTAATGGCGTCCGCATGGCGACACAATTCCTTGCCAAGAAAATACGTCTGACTTTTTAATGTCTTTAATGAACTCATATCATCATGAAAATTAAGATACAGGCTACGGATGACTACCTCAGAACCACATCTCGATTTTCACTTCACATTTTCCGACATTTGCACTAGTCATACTTTAACGTGGGCTCGAATGAGGATCAAGCCCTCAAAATCACAGAGCCTGTCTCTCAGAAGAGGAGTCAGAACCTACAGCACCACCTTCATCGTAGGGGGAAGGAAAATGCCACTCCTTTCTGAGCAACCCATAAAAAGCCTTGGGAGGCAGTACTCTGCAAGACTTTCAGACAAACAGATTGGGAGTACCGTGTTGAAACAGCTATCAGAAGGCCTGGCAAAGATCAACCAACGCCAACTCCCAGGTAAGTACAAAGTGCTACCAGTTCATACTCTACAGAAGAGTGATGTGGCCGCTGAAAATGAGTAAAATCCCCTAATCCACCACAAGCAAGATGGATGGAAAGGCCAAGTCATTAATCAGAAAGTGGTTGGGGCTGCCACGAAGCCTCTCTGAAACGGGCCTGTTCCGAAGGAACACCCTCCAACTTCTGCTCCAATCCATCCGTTTGGGCTACAAGCAGAAAAAGAGAGTCCAGCGACCAGGCTGTAAGGAATGCAAACATCAATATTTCGGCACGCCGGAGGTGGAATGCCCAAACCGAGGTCGACAGAGCCATCAGTTGCCTGCAACATCAAGAGATTGTCGGCAGAGTCCAGGCAGGAAGTGCAGGCCTAGGGTGGAGAGAAGCACCACGGTCCTGGTCCAAGTCCAACCGCAAAGAGAGGAAGGAGATGGTGGTGGCCGAGGTGACAAGGTTGGAGGAAGAGCGCTATAAGATCAAGGCCTGTCACAGGGCCGACAAGGAAGCTGGACAACCTGGGAAGGAGTCATCAACCGATACATCAGTTGGACAGACCTTTGGAAGATCCCGCAGGCAAGGCTCAGCTTCCTTATTCGTGCAACATATGACCAATTTCCCTGTCATCGGAACCTTCACCAGTGGTTTGGGAGCAAGGAACGCTACACACTCTGCAACACCCTTAATGCAAACCTCCAGCACATCCTGTCAGGCTGTAAGAGTGCGCTTTCCCAGGGATGCTACAGGTGGCGCCATGATCAGGTCCTGAGGAAGCTAGCAGAGGTGTTGGAAATAAATACAACAGAAAGACAGCTAATCAGAAAGCATGTAGGGGAGAGGATGGTGGGATGATGAGGAAGAAACAGATACTTTAATTCAGTTTAATTACAACTATCGAATAAATATAATAAAATGTATTATAATAAATATTCAAGAAATCTTGTTTGCTCTGCTCACCACAACACATCAAGTTAATTGCATTGTAATTGCAACTGGTCATTTTATTTTGGGGGTCCTTTGTTTAAATGAATATTGCTCATGGGGCTATTCAACAAAACCTAAAGAAGGAATTAAGCCAGGATTTTATGGTTATCCTGGCTACTTAAGCGGTGAACCACTTGCACACAAGCAAAGGCACATAAGTTACCACGGACATTTATTATGTGCTGTTAGCCAGCTCCAGACCAAGCTTACAGCCAATCTTAATTAATCCTGCTGCTTTATCTGTTCAGTCAGCTGTCACTCTGATTGGCCATTTGTATTAGCCTGCAAGGATACATTATCAGTTAAATAGAATTTAATTATTATTATTGTATGAGTCACGTGAAGACTCCGAGTGAGATGGCTGCTTAGGCTGAGAGCTGCGGCATCACCCTATGACATTTTGGTGAATAGATCGGCTTTTGCATTTCTTTCACATTTTTCTCTCGCAAATTGAGGATTGTAACTGTTTCTCACAACTGATATGCTGACTAACCTTAAAAATTGCTGTTGAGGCGGTCGAAGCTAAATTAGGTGACGTGCTAACCAGGATAGCTAGTGCCGAGGCTCGTTTGAACATGCTAGAAGAAGAAGAGAGGCAGTGGTGAGACTCGCCCCGAGGCGTGCCCAACGGTCGCTATTGCCAGCTAAGCCCGGAGCCCGGAGGGGGCGGGGGTGCAACTGGCAAGAGAAATTGGAGACATCCGCTGGCAGAATCACAAAATAAGCTTCTATCAAGATTTCTCCAAGGCCACGCAGGAGCGACGACACTCCATTCTGGAATGTAAGCGTCTGCTTCACTCAGCTAAAATCCCGTTTGGCATCGGCTATCCAGCTGAGCTTTCATTCACAACAGCAAGCGCGATAAAGCATCGTTTTGATGACCCTAAGAAGGCTCTGGAATGCATCCAAAACCTGTAAGTAACACCAACTTCAAATGCCCCCCCTCCCCCCCTTTAGAGTGATCTGGATAAGACAATGTGATCAACGTTTATCTTCATATCTTTAGCACCCTCTCTGCAGTCCCGGCGGCATGGGTTGGCCATGCCCGCCCACAGAGTCAGCCGTGCCCGCCCTGGACTGGAAGCTGATTATTTTATTTGGGTTTCGTTTTTTTACATCGGAGTGGCCAGCGCTCTATTATTCCTATCTCGGTTTGTCGATAATACAATTCAACCAATCCAACCAACAAACGAAGGCGACGTGCTGGCCAATTACAGGTGGTGGGGGCGGGTCACTGAGGGCACGCTGTTAACACTTGAGGTTCATGGTCGCAGTAGGTTGTCGCTAGTTAGCTGTGATGTTTGGTATGGATATCCGTCATTTTTTCAAAAAAAATACGCAGACAAGCAGTGAAGACGGGAACAGGAGCGAGCAGGAAGCAGCGCCATTCACTTCTGCTGAAAACATAACCACTGAAGTCAACAGTGACACTGGTGTAAACATTCATGCTAGGAGAGGTAGCTACAGCAGCTAGGGAGCACACGGAGCAGGACAAAGCAGTGGAACTCATCTGCATGGAAGAAACGTGAGTGATGACGTCGACAACAACAACAACAACACCACAGAGGTTCACAGTAACATTACAGCTGCGAGGAACAACAACAGGCCATTGCAGCCCACTGACCTTGGCATGGAAGAGCCCCAAAGACCACTCATGCAGAGCTTTGCTTTGCGCATTTTGTCAGGGAAGAGGAGGTAATTTTGCGGTTCCTGGTTTGGAAGCTTTCCCTGGCTGGAGTACTCAGTTCAAGCAGATGCTGCATACTTCTACCCATGCAGAATGTTTCAGGGACCCAGGCACAGTGATCAAACCTTCAGTGTAACTGGTTTCCATGACTGGATGCATGCAATGGAAAACGGAAAGGGACTAAACAGGTGTTGAGATCAACCTGCAGTTACCTCCCCGGGTCCGTTGATCGGAGGATAGAAGAAGAGATCTAGAGACGATGGCTTGAGATCACACCAATATCTTTATTGGAGCACTTTGCAAAGTGGAGACAAGTTCTGATACAACTCAAACCAGGTCATACATCAGACGAGTCTGTTGTGGTCTAAGAGTAGCGGCTTTAAATACACTGGTGGGCTGATGGTAACGCCCCCAAGGTAAAAAAGGTGGCAACAGATGTTAATCTGCCTAGCAACATCTTATAACACTAAAGGCTGAGAGAAGGAATTTAGTGCATGTCCCTATATGGCTATCTAGAGAGACAGATGTGTCTGTGTTTGCAACACACGAACTTGTTAGTTAATGAGTATGTGTGTGTGTGCCTAAAATGAGGAAATGAGCATTTCCTCTGTTTGTTAGAATCTTTACGAGGTGATGGGTGAGTGGGCACGAGATCTCTATCTTGCACATTCTATAGATCTGAACTCTCTTTTCTGTGAGGCTCTGTGCTGCAAGTTTATTATCTGCTCAACCAGCAAGGACTAGTCTCATTCCAGGGGTTTATGTACCATGACCCCACTGTGTACCAACTTCAGTTTATCCATTTCAAAAGCCACATGAAGAGAGCAGCTCATTTCTCTTTCTTCCACAATTCCCCCTTTTGAGCTCTCAAAAGAGCTCAACATCAAGCGTTCGCAATTGCAGACAATCATTGATAGTAAACCTGGATATAGCTCGGCCGTATGCTATAGTCCGGCCGTACATGGGTTATGCACTTATCCTTTTTTTTATTTGCGTTCCTCGTTTCTCACGAGAGAGCGGGCTAAGGGGTGTCACTGCCTGACTCTGTTCATGCTGACCCTCGCATACCCAAAAAATCAGGGGTACAATTATACATGTTAGGGCACCACACGATAATAACACCCCTCTACTACCAAATAGCAGTAGCATGATTTAGCACTAAAACCTAGTGGTGCCTGTGAGTATAAGTTTTAGCAAACCTATAGCAAAGGAAATAGCAAATATTACAGATAGAAAAATGAAAAAGTTCAGTTGACACGTTGTCATGGAGATGGTGGGTCTGGCGACGTCGTCTTCTTCGGGTGTTGGTTTTAACGAGCTCAGGTATACTACCTTCCCTCCAGTGCCACTGGTGATGAGTTGGATCAGAGGATGGGGGAAGTTTCTGGACAGACCAGGTAAACCCAAACGAGTAGTGCTGGTGAACTGGGAACGTCTGGAGGAGGCCCCTGTCCGAGAGATCTTCAACTCACACCTCCGGCAGAGCTTTTCTGGCATCCCTGTGGAGTCATGTATGAGACATGCTAGCCCAAGTAAGGTTGGTTTTGATGCATGCAACTACTGCTTGGGAAAAGATCATTGGAAGAAAGATTGCCCGGTGCAGGTAGACGGTATAGTGGTAAGAGGCTATCTACTGTTCGACTTCAAGCAATGTCAGTATATGTAGGTGGGGGACAGGGGGCTGTGGGTCCAAGGGGACTGGGAGGAGGGGCTACCCTGGCTTATGCTATCCGCTAGAGAAGTGGTGCAGGAGAGTACAGGATGTAGCCCCAGTGAGTTGGTGTTTGCACATAAAGTGAGGGGTCCCCTGGAGGTTTTGCAGGATGGTCTAATGCAGAGCCACCTGTAAATCTCATTGATTATGTGAATGGTTTTCACCGTAGGTTACATCTGGCGGTTAAGATGGCAGGTGAACATCTGACAGCCGTTCAGAGTAAGATGAAGCGGTACTATGAGCGCAGAGCCTCGTGTCTTCTGTCCTGGAGACCAGGGGCCTCATGTACTAAGACTTGCGTGGATTTCTTACTAAAACATGGCGTACGCTAGAATCCAGAAACTGGCATACATACAAAAAAAATCAGATGTATCAAAGTGTGCGTACGCATGGATCCAAGCACTTTTCCTTTGTACATCCCAATCAACGTGGAATTGAGCGCACATGTAGAAGTGCTAATCTCCTCCCTGTCCACGCCCCCATTTAAATATGCAAATCAATGTAAATAGGGCCTGCACCGGGGATTCCCTCTCTGCACCATCAGATTTAAACGATGAGTAAAGGCAAGAAGCACAACATCAACGAGTCTGAGCTCGAAATTTTATTAAATGAAGTGGAGACCAAAGAGCTGTTTTATTTGGTAGCCTCTTTTCAGGGATAAACACAAAGAAATAGAAATTTGAGTGGGAGTGTGTGTGAGGCAGTGAACGCCGTGGGGTCGGAGCAGCGCACACCCACTGAAATTTAAAAAAAAAACGTCCGACGTTAAGGCGGAGGATTTCGGCCCACCGCCGAAGTATCACCGCAACGGGCGGGGGGACATGAGGGGAGACACTGACCCCCTTTGATCAGAGAGTGGCGGCTATTGTGGGGGACCCAGCTCTAAGCGGAGTTGTGGGGGCCCATGAAGGCGACACAGATCATCCTCAAGGTAAATGCGTTAAACTCAGAAATTTAATTATACTGGTCGTACAATAGGCTGCTCACATTACACATGCTCGTGCGTTAAGTTGCCAGGATATGAACACATTGACCCTCATTTATCAAACGAACGTATGGAAGAAAAACGTGCGTACGACCATTTCCTGGCAAACGTCGGCATTTATCAATTTGGACGTGAGCGTGAGCTACGATCAAATCTCACTTCTGGTCTGAGATCGTGTACGCACATTTCAGCCTGTGTGTTTGCGGTGCAGCACAGCAAAATCTGGCTGAAAATAATGAACAAACCTCAGCTGTCATTAAGCATAAGCAGTCACATATTAAGAACAGATCAAAACGGATTCTTAAAATGAATAAAAAAAATGAAAAATTGTGGTTGGAGCAATTGATTGCAATCATGCGCGTCTGACGGCACCATCCATGACTGATTACACATTCATCAATCGCCAAAACTACCACTCGATAAAAGAAATGTACAGGTGATTTGTGATGCCAAGCTGTCGCTTTTAAACGTGGTGGCCAGGTGACCGGGGGGGGACACACGATTCTTTTATATTTCAAAACAGCTCGCCTTCAGCCCCCCCGCGACCCCGATATTGAATGAATGAATGAATGTGTTGGCGCGTGGCTGCAGCAAGACGCACTGCAGAGCCAAAGTCATCTCCTCGGTTCGTGGCTACCCTGTTAAAGTTGAATGTATTTGACTTAGGGTTTCCTAAATATAATCCCAGCTTTTCTTGCAATTCATAGGTTCAACGGTATGTGCTTTTAATTGGGTTACACCTGTCCAACAGTGCGCACAGGCGCACTCGGGTCACAGTCGAGCGCTGCCGTTATTATTCTCCATACAGCGTTTTTATGGGGCCCTTTTATTCCGCTCTTAAGACTGACAAAAAGCACATCTTTATTTTGCTCCATCTCGGATGTCAGGATGCCGATCTGTGTGTTGGAAAAGTTTATTTTCTAACCTGTGTTCCTTCTCTCCGTGTTTGACCTCAGTGGGCGAGGCCTCCGAACCAGGAATATTTAGGGGCGTAACATGTTAAAGACGATCGAATTCAGCCGCAGCATTTATCAAGGCCCGCTCATTCGTACGCGGAGATTGGTCAGATACGAATGTTTCATAAATCACACGTGGGTCCTGTCCTACGGCCAATTCTGCACTCAGATCTGCGCCCGTTTTCACGCAAGATTGATGAATGAGGCCCATTGACTCATGTTTGATTAATTCATTTTTTCTATTATTTCTCAATAGACGATGAGATAGGAGAGGGCTCCTCCCTCTGCACCGTGTGCCCTGGCTTCTCCACTGGCTACTCCAGCACCACGCGCCCCGGCGACTCCACGCCAGCTGCCGACGTCCGCCCGACTGGCCGTGTCCTTCCACAAGCTGTGCTAGAATCACAGGAGGAAATAATGAGAGCAATCTGTGGCGTCAGTGATCATCTAGATCAATGGTCAATGCACTGGGAGATATTTGTCCCGCAATAAATGCACTTATAAAGTAAATTGTGTCCTTGCCTCTTTACATCGTTGAAATCCGGGTCCGGCACCCGGTTCCTCTGGTGGGGGGATGTGCTCTGGCAGTGGTATGCTATGGCGGTTTGCCAAGTTGTGCAGGACACCACAGGCCAGCATGATGCGGCACACCTTCTCAGGTGTGTACAGCAGCACCCCGCCCGACCTGTCTAGACAGCGCCAGCGCCCTTTCAATTTCTAAAGATATATACTGTATGTATATATATATATATATATATATATATATATATATATATAAAATCACACTACTGTTCGTGGGAAAACAAACAGGACAAAACAACTTCATTACAAGAATTGACAAGACTGGTCACACTTATATTAATGACTGCAGAGGTGCGCAGTTGCTCCTGAAGTGTGACATTTCCAACTTTACGCACGTGTTTATTGAGACAAATACTGAACACAAGGAGACAAAAAAGGCTTACTAGATAGCTCTGCCACTCTTTTTTCACCAGGGAAAAAAACATGCCCAAACGGGCATTGTGCTGGTTTAAATTCGGGGCGCATTAAACGGATAAATGATTTACTCACCGAGAAGCCACACATCGCACACCGTGCCAGCCTCCAACCTGTTACCAACCATGCTATTGGTTAGAATGAACGAGTCATGCGTTGCCAGAAACCCCAGAGTGGTCAGCACCTGTGTGGGAACGGACAACCCCTGGCTCCTGGCTGTGTGTCGTTCTAGGGCTGGCCGCAGCTCTGCGCACAGCTCCGGTAACACTGGCCTCGGCAACCTGAAACGACTCATGAGCCAGTTGTCGTCATTTGCAAACAGATCTTCCCGTTCTCTAAACACCCTCTCACGTCTGATATAACCATTTGCGATGTCTTCTAAGAAGGCCAAGGCTGCCATTGTTAATGCCATTTTTCATTACTTTGCGCATGCTTTTATATCCATCCATATGATTGCAAACACGTGTGTGTTAATTGTCCATTAATGTGTCTCTGATGCGCATATTACACTGAGGATGAATTGTTTTCACATAATTATTATTCTAGTTGGTCATTTACCAGAGAAACAAGGCAGGGAGTTGTCAGAGCTGTTAGCTGCTTTCCCCTCCTTGTTTTCTGATACTCCTTCCTGTACCCATTTAGTGCAGCACGATAACGATGTTGGAGAGGCAGAGCCAATTTGCCAGAGGTTCTACAGAGTTCCACTGGAGAAGCGGCGCCCCCTGGACGCTGAGGTTCAGTATATGATTGACAATGGGTTGGCGGTGTCTTCTAACTCCAGTTGGGCCTTTTCATGTGTACTGGTAGGAAAACCAGACAAGACTGACAGATTTTGTACAGATTACGAAAAAGTGAATGCTGTGACAAAATCTGACTCCTTTCCCTTATCTCTGCATCCATCACACCATCTGGTCTTTACTCCTATAAGGTTATGAGTTTTGGGTAACAGAATACGCGGGCAACTTTTCAGCGCCTGATGAATGGGGTAGCAGCAAGGTTGGAGGGCGTAGCCGTATAACCTAGATTATGTAGCAGTTTACAGCGATACAGCAGCACATGGATCGTATAAATGCGCTGTTGGTACGACTTCAGGAGACCAACCTCACAATAAACTTAGCCATGTGTGATTTTGCAAGGGCTACAGTAACATACCTGGGGAAAGTAGTGGGCCAGGGACAAGTGAAGCCAGTGAGGGCCATGGTCCAAGCTATCGATCAGTTCCCACCTCCTGTTTCCAAGACTGCGCTTAGACGTTTCTTGGGGATGCTCGGCTATTATAGAAGTTTCTGTCCAAACTTTTCCACGGTGGTTGCTGGACTAGCAGGGTCGGGCACGACCCCAATTAACCACGCGTATAGTTACAAAATTCTAGTACTGGTAAATGGTAACAGTGGGTCACATATCTATATTTTTGTTTTCCTTTTCTTTTCAGTGTATTGACAGTACTATAAGCCTTACTAACAGAGGCCATGGTGTTGGGCCTCTGTTTTCAGGGGGAGGGTGATATGTATCTCTGTATTCCTTGGGATAGGTGTTCTTCTCATGTGTGGTTGGGGAGGCGCTGTTTCCCTGGTGCCTTGCCCATTTTTGCTTTCCAGGTCAGGTCCCATCCAGGTGCACATGGTTGGGTCTGATTACCTGGGAGAGTATTTAGGGAGAAGATTCCAGGAGCGTCTCTCTCTCCCTCCCTCCCTCCGATGACAAATGCCAACAGTTCTTCTTAGTTATTTCTTGTTAGTTTGCACATTCTCAATGCAACAGTCTAAATCACACTACACATTTTGTAACTTAGGGCCAATTTCTAATAAATGTATTGAAATGGTTTAACTGAATGGTCTCCCCTTCGTTGTGGTCTGCCGTGAGCCAGGTGATCATAACAGAAACCATAAAAGAAATCTTCGATCGGTCAGTGGGAAAAGTGTGAGGAATTAGTTCAAAATGAATTGAACAGTAATGAGAAAAAGTTCTGCATAATCCCATTTCCCCAGAATATTTTGCTGGAGGAGCCAACTTATTGCCAATACCTACAACCTGCGTGGTCTGTAAAGACGGTCGATGAGGGCGGAGTCACCGGGATTGGTGCAACTGCAGGAATTGGAGGAACTGCTTGGGCTGGTGGAATCAGGTTGGTGTTTAATCCATGAAACTGGGCTGTAAGGTTTCCCAGGTGAGCCCCCATCGCTGTCTGAAATTCTTCCAGACAGAATGAAAACAAAGTAGGCTATTAAACCTGATCCTGACTAAACCAGCAAAGCAAGAGGGGAAAAAGAAAAAGGAGGAAACAAAACCACACCAACAGTAAGATCTCTATGAGAGTCGGAGAAATACAAAACTAATCCTGACTAATCTCAATCTTAATATATAACAGAAAACACTATCAAGGAGGAAAACATTGCTATGAGAAACTGAATAAACTAGAATTACAAAAGAACACAAAATCGCTCCAAAATGGAGGGAAGCAAAAGGATGAAATAAAAACTGTGAGTTGAGCTAAACTATTCAAAATGTTACAACCAAAAATCACTAGTCTCAAGGCACAACAAATGACAGAAAAAACCCCAAATGAATTTTGATACTTAACAAGACACAGCTGTGACGAAGGGCTTTGGTGATCGACAGACGATCGATTTTTAAGGGTTTTTAATGCGGACTTAAATACACAGAGGGGTAATAAGGAACAGGTGGAAACAATCAGGAATCAGGGAAGACAGCAGACAGGAGACACATGAGGAAAGGCAAGTGACCTGAAACGAGGACGAGTCAGAATTTCAAAATAAAATGGGAAGTACACAAGACAAAAAGAAGAAGAAGAAGAATTCCTATATTAATCAATGTTTTCACTCTATTATTATATTATTCACGTTACACACACACAAATACGAAAATAAAAAAAAAACACGAAATATACACACACATGCACAAACAGGACCTATATACATGCAATTAACGGAGAGATGTCAGAGCGAGGGGGCTGCCAATGGATCAGCGCCCCGAGCAGTTGGGGGTTCAGTGCCTTGCTCAACAGCACCTCTGCAGGGCCCAGGAGATGAACTGGCACCTCTCCAGCCACCAGTCCACACTCCATTCATGGTCCACACAGGGGTTAGAACCGGCGACCCTACGGTTCCCGGACTGAGCTACTGTCCTGTTTTGTGTTAGTTTGACACCAGTCAAGTTGGGAATTTGTTGTAATGTCACATTAATAAACAGGAGATGACTTACTCTGTGCTCAAAGTGATGCTCAGAGCTCCAAGATCACGTGAATAATACAAGGCTAACTATTCTTTTTTTTCATCAGTTGTTGCGTTAAATCTAGGCCCTATGCATCTTAAGTTTGGAAAAGATCTGAACACTTGGTGTGCAGTTTCAGCAGTGTTTTGTCATGGCGTTCCATCGAAATTCGCCATGCTGCCACAGCTGTGCCGTTAAACGACATTGTCCCATGTTTACCATGAAGCATCATTCACGTCTTAAGGCTCTCATCCCCACTTTTGAGGAGGATGTGATGAACCAGTCAAACTATAAAACATGTCATTTCCTGTTACCAGCAGGGGGCACTATGACTATATGTAAATATTGTCTCATATATGTGTTCAGGCTGAGAGTCCAATCAATCAATCAAAATACCACTTCCTGGTTCATGGCGTGGGGCAATTTTGAGGCCCCGTCACGGCCAAGCTGATTTATGAAAACGCGTATGCTCCGTAATGTCTTGAAGGTGTACAGACTTATTTTGAAGTCATTCCGTTGAAATCTCTAGGACGAGTTTGTTAAAGTACAAAGTTTTTGTCCAAAAATGACATGTTTAAATCAAAATGGCGGACTTCCTGTTGTAATTAGGGCATACCTCCGAAAGGATATTTTGTGTCTCTGCATTCTTCACATGCCTACAAATTTTCATAAATGTAGGTGAAAGCGCATTGAGGGGCTCGGCATTGGCAATATTCAAGGGAGCGCTATCGAGCTCATTTGCCACGCCCAAGACTGAGACCCATAAAATGTAAAAGTTTTCACCACTTCTGATCAGTGTGCAAAGTTTAACAAAAAGTTATAAATGTTTAGGCCCTCAAAAATGTGATTTAAGGAGGAAAAATAATATTATAGAAGGCACTTTAGCATGCGTTTTTGGCTCCAAGAGGGCACTCTAACACACGTTTGGGCTCCACTTTAGCATGCCTTTTGGCTCCATGAGGACACTTTAGCACACGTTTTGGCTCCACTTTAGCACGCGTTTTGGCTCCTAGAGGACACTTAAGCCCACGTTTTGGCTCCTACAGGACACTTTAGCATGCGTCTTGGCTCCTAGAGGGCACTTTAGCACACGTTTTGGCTCCATAAGGGCACTTTAGCATGCGTTTTGGGTCCTAGAGGGCACTTAAGCACCCCCCTGCTGAGAAGTACAGGGATAAGCATATCTGGCTTTCACTGTTGATGTTGCATAGCTGTAGAAAGGTGCTGATAGCTGCTATGCAAACAACCATTGCTATGTTGTTACATAGTCATAAATATGGACATCTACACGTGGAGATAATATGGACAATACGTCTTCCCTGCTCCATCGTCGCTTTTTGTAAACAAAACAAAGCAACAACAAAAACGTTTTTGCTTCTGTGGCTGTAGTAGGATCTCAGCCCCACACACAGTCACACACACTGTAGTGAGAGGCATTTCCTCCTTATCTGGCCTGTTTAGCTACAACAGCAGATGTATTTAGGTTTCGTAGTGAAATGAGGACGTCTCCTTAAGATAATTCATAATTTCAACTTCATAACCAGCTCTACTTTCTCCATCGTGGCACTTTCAACGCGCAACGGGCATCCGACAAAAGTGCAGCTTCGCTCGCTGCCAGTTCAATAAGGACATTACAACAGGAGAAAAATTAAACAAAGTGATTTTATCGGTGACGCACGTGTTGCGACCTAGAGTTATTTGGGAATTGGCATATTAATTATTAAAATTACAGTTGTCTTCCTTGTTGTAAAACCACGATAACTATGGACTGAGGTGAATAAAAGTTGCCAAATGGAAGAGAGTCATGTCTGCTTGAGGATGCAACATAAAATTGGTGTTTCCGCCCGGTCATCGTCGGTTACACTGAATGCACCGGAATTGCATAAGGTATGCGAAGCTCACAGTAGATACAGAGATACCCCGCAAGTTTAGAAGGCTTATTCTGTAACAGATAGAAGCGGATGATGTAATTTCAAGTGAGGATGCAGGGATGAGTCTTTTATTGCAACTAAATGACGAAATTGACGAGCTAAGAGGAAAACCAACCGCTAAGGACGAAACCCTGCCTCAAAGAGACAGAGAGCACCACCCGGTGGACGTAAACGAAAATGCACCTGATAAATCAATAGAACAAAAAGAAAGTGTTTTTCCACATAATACAACTGCAGCAAACTCTATGGTAAGTAAGAATGTTTCTTATGTTCAACCGCTGTACAGGAGAGATTTGAAAATAATTGGGAAAATTGCGGTACCAATCAAAAGGATAGACTAACCTACACTAGTTTGGAAAGACAAATCCAAAGGGCACTGACAAAAGGATATGATGAGGGAGAAGTCATAGAAGCTGTCATTCAAGCTTTAGCTCCAGGAACAAAGCTGAAGAGTTATCTTGAAAGTAGAGTGGATTTGACCTTGCAAGCTCTGATGCAAGTGCTACGGACATATTATGTGGAAAAGGATGCTACAGAGCTGTATCACTCCCTCACACGTGCAGTTCAGGAGCCTAAAGAAACACCCAACAAATTGCCATTGCTTCAGAAAGAGTCAAATCTGGTTTAAAGTACAGTTCAGAATTAATTCAAAATCAGTTCCTCAAAAGTTATGACTGGCCTCCATGATGACACCATTCGAACGGACATGAGACCATTATTACAAGATCCAAAAGTGACAGATGAAGTCCTCCTTGAGAAAATGGCTGCGGTATGCACTCTTGAAATGGAAAGAAAAAACAAGTTGTCAGGTATAACAAAAGCAAAGCCTATTAGAGTGGCAGCTATTAGAGAGGAAAATGAGGAAAGTGAACTTGTGCCCAAATCAACCAAGAACAAACATGGCGAGGCAAACAAAGGTGATACACTAATGAAGAAGGTTGATCAAGGTAATAAATCCATATGTGAAGCTATCCAGAATCTCACCACTCAAATTGCAAGCCTGCAGCAGACCCCAACATCTCAACAGAGGAGGGTGAGTGAAGAGCCAGATAGAAAATACAGAGCACAGCATAAGACTACAACTTACAGAAAGTGTCAGACATGTCAAAAGTACAATCCTGATGGAAAGTGTGGTCATTGCCACAAGTGTGGCAGCACAGAACACTGAGCATCGGGCTGTCAAAAGAAAAACGTCTCAGCCAGCACCAGCAAAATTGAAATCCTCCACCAGCCTGCTGAAAACATGGAGAAAGTAGATCTGTTCACTCTAGGAGTACCACTCACTGGTAAACAACAGCAAGCAGCAAAGCTGGTAGGGAAGAAATGCCTAGTCCGAGCCTCTCTAGGGGGAATTGACACTACAATACTGTGGGACACTTGTTCACAGGTATCAATAGTGGGGCCGAACTGGAAAAGGAAGTACCTGCCAGATGTTGAGGTGAGACCAGTGACGGAGCTGCTGGAAGATGGACCACTGGAGCTCTCAGCTGCAAATGGAACTGACATACCATATGAAGGATGGATGGAAATTGAAATTACCTTGGCCAAAGACGCTGTAGCTGGGATGAGTGACACACCTGTTGTGGTGCCGGTCCTGGTTGCTTTAATGTAATTGAAGAACTAGCCCTGACAAATGACACACGTGAAGACTGTATTTCCTCTGGTCACATGGTAAAGAGACTGTGCTCAGCATTGGAGGTAGGACACAAAACTGCCAGAGCTGTTTTAGCTGTTCTAAAAAAACATCTGGATGCCAACCCCACTTAGCCAGAGTAGGCAGACAGCCAGTGACCATCCCAAAGAACAAAGTGATGGCTGTGCAGTGCAGTCGGCTAAACAAGAACGTGTTAAGTGCGTCACACGTAGTGTTGGAGCCGAACCATGAGGCGCCATGGCCAACAGGCCTTGCTATTAGAGAACAGTTAATTAAGCTTCCTCCAGAAGATAATGGTAAAATCGAGGTGACTGTAGAAAATACAACAGATAATGACATTGTGCTTTGCAGTCGCACTTCACTTGGCCTGTTGCACAATGTGGAGGCCATCTACCCATTGCAGACCAAGGCCTCGAAGGGTCCAATACCTCAGTGGAGGGCCACATGGTGAACCCTGGGACCCGCCCGTGGACCTCAGCCACCTGTCAGAATGCCAACAGCAGCAGGTAAAGCAAATGCTCAGGGAAGAGTGTGATGTTTTTGCAAAGGATGACTGGGATACAGGGTGCATTAAAGACTTAGAGATGGACATACAGTTAACAGACAATGTGCCAGTCCAGAGAACATACAATGCAATACCTAAACATCTCTATCAAGAAGTGAAAACACACATACATGACTTACTTCATCGAGGCTGGATCCAGAAATCCTGCTCGTCCTACTCCTCCGCTGTAGTATGCGTCAGGAAGAAAGACGGCAGTCTACAGCTGTGTGTAGACTTTAGGCTACTGAATGGGAAAACACTGCCCGACCGTCATCCCATTCCGAGGATACAGGAGATTCTGGAGAACCTTGGTGGCAACTCCTGGTTCATAGTGTTAGCCCAAGGGAAGGCTTATCACCAGGGCTTTGTGAGTGAGAAAGGTAGATCCTGCACTGCATTCATAACGCCATGGGGACTGTACGACTGGGTGAGAATCCCATTCGGACTAACCAACTCACCCGCCTGCTTTCAGCGCTACATGGAGGGATGTCTGGGAGACTTCAGAGATGAGGTATGTGTCCCATATTTAGACAATGTCCTTGTATTTTGCCCCAGTTTTGATAAGCACATTGAAAATGTGAGACAAGTGCTCAAACGTCAGAGAGATTGTGGCATAAAGCTGAGGCCAAAGAAATGTGACCTTTTCAAAAGTGAGGTTTGCTATGTGGGTCGACTAATCTCTGCAGATGGATTCAAGATGAATCCTAAAGAAGTGGAAGCAGTTCAAGCATTGAAACATGAGACTCCAATCACTGTGCGAGATGTGAGAAAAATGATGGGATTTCTCAGTTATTACAGATCCTACATTCCAGACTTCTCTAGGACAGCCAAGCCCCTCTATGAACTGTTAGCAAAACCCAAATCAGAGGTGAAACAAAGCCCAAAGACAAATGGAGTTAGTCGTAAATCTGTTCAGTTGTCACCTTCTCATCCAGTTCGATGGACTGCACTCCACAAGGAGATAGTGAACGAGATTGTAGATCAGCTAACAAACCCGCCAGTGATGGCATATCCCGACTTGGAGAAACCCTTTGTGCTCCATGTGGATGCCTCAGAAGAGGGTCTAGGGGCAGTTCTGTACCAGCGTCAGGACAGTACTCTCAGAGTGATAGCATATGGCTCAAGGACCTTAACAGCTGCAGAACGGAATTACAGGTTGCATTCAGGCAAATTAGAATTCCTGGCACTGAAATGGGCAATAACAGCGATCTGTTTCGTGCACCTCACTTTACTGTATACAGTGACAATAATCCCCTGACATATGTTACCAAGTCAGCGAAACTCAACGCAGCTGGACCCCGCTGGCTGGCAGAGTTGGCCGATTATAGGTTCACATTGAAATACAGGCCCGGAACAACAAATGCAGACTTCCTGTCACGCAGATCAAAGCCCATTGAAGAGGTCATGCGAGAATGCACGGAGGAATGCCAACAAGAAAGCATTGAATGCATTGGGAAAGCTTCAAAGTGAGATGAGGCAGGGGACGTTAATTGGATCTTTGCCGTTACCTGTAATGAAGATGTGCTGCCAGAAGGCTGCAACAACCCAGAGCCAATTCAGCCTCTTCAGCAGAAGACGTGAGAGCTGCCCAAAATGCAAACCCGATCATTAGCAGAGTTTTGGCCTTGAAAAAGACACATACCCACCTGAAACACAAGGACAAATTGACAGAGACAGAACCTGTCCAACTGCTTCTCAGAGAGTGGCCTCGTCTGCGGATAGATGGAAAAGGCATCCTCAGAAGAGAGACTGCGACGAGAACACAGCTTGTCATTCCGGAGTCACTGAAGTCAGTTACATATAAACACCTACACGAGGAAATGGGACATTTAAGTGCAAACAGAATGGTGGGTCTTGCGAGAGAACGGTTCTTCTGGCCTAAGATGAGACAGGAGATGGAACACTATGTCACCCAGGTGTGTCGTTGCATCAGGAGAAAGAAGCCGAACAGAATAACCAGAACACCTTTACAGAGCATTGAAACTTCTGCACCATTTGAGATGATTTCCATTAACTACGTACATTTGGACAAATGTAAGGGAGATGAGGAATATATACTGGAAGTTGTTGATCATTTCACCAAGTATGCACAGGCATATGCAACAAGAGACAAGTCTGGGAAAACGGCAGCCAGAAAGCTTTTTGATGACTTCATCATGCGCTTTGGTTTCCCTGCCAAGATACACCACGACCAGGAAAGAGAGTTTGAAAACACACTATTCCGAAAGCTCCAAGACTAGTCATTTTCGAACATCCCCATATCATCCCCAAGCTAATCCTGCGGAGCGCCTCAAAAGAACGCTACTGGGTATGTTGCGCACGCTTGAGGCGTCTCAGAAGTCCAGATGGAAAGAGCACCTAAACAAAGTAGCCCATGCCTACAATTCAACTGTGCATGAAGCGACTGGATTCTCTCCATTCTTCCTGCTCTTTGGCCATGAACCAACTTTACCAGTCGACATGATGTTCCCCAGGAAGGGGGGGCATGTCACACACTGGTTATGCAGAGAAGTGGAGAGAGGTCATGCAAGAGGCTTACTCCATTGCAAGACAGAATATGAAGAAAAGTGCAAGGAGAGGACAGAAAAACTACAATCAGCGCACATGGCGTTCTACCCTTGAGCCAGGGGACAAGAAGAAGGGGCCCTGATAGCCCAGTCTACATGGTTGAGCCACTGCAAGGAACAGGAAGAGGACGTGTGCTCCACCGTAATCTACTCCTTCCATGTCCACCTGAAGAGCCAGAGGCCCATGAAACTAACCTGAAACAGAAAAGTAATGGGAACAAAACAAAACCCAGAACAAGACAACAATATAAGGACAAGCACAATACCTTACCTGACAGACAGTAACAGCTCCAGTGAAGAGGAGTATCACTTATGGACAACAGTGAGACAGGCTGATCCGCCCCTCAATGCAGAAGCAGAGGAGTTCTGTCCAAGGAGTGAGACACCCAGAGACGGGCCAGAGATGGAGATTGTACCTGAGAATGACCCTGAACAGGAACACTTTGAGGAGAGATACAGCGAGACTGAAGCCCCAGCCGTTGAACCCGAAAATGAGCAGAGTGATACTGAAACACAGAGGGACAGACCTAAGAGGGTCCGACAGCCCAGACGTGTCTACACGTATGACCAGCTAGGTCAGCCGACCTTTCAGCAGCTGCACCCCTGCCCTGTCAGTGTGAGAAGAGCCTTAGGGACCAACCATGACCAGCCCAACAGATCATCACCCATGTATCCTTTTTATCATGATTAGATGACAGTTTCATAAACTTGGTTATTTGTAATTTTAATTTATTAATTGAGAGGCCATGGTGAGGTAGTAACTGACACATAGAAACAGGTTATCTGAACAGTTATTGTAATACTAAATACAGACATGAGGGCACTATGTTAGGATTTGGGGAGTTAAGCTGGTACTGTGGTACATATGCACTAAAGAAAGAAATGAGTAGTGTGTACACAAAATAGACTTACTGAATGCATGGCTTTAAAATGTGTAAACACACAGTAGTGGGTGTATATGGTATTTTCCTTGTCCCGTTTGTGAAGATCTTGGGGGCCCACCAAGACTTCAATGGACTATTCACCCTTGAATCTCTCTCTAGGTCGCCCTCAGACGAGCCGTCCATCGTTTTCTCCAGTCATCCTGATTCTCCATACATCTTTCCAGTTCGCTGGTACTCTGGGCTCCTGCATCCTTCTTGAGTATGTCCACGTATGTTAGTGTGGGACATCCTACGTGACCGGCGCCCGCGTGTCGTTTCCCACAGCACCAGCTTGCTGGCTGACACTTCTGGGTGTCTTTGGCAGTGCCCTGCAAGTCTCATTCTCCTTACAGCAATCTTTTCACTCACCCTTGGTATTCCCTCATACAGGATTATGTTGGTTACATGTGCATTCTTGCTAATGTTAAGCACTGCACGCAACATCCTGGTGTAGCACCCGTACAGGGACTTCTCTAGGGTTGGTTTAAGGGTCCAGCATTCACTGCCATAGAGGAGAATGGACTCTACTGTCGCGTAGAAGAACCTGAGTTTGATTTGGCGGGGGAGATTGGAGTTCCATACACTGGTCATCCCGTTCAGGGCCCTCCATGCAAGTGCCTTCCTCACTTTTAGATCTTGCTCAGTTGAGTTGACCCATGAGCCCAGGTACTTGAAGTCATGAACTTCTTTCAGCACAGTGCCTCCTGCTGTAGACAGAGGTTGATGTTCTGGTGGAATGTTATAGGTGATGACCTCAGTTTTTTTGGCGTTCAACCTGAGGCCAACCTTGGCACACTCTAGCTCTACCCTGTTTAGTAGTTCTTGTGTCTGTTCCACGTTGTCGGCGAGCAAACTGATGTCATCCGCATAGTCAAGGTCTGTGAGGACCACTGCGGGTTTTCGACTTGACCTCCTTGGTGTTAGCGTGAAGCCAAGTTCCTGGTCTCGCCCACTGATTGCCTTCCTGAGAGTATGATCAAGGACTATGATTAAGAGAAAGGGGGCTAGTGTATCTCCTTGCATAACCCCAGCAAGGATGTCAAACTCCTCTCTGCTGCCATCTGGGGTCACCACCTTGGCACTTGTTCCTGCGTACATGGTCTCTATTGCTCGGAGTAGGTTGGGAGGAATACTTTATGACTTGAGGATCTTCACCATCATACCTTGGTGGATCGAGTCAAATGCCTTTTTGAAGTGTATAAAGCATAGGACTGCAGACAGGTTGTTCTTCTTCACCTCCTCAATGAATCTCCTAAGTGCCAAGATCTGGTCTGTAGTAGTTCTCCTCTCTCGAAAGCCATTCTGATTCACCCGCAGGTATGGGTCAACTGCTTGCCAGACCCTGTTTAGGATCATGCGGTTGTAGATTTTCGCAGCAATGCATGTCAGACTGATAGTTAGTTGTCCGGCTTCGAGAGGCCTCCGGATTTGGGCACTTGGATGATGTTTGACAAAGACCACATATCAGGCAGCCGATTGTGCAGCAGAGCAAGGTTGCAGAAACCCAGGATGATGTCCTCGAGATCACAGTTCTTCAGGACCTTTGGGGTAATGCCATCTGGACTGGCAATTTTGCCCACTTTCACAGTGGTTTTTCGCCCTGGCGAGCTCCCAAGGTGTGAAGGGACCATCATTGATTGAGAGGTTCTGGAGGTATGGTGGCACATCTTCAACTGTTTCCGCTGTCTCTCCCAGCAGCCCTTGGAAGTGGCTGAACCAGGTTGTCACCCTCTCTTCAGGGCTGTGTCCCTTGACCTGTCCCTCCTTGGTCTTCTTCCTCCCAGTCATTTCGTTGATGACCCTCCAGGCCTCCCCCTATTGCTGCCCGCACTCACTGCACTTTCTCCATCAGCTCCTCCCCTTTGATGGTGTCATAGGTGTTGAAGAGAAGCTGTTTGGCCTCGTTCAGCTCCCTACGACTCTCCAGGTTGGCTCCATCTCAAAGTTGAGACGGGCTTCCTCCGCCTTCCCTCGTGCCGCTACAACCTCTGGGTGTTTGAAACGCTGGGAAGTTTTGACTCTCTCCATCATGGGTATACACAGTTTGGTCGCCTCCTCGTTCGCAGCAACGAAACGCTTGTATTCGCTGCTGGGCTCCACTCCCTTATCCAGCTCCTGGAATTGCTTCCTCACCTCCTCTGTGTACCTGGTTTGAAGGCAAGGGTCGCTAGAGAATGCTTTCCAGTTATACCGGATCCTGGGACTTGGTTTGGGGACCCTGAGGCTCAGACGCACCTTCATCGAGACCACACGGTGGTCTGAGCCCACAGAACTGAATGTGGAGTATGGCTCCGCATTCATAATGGAGTTCCTCCACTTCCTCCTCACTAGGATGTAATCCAGCTGTCTGAGCATGCCAGTGGCTCTGTCTCGGAACGTCCACCTCTTTCCTGTCCTCTTCCGGAAGATGGTATTTGCAACTAGCAGCTCATGCTCTGTGAGAAAGGCGGTAAGGTAGGCACCATTGCGGTTGGAAGAGTCGTGGTAAGGGAAGGGTGTGTCCTCTGGTCCAAGCCTTGCGTTGAAATCCCCAAGGATGCCAGGAAGTTGTGGGCTGGGACGTCTCGGACAGCTGCTACCAGGTCCTCAAATAACTCCTCCACGTCCTCAGGTGGTGCCACATTGGTGGGCGAGTAAACAAATATCACTGTTGTTACTGGATTGCCCGAGAACTATGCGATCAGGATCCTGTCGGTGTGGTGGTGAACCCGACGAAGAGCCTTACGCGCCCGGGAACCCAGCATAAACCAAACGCCGCCTGTTGCGGCCTGGGCCTCGTTCCGCCACGCTGATGCAGAGATGAACGTGCATCTCTCCACTCTGCGGTACACGATCCGGTCATCAGTGTGCACTCTCCTGTGTTCCTGGATCCCCAGGATCTCTACTCCCCATTCCTCAGCACAGTGGGCTAGCTCTATCAACCTCGCTTCTTCTCTCGCTGTGCATGCATTGAAGGTTCCCATAACAAATGGTCTGCGACAGCGCATGAGTGCATTGGACGGGGTGCTGTGATCAGACAGGACAGACCCTGGGACAAGCCCAGGGTTTGAGGCCCTGTCGTCATGGTGTCCTCCAGAAGGAGGACCAGCACCACCGTCCGCCGCAATGTTCCTGTGGACCGCCACTGGAAGTATAGGATTTGGGATGACGCTGTACTCCATGGTTGGCTTTACTATGCTGATAGCGAACTGTGGGGCGCAACTCCTCACAGTCCCGGTTTTAGATCAGAGTGTCCTTGTCCTAGACGGGTTGCCATCCAAGGCTATGAGCCCCATCTACCCTGAATACTAATGGACTATGGACACTTAGTCTTGTATCGTGGCCATGAGAGACTTTTGCAAAGAGAACGAAAAAAAGTGGTTATACTTACCTGTGTACTCACCTTCCACCAAATGTTCTATTGTTAAGATGTTGCTCAGTATAGGTTAAGGAATGGTAAAGTAAATGTTTTGTAACATTTTGTTTTAGTGGGGGAGGGTGTTGCGACCTAGAATTATTTGGGAATTGACATATTGATTATTAAAATTACAGTACGCTGAAATAGTTATTCTGTTTAAACAGAAGCTATACTTTGTTTTTCGTCATAGTTTGATTTTGTTAATATGACAAATATAATCCTGATTAATGTCACTTTGTAGAGGTCAGAGTTCAGATGTGACGTCATTAATGTGCGTGGTGGAGCGTAGAAAAACAGTGAAGTCACGGCGTGTATTATGGGCATTGTGTTGTGCGGAGGCCAGTTGTCTTCCTTGTTTTTAAAACCACGATAACTATGGACTGAGGTGAATAAAAGTTGCCAAATGAAAGAGACGAAGTCATGTCTGCTTGAGGATGCAACACTCGCTCACATCGCGTGCTGTTAGGACACGGAGTTAAGGATTCTCTGTAAATAAACAGCTGCCGCTGTCATCCATCTGTCAGCTCGGTCCACTTTGCCGACTGCAGACGCAAATGAACAAGTGCACTGCTCAACTTCTTTAAGAACGTTTTCAAATATTTAAAACCCAATCTTACAGTTTTGTTTGTCAGGCTGTTGCAAGGGCAAACAATGGAGATATATTACATATGTCAATTTTCCTGCGGCCATATAACATTAACAAGCGCTCGCGTATATCCAGTCGTCTGCACGCAGATCCCACATAAAGCCGTTGTTTTCATTAAAAAAGAGAGAATGCGCTCATCCCTGTACAGGATGAAGAGGTGCTGGACAACGGAATTATAGTTCGTCTCAACTTCTTATTTGTGTATTTACATTTTTTTTTTAATTATTTCTTCCCCAAGCTCATAAAATAATTTGGGTCACACATAAATTGACAGCGTCGGTCGGAGGTCAGGTGTTGTGCCGTATTCAGCACCCATGCCGAGAAATGCACCCCCTCGCATTATAGGTGATATTCTGGATCAGAAGGTTGTTGTTTTGACCTATAGGCATAGTTTATACACAGGTAACCCAATTAAAAGCACACACTTTTGAACCTATGACTTGCAAGAAAAGCTGGGATAATATTTAGGAAACGCTAAGTCAAATACATTCAACTTGCTCAAAATATCCATTTAATTCATTTTGTAATTATGGCTGCAGTATATTTCCACAGAACATACAAAAAGGTGTTTTGTGTTCGCTATTATCCAAGTTTGTGATTTTAAACTCTTTAGAATAGTTTAAAGACTGTAAGTAACCAATGTTCTGATTTCACGGCAGGGGTGCTGAATACGGCACAACACCGGAACCAAACAAAATTGTTTTTTAGGCTATCACTTGTCAGCTTGGACACGTCAGAATTTTGCAGTTTTCACTGCTACAATGTTGCATCTGTGGCTGCTGGTAATTCAACCACATACAAGCCTACTGTACTGGGCTATTTTCATCGTCGTTATGTTTTTTATTTTTATTAGGCGGCACAGAGGTCCGGGCTATAGTCCTGAATGCCCGGGTCTAACTCTCCCTCTCTCACCCAAGTGGCGGAGTGGTACAGAGGAGAGTTGGGTTTAGATCGAAGCTGACAACGATGTACATTTGCAAATAAATCAGACAATCACAGGCAGTTTAGTGATGTGCCAGCAACAACAACAAGATGCTAAAAACACAACCTAGCGAGCTAGCTGCAGGCTAGCAGCCAGATGGAGTCGACTACAGAACAGCGCGAGTCCTTTTACTAACGCAACAACACCAAATCTAATGGTTTCTAAAAATCAATCGTCACGTTAACTTGAGAGCTCCAAAATAGAAAATCAGAAAATACATTATTGCTCACCCATTCCTCAGTCAGTAACAGTAGTCTGTTGCACTGCATCAAGTCCATGCTCAACTTTCAAAGCCATAAAGATTGAAAAACTTTTCAACGCTTGTTCCTCTGTTGGTCTCTAAACTGAGCAAGTTATGCACATGATTGACCTACTGTTGTTAAACGATGACCAAATCAGCAGAAAAGATCGGTCAATGATGGAAAAAAAACAAACAGCCTCTTCATTGTAGTGCCGTGACATGAAAATGCCGATACTTGCTGAGCTGCAGTGTTAACAAGCTTTTTATTAATAAAGTTGGTTTGATTGATTAATACTCAATGTAGCGTTTATTATAGTGGTTATATATACAGTGATATTCTTGCTATGCCTCAAGAAAAAAAAAGCAAGAATATTTTTCATAGAAATAAATGTATTTCAAATATAATAACGGCCCACGGGAAACTTTAAGTACTGAGTCTAATTGATATTTTAATCCCTGGAATTTCATGTAAATCTGATAAATTTTGTCATATCTGTCTGAATTCCTGTTGCCAGTAGGGCCGCTGTGTCTGTTAGACGATATTGGCATGTAGTTGTCCTCGGGCCTCGACTCTAAACATCTCTGGGAAATGTGGTGCAGTTTGGACTATTAATGCTAATGTTAGAGCAACTTCCTGTTTATGACGGGCGGCACAAAATGCCGGCCATGCCATTACCCAACATACACAAAACATGCAATGTGTTACCCTACACTAAGTGTAGAACCCACAATATAAGTTTCATGTAAATCGGTAGATATTTGTAATTTTTTTCTGTTGCCAGTAGGGGGCGCTATGAGGTGCTGGGCTGGTGTGTGGATACTCACAAATGTCATGTTGGAGAAGTCATAGTAAGGACTTTTGGGCCGCACCAAGGTGCTTCTGGAAAACCATTCACTGTCACGACCTGGCCAAGGGCATGGCAAAATAGGGAGACCACACATGATTTTAAAAGTAGTTATCATAACTTTATTTACATAAACTAAATGAACCATGTTTGTCAGTTCATCAGTAATGTTTGTAGTGTGTGGGTGTATATGTATTTATGTATAAGAAACAAAAAGCTAAATAACCAAAGCTCAAACAAACCAGCAACTCAAAGAAGAGAGAGAGAGTGTGAATGTTCACACACCCATTTATATAGGTAAGCACACACACACACACACACACACACACACAGGTGTTAGCCATCTCTCCTGACGAGCCACTCCCCAGATCCCAGGCAACCAAATGAAAATTAGGTCAGAGGCCAAGGAGCTGTCAAACACCTCAGGAGGGAGAATCTGGGAACCGTCCAAGCTGTTTACAGTAAAGACAGGATGCTGGTGACCTCAGCTGATGAAGTAATCGGGTGGTGGAAGGAGCACTTTGAGGAACTCCTTAATCCGACTAACACGCCCTCTTTTCTTGAGGCAGAGCTGGACGCTGGTGGGGGATCATTGTCAATATCTCTGGCGGAAGTCACTGAGGTAGTCAAACAGCTCCACAGTGGTAAAGCCCCAAGTCATTTGTCCAGAAATGCTGAAAGCTTTGGGTTGAGAGGGGCTGTCTTGGTTGACACATCTCTTCAACATTGCTTGGAAGTCTGGGACAGTGAATGAGAGTGACAGACCTGGGTGGTGGTTCCCCTGTTTAAAAAGGGGGACCACAGAGTGTGTGCCAATTACAGGGGTATCACAGTACTCAGCCTCCCTGGTAAAGTCTACTCTAAGGTGCTGAAAAGGACGGTTCATCCTATGATCGAACCTCAGATTGAAGAGGAACAATGTGGATTCCGTCCTGGACGTGGAACAACAGACCAGCTCTTCACTCTCGCAAGGATCCTGGAGGGGGCCTGGGAGTATGCCCATCCAGTCTATATGTGCTTTGTGGATCTGGAGAAGGCATATGACCGGGTCCCTCGGGGGATACTGTGGGAGGTGCTGCGGGAGTATGGGGTGAGGGGGTCACTTCTGTGGGCCATCCAATCTCTGTACACCCAAAGCGAGAGCTGTGTCCAGATCCTTGGCAGTTAAGTCGGATTCGTCCCCGGTGGGGGGTTTGCATCCACCAGGGGTGTGCTTTGTCACCAATCGTGTTTGGGATTTTCATGGACAGGATATCGAGGCGTAGTCGTGGGGGGAAGGGTTTCAGTTTGGTGGGCTGAAGATCTCGTCTCTGCTTTTTGGAGGATCAGCACCTCTAAATGTCTGGCCATGGTTCTTAGCAGGAAACTGGTGGATTGCTACCGGGTAGGGAATGAGTCCTTACCCCAAGTGAAGGAGTTCAAGTACCTCAGGATCATGTTCATGAGTGAGGGGACGATGGAGCATGAGTTTGGCCGGAGAAGCGGAGCAGCGGGGGCAGTGTTGCAGTCGCTCTACCGCACCGTTGTGATGAAAAGAGAGCTGAGCCGGAAGGCAAAGCTCTGGATCTACCGGTTAATCTTCGTTCCTACCCTTACCTATGGTCATGAAAGCTGGGTCATGACCGAAAGAACGAGATCGCGTGTACAAGCGGCCGAAATGGGTTTTCTCAGGAGGGTGGCTGGAGTCTCCCTTAGAGATAGGGTGAGAAGTTCAGCCATCCGTGAGGAACTCGGAGTAGAGCCGCTGCTCCTTTGCGTTGAAAGGAGCCAGTTGAGGTGGTTTGGGCATCTAGTAAGGATGCCCCCTGGGCGCCTCCCTAGGGAGGTGTTCCAGGCACGTCCAGCTGGGAGGAGCTGGACGGGGAAGACCCAGGACTAGGTGGAGAGATTATATCTCCACACTGGCCTGGGAACGCCTCGGGATCCCCCAGTTAGAGCTGGTTAATGTGGCCCGCGAAAGGGAAGTTTGGGGTCCCCTGCTAAAGCTGCTGCCCCCGCGACCTGACCCCGGATAAGCGGATGAAGATGAGATGAGATGAGATGAGATGAGATGAGATGAGGTTTGAAGGTACTTTTCTTCTTTGCCTTCCTTTGTTCTTTTTGGTGTTTTTTTTTTTTTTTCTGTCCTTTCTTGTTTTGGGGTGTTTTTCTTTTATGGATCCAGACTTCTCTCTTACTACTGTGGAGGCAACTTCATTTTTTTTTAATTCATTTGTTTTATTTTACAGCATCTTTTAGCATATGACTGCTCATTAAAGAACTACTGTACTAGATTTTCTCCGTAAGAAAAAAATTCAGGAATCACATTTATTATCCAAAGGAGCAGGTTGATTAGCCAATAAGTTTTATCACCCCATTGCAACTTCTTCTGCAACTACTAAATGTAAAGGGGTAATGGTACTGTTTAAACAAAAACTGAAATTTCCTATAATCAGAGCGGGTCGTATGGTCATCGCCAAAATCCGTATGGATGGGAAAAACATTGCACTTATTTCTGCTTACGCCCCTAACGCATTTGATGATTTTATAGACTATTAACTAAAGCTTTGCTTGATCTCACAGGATTTCATTAAGTTCTAGGGGCAGATATCAACGCGGACACACATGCAGTTTCTATGTGAGTGTATGAACGTTGATTGTGAAATTGACTGCTGTGATATAAGGGGGCGCCGTCTAAAATCTTGCCTAGGGCACCAAATTAGTCAGGGCCGGCACTGCCCGGAGCTGTTTTTGCTTTGTCATCTCGCAGGTCTCAGCTGATCGTAGTGGTGCCTGTTGCCGTGGTCCTGCCACTATTATAACTATTAGTCATATGTGCTATAACTAGTCTTATAAACTATAAAATTTGTAGCCATAGAAATACCATCAGTGGTATGTCTTGCTTGATTGATCATATTTGCCACCATAATTATTATCATTGTCATATTCTATCAGCTGCTAGCTGTGCTTGTTTCAACTATTCTTGTTAGGATCCTGGTTCTGTCAGTCCCTCCTCTCTTCCTTTTGTGTGAGTTTGTCTCCCTCTGTCTGTTTTTGACTGCAAGTGTCTCCCCTGTGTGTTTGTTGGTCCGGAGCAGGTAGGCGTGGTTCGACCCCAGCTGCATCAAGTCACGCTGATCACCTCCTTGGGTATAAGATGTTTATTCCTTTATCCCGTGTCCTTGTCTGCATTTTGGTCAAGTCTCTTTGTGTTATTTCCCCGCACCGTTCATGACAGAACGGTTCGGCCATAACATGGACCCCGCAGACATGGAAGTCGACCCTCCGGGTTTTTCCGTTCGTCGAGTGGTTTCCACCGAGGGTGTGCTGCTCTGTCAGAGTCATCTGCTACTACTGGGAGTACCCTCCTGCCTCGTGAGGCTTATGTCCCTGCACCCGAGCGTTATAATGGGAATTTAGGGGAGTGTAGGATTTTCTTATTTCAGTGTTCACTCGTGTTCAGTCAGAAGCCCCTCACCTACGCAAGTGATAGCTCTAAGATAGCTTATGTACCAGGTTTACTAGCCGGGAGGGCCCAAGTCCGGGGAGCAGCTTTCTGGAACAACCCGCTCACACAACATGCAACTTTTCAACAGTTCTCTAACGAGATATTGTCTGTGTTTGACCACCCGGTTTTGAATTGTGACACCAGCAACCGGTTACTTGACCTGCATCAGGGCTCCACCTGTGCGGTGGATTATTCGGTTGATTTCTGTACCCTAGCAGCTGAGTTAGGCTGGGATGATAGGGCTCTACGGAGCATATTTTTCAAGGGGCTGAATGAAGAGGTAAAGGACTTCTTAGTGGGGAGATCTGAGACCACCAACCTTCAGGAGCTCATCGGCCTTGCAATAAAAATAGATAACCATCTCCGTGAAAGGCGCCGTGAGAGACGGTCGTCACCCTTGGTAACGCCAGGCCCAGTTACTGTTTCCCTCGACCCTGTTCCTAGTGTACCTGTTTGCAACCTTGTAAACCAGTCTCTCGCTCCAGTCCAGGAGGAACCCATGCAGTTAGGTCACAGCCGTTTGACTCCCGCCGAACGGCAACAGCATTTTCGTGGTAGACTATTTACTGTGGAGCTCCCAATCACCAGCTGGTTACCTGTCCGCTTTGGTTAAACGATCAGACTCACCAGTCGCAGACAGGGTTCTGGTGAGTCGATCTGTTGTTCCTGCTATTCCCCGTAAGCGCGTTAATTTGGACATCGTATTGAGCTGTGATGGTAGAGATTTCTCCCTCCAAGCTTTAATCGACTCAGGGGCGGACACCAACATTATCGACTCCAAGTTGGTGGGAACCAGTCAGTTCCCTACAGTTCAGCTAGACACTCTGTTGGTGGTTTATGGCCTCAGTCGAGGGGAGCTTGCACAGATCTCTGCTGAGACTATTCCTTTGACCATGTCTCTTGCCGGTAGTCATTCAGAGACCATTGCTTTTCACATTATGCCTTCCGCTAATGCTCCCGTGGTTCTTGGTCTTCCCTGGCTTATCACTCACAACCCTGTTATTGACTGGGTAACAGGCAGGGTTGTGAGTTGGACTTGTCCTCTGTGCCACCAGTTTATCATGACCTCGCCGAGGTGTTTAGCAAGGCCAAGGCGTTATCCCTTCCACCTCACCGTCCCTATGACTGTCCCATTGAGTTGTTACTGTGGAAGAAAATATGATTGAGAAAGTGAATTCCAGGCCGAGGTCACCGTGTACTGGGGACATAGACCTGATAAGCACATTCTGTTTAGAAAACAATAGAACTGTATTTGGTCATGATGACGTCTGGACACCAAGTAGACGCCACTGATTGTAAATGTACTGAGTGTGTATTGGAAAAACCCGAAAGGGCGTGAAAACGTTGTCAGCCTCGTTATAAGACGGGAAGTTCTGTTAAGAGACACTTGGAATTGGAATTTGGTATTGTGGATCTTGGGACTCTGTGATGAGTGTTTCAAACCTTGATTCAATAAATTCTCCTTGATTGCTGTGAGACCTCTCTGCTGATTCCTTCTTGTAGACCTTTCTATTTTTATAATACATTGTTCTACCATTAATTGGTGACCCCGGACGTTCAATCGGTTTGGACTTGCTCGCTGGGACGACGGCTGAGCTCACCATTGCAGGGGCTGTGCAGAAGGCGCCAAAAAGGTAAGAACTTTTATCCTATTTCGCACAGTTGTATGCCTGTTGCGGCTCAGTCTCGACTCAGGGTAGCGTTTTTGAGGTGCATTCCAAGTTGAACAGGCTGAGTCAGCTGGGAGGTTTCTGGCTGTCTTGTGTGTTCCTGCAGGAAAGCTGCTGTAATTCTTTAGAATTTGCTATGATATAACAAGAATTTGAAACATTGGACTGTGTCAGCAGCTGTGATAAAAAAATAAAAAAGAAGGAAAAAGGGAAAAGAATAGTGGCCAGAAAAAGTGTGAAATCGTGCGTGTGATTGTCATTGTGATTGTGAAAGGGGGAGTGGATGAGTGTTTCAATAAAAAACCGGACTGAATTTTTGGTATTGGCTTTAGAGGATATTTTCAAAGTTTGGAAATATAATATGGAGGGGCGTGCGCTTAAGAGTCTGTCTATATAGGTCACACGCACATGCTGACCCGCTACTGCCACGGGCTTATCACCGTCTTACTACAGAGTCAACTAAATCATTTATATGTACGTGAAAGGAAATTCACTAGAAACTGAGCAGGATCTGTTTGAGCACTGTAATATAAAGATATAAACACACACACACACACAGCAAACAGGAAAAAGTGTCTCAAACGATCTATTGAAAAGATCACAAATAAAGTAATTTAGTCGGTAAGGAACACATTGCTTATGAAAACTCCCATAGAAATATATAAACTCATATAAACACTGCATGTATGATATGTAAAGCTCCAGTTAATAAGGGAAAGTTAACATCTAAAATAAATAAATAAATAAACGATTAATAAAATCTCTATATATAGACCTGTAAAAATCTATCTATAACCTATAAATATATATGTAGATCCATAAACTGGATTCTAGAGAATCTTTGAACAGGTTAATCACTCACTGACGCTTTTTCAACAAGGATATGTTTGTGTGTGTCTGAAATCTGTTTTGACTGAGCGTGGAGTATTGAGATACTGCATGTGCTTTGACAAACTGCTATCTGCATGTTGAGCAACTGGCTTTCATCGTTCCAAGTAGAAAAGTTAATGTGGCTCAGCTGTGATCAGAGGAAAAACAGCTAAATAGAATTGTGTAAATACACACTGTGAATTAAATAAATGAGGTTTTGCGAGCGTTGTCATTTTTAGGTTGTGGCGCAGTTGTATTTCAGAAGTTGGGTGTGGCTATAAAGGCCATTCGCCATTTTGGAACAGTGGCGCAGAAGAAAATCGGAAAGAGGTGTGGTTGTGCTATCAATCGCCATTTTGGAGTTGTGGCGCAGTTGAAATTTAGGAGTTAGGTGTGGCTTGGAGGGCCGCCATTTTAAAACCTGATCGCCATTTTTAATCAAACGTTGTACAGTTTAAATTCTTGGTACACGTCATTTTTGCCAGGAGTGGATTGGAAGACTGCCAGACAGGAGGGGGGTGTAACAGATGGCACCAACTGAGAGGACATAGCAGTTAGCCTGCCTGAAAGGCTAATGTAAGTCTTAGCATTTAAAATTGATTATAGCTATTACCATAGCCTAGCTTAGCATAACCAGCATAGCTAAGGCTAAGCTAAGTAGCATTGAGCTAAAAGCCTAGCATATTAAATTAGACTTTGGGTATAACCATAGACTAGCTTAGCATAACTAGCATAGCTAAGGCTAAGCTTATTAGCATTTAGCTAAAAAACTAGCACATTAAATTAGACTTTGGGTGTAACTATAGACGAGCTTAGCATAACTAGCATAGCTAAGGTTAAGATAATTAGCATTGAGTTTAGAAAAAAAAATAGCATATGAAATTAGACTGTGGGTATTGCCATAGCCTAGCTTAGCATAACCAATATAGCGAAGGCTGAACTAGCTAGCAATAAAGCTAAAGAATTAACGGTTCAATTGATTTCAAATATCACTAAAAACGAGCATAACCAAGGTAAGCTAGGCCTTAACTCACCACCAGTAAAACATAGAAATGGCATTCGGCAAAAGTGCTATCAAAGATTAGCATCACCATAATAACACAGCAACACAACAATGACTGCACGACCAATTGAGATAATGGGGGCCAAATACCCAGAATACATTAAGGATATCCCAAGATTATCAAAGAAATGGGCAAGCATACGTAAACCAGACAGATAGGAGGCAGGCCAGTATTCAATTTTAATTAAGGGCACTCAAGGGCATTATGTGCCGTGGCAAACAGTCGACCTTGCAGGTCTTGTCTCAAGCCAAGACATTCACGAAGGAGCCAGCAAATGGATAAGAGCATGTTTTGGGGCGGCAGCAATGAAGAACCTTTTCGTGATGGTTGTATAGAAGATACAAGAAAATCAGATCCAACAACCACCTGCAACAATCACCGGAAGCTGTCAATGTATACCAACAATCTTGTGGGGCACGGGGTGGATATGGAAACTTATATCAAGGGGAGGTCCCTAAAAAGGACAAGGACCACGGCGAACCAGTGGTGAATGCTGGGAGTGCGGCATGCCAGGTCATGCAAGAACAATGCATTCAGAGAGGGCAGAGGCAGGATAATGCAACGTGGAGCTAGAGGCCTAATTTTGGACACACGGGTTGCCCAGAGAATCCTGAAGGGGAGGGTCAGTTTCTAGTGATAACGGTGAAGGCTGATGAAGAACCTATGCTGCAGGTTTGAATTGAAGGTAGACAAGTACCCCCCATGTCAGACAGATTTGTTGAGACAGTAGGATTCTCGGGACAAAAGCAGCTAATTCAAATGACCGCTCCAGTGAAAATAATCACAGAAAACTAAGAAATCAAAATCCCAAATCTGGTTTCAAAACAAACACCTGTCAATTTGATTGGAAGAGATGCATTGTGTAAATTTAACATGACAATTTTGTGCTCGTAAAAAATATGCAAAATTCAGTAGAAAACACCATTGACGTCAAATGGCCGTTCAATCAGAAAGGGCTAAAGTATATTGGCTGGGGAACATCACAAAGCCAGTGTCAGAAGTACTCCAGAAGTGGGGGAAATATTTAAGTACAACTCCCAAAAGCAAAAACACCAACACTAGACTATCACTGTACAATGTTTTATGATGTGGCTAGAAGTGAAGAGTTCGAAAGAAAGTGGAGAACAGAAACGTAAGGAACAGAAGTAGAATTAGTCACACAGTACATCATTGTAGGTGAACAAAGTGCAGCTCTCAGCGTGGAGCCCAATGATTTCATCAATAAATGGCACAATGTTCCAGAATCAGCGCCTCACATCACTCTGCTGGTAAGTAGCGAGGCCAAGGCCAGAGATTTGGGTCCTATGATGAAAACTGCGCAAAAAGCAGAATGGAAAGCAACCGACAATCCGTTGATACTTCAGACGCAAGACTCAAAGATGATCAAGATTCTGTGTGGAACATCGATGTTGGCCAAACCACAGGAAGTAAATATAATGGCAAAAGTTCTGTGTCACAGGGACAAAGATGTAGAAGTAATAGAAAACAACCTGTTAGAAGAGATGTTGAAATAAGTGCCGGATCACCTGTGGCCAAGAGATTTTGATGTTGGACTGGTAAAGTCGGCCAGGCCAGTAAAGGTGGATCTTAAACCAGAGGAAACCCTCCCCAATCGCCGACAATATCCGCTGAAGCCGGAAGCGGATGAAGGAATAAGTAAGACCATTTCTGGTCTGCTAAAAGCAGGGGTTCTGATAGAAACACATAGTCCATGTAACACTCCAATATTTCCAGTATTGAAAGCTGATAAGTCCAAATACAGGTTAGTGCATGATCTAAGGACTGTAAAAGACCAAGTACAGGGCAAAGTAGCAGAGGTACCAAACCCCCACACGCTGCTCACAAATGTTCCACCGGATGCAAAATTTTCATTTGACCTGTGTTCAGCATTTTTCAGCATTCCCCTACATGAAGATTCACAGTACCTATTTGCGTTCACTTACAGGGGAAAACAGTACACTTACACCAGAATCCCGCAAGGATTTCGGGAATCGCCGAACATTTTCAACCAGATAATAAGACAAGACTTGGAAGGACTGAAGCTCAGTGGCACACTGTTGCAGAATGTAGATGATCTGTTGCCCTGCGCACTGACATTGGAGGACCACCACAAAGACTCCATCAAACTCCTCCAGCGATTGGTAGAAGGAGGACACAGAGTTTCAAAATCAAAGCTTCAGTACTGCAAAACACAGGTTGAGTATTTGGGACGGAAAATCTCACGAGGAACCATAGCAATCTCACCATCCCAATTGGAGGGTATAGCTAGAGCTCCAAAACCACGTACTGTAGGACAGATGATGACATTCTTAGGAATGACAGGATTTAGTTCTGAGTGGATGGAAGACTACGCAGAAAAAACTAATGAAACAGGCAGGCACCCAGGTTTTAAAGGCTCCACTGAAGTGGACCACAGAGGCAAATATAGCTTTTGAAACAAAATGCGCCAATACTAGCAACACCTGACTATAAAAAGCAGTTAGTTTTGTATGTAGCTAACAAACAAAACAAGTATGCTTCAGCAGTATTAATGCAAGAGACATGTCACGGTAGGAGAAAACAACCAGTAGCATACTACAGCATAAAGTTAGATAATTTTGTGCAGGGATGGCCTCCATGTTATCAAGGCCTAGCTGCAGTGCATTATGCATATGAAAAGGCGGCAACGGTGACCATGGGATACCCAGTTACCATCCTGACACACCACAAGATCGTTGAGTTGGTGAATCAAGGCAAGTTTGTCATAACCCAGGCAAGATGCTTACAGTACATGACGTACACCAACCAGTACAAGATGTTCCAACACATCAAACCCAGATAATTTCATGCCATCAGAGGAATAGGGGGAGGCCCATGAATGTGTTGCTGAGACGATGAAATATACCAGACTAAGACCTGACATGGAGTCTACACCATTGTTACAGACCGACGTTACATATTTTGTTGACGGTTTGTCAAAATATTTCTGTTGCTTTGACAAACGCAACACGAGTCAATTCTTTCAGTTGTCAGACAGGACAACACATAAAAATGTCAAAATATTTCTGTTGCTTTGACAAACGCAACACGAGTCAATTCTTTCAGTTGTCAGACAGGACAACACATTCAGGAGACATTTATCGATCAGAGACAAGAGACACCTTTAACGTATCTGACACGGGGAGAGAGGAGGTCAACGAGCACTGCTTGGCTTGTCCCTCTGCAAATTCTCTCCGACTCTCCATTCTTCCCCGTGTCCTTTTATTTGAAGTTTGCATGAATAATCATAAGTCACTCATGAATAATAATTAACTAGTTACATACAGATACTATTTTCCACACAAGAATGTCTACAAGGTCACAGCTGCTTTTGCTCCCACAGTTCTCTTCTAGGGAGGGAACACGTTATCAAAACTTTCCCCAGATGGGTCAAATATAATTGGTTAGACATGCAGGCACATACTTTGCAACAAACACTCTAAAAGAACACTTAGTATTATATGCATGAAAAAAACATTTCTGATAATATTTTATACATTTCTTTAACACGGTTCATGTTACAGAGACCATGTAGGGACCCATGTGGGCTATGCGGTAGTCAAACAGAAGGGTAGCGAGCTCATAATAGAGAAAGTGGAAATGTGTGAGGAGCGATGCTCAGCACAACTAGCAGAACTAAAAGCATCGACTGAAGCACGTAAATTAGCAAAAGGAAAAACTGCCAACATATATACGGACTCAGCATATGCACATGGAGTGTGTTATTTGTTTGCGTCTGTGTGGAAACAAAGAGGGTTCCGGAGATCCGATGGGACCCCAATTCAACATTGCAGCCAAATTAAAGAGTTAATTTGTTAAAGAAATGTATAAAATATTATCAGAGATGTTCTTTTCATGCATATAATACAAAGTGTTTTTCTTCAGAGTGTTTGTTGCAAAGTATGTGCCTGCATGTCTGAACCAATTATATTTGACCCATCTGAAAGGCTGATAACGCTTCCCCTCCCTAGAAGGACTGTGTGAGCAAAAGCAGCTGTGACCTTGTAGAACTCTTGTGTGGAAAATAGTATCTGTATGTACTCTAATGATTATTCATGTACTCTTTAATAAAAAGACATGGAGGGAGAATGGAAGGCGGAGAGAATTTGTAGAGGGACAAGCCAAGCCGTGCTCATTGACCTCCTCTCTTCCGTTGTCGATACGTAAAAAATCTCTTGTCTCTGGCCTGATGAAAAAGGGTTATTCTTGAATAAGGGATACCAGGAAGTCTCCATGTGTTGTTTTGTCAAGACAACAGAAATATTTTGACATTTTTGGTCCTTCGAGCCGGATCTCAACACTGCAGAAAAAAAGGGTGACTGACGGGACGTCTGCAAAGACTGTGCACAGCGAAGTCTGGCCCGCCGCTGGACAAAGACCACCTTTCAAAGTGGCCAGACGGACTCCCTCATCCATCCTTTCTACGCAGCAAACGAGATCCGAGCCAGGGAAGGGGAAAGAGAACAGGGAGCATGAGTCTCCGCAGAAGATATCTTAAAAAGTGCGCATTATTGTAGATCTACAAAGTGTGTGTGTGTGTGAATGATTGTTGTATGAAAGGGAATTTGGTCTGTTCAGCAGTATTTGGGCCTGAAACCTAACGGTGTAAACAGAAAGCCTATTTGCTAGCTGTAATAGATTAAATTGCATTAAGGGCATTAGGTGAAGGGACTAGGGATCTAAAACGCAGATTTATTCCTGGGATAGAACCCCCAGACTGTGTCCGCAAAGAACAATAAGTTCTTTGTAGAAGCTTGACACAGTGGGAATTATCTGTGGTCCTTGAGAAATTTCCCTGAGTCCTGGATCACTCGGTAACGTGATGCATGGAATAAAACATTTCATGTTGTAGTAAGATGCAATTAAAATAAAAAGTAAAAGACAGATACTTGTAAGTGTAGAGAAAGCTAAAGCAAAAGAGGTGCTGGTTTATATGACGGAGGATGAAGAGACAGGGCCAGTGACAGGAAGACAGGAGAGACATAGGGATGAGGAAAGTGAAGAAAAAGGAGCTGCTGCAAAGCCAGCAAAGTCGTAGTGCAGGGATTATGTAAAGTACATTCTTTCAGGACAGGAAGATAGAGCGAAACAGACAGGGACAGGGCAAGTGCTATTAAACTATCAGGACATGCTCTTTATGCATAGTATAAAACAAGAGGTCATTTTGTATGTGAACGGTAAACCTATTACCTTTTTATTACCAGCCACCGTTTGTGGCTGTAGATTTCTCCTTAATTCATCAAAAGTTAACATTAGATAATACCTCATTTTCATATTTAAGCAGAACGTTTTAGAAAACATAAAACTGTAAAAAATAAGCGCCTTAACCCTCCCGTTATGCTTGGGGTCGATTTGACCCCATTCAATGTTGAACATCTCTAAAAACATGGTTAACATCGTGTTTTTGCTTCATATTTAATGACTTTTCCTAATTTTATGGGGACATATATTATAAATAAACAAAATAGTACTTACAAATATACTTAACACACAGACATATCCCTCGATCAAATTTAAGATCAGTCTAGACAACAGCCTTGGTCCTCGTTAACTTCCTGTCAGCTGATGTCATTCACATCCACTGCAACAGGAATCAAACTGGGTCTAAAGGTATTCTGGATGTATAATGTTTGGGGATTTGGGTTTAATTTAAAATGCTATTTAGGTAATCATCAAATACATGCAGAAAACCGGACATAAAAACTTTGATTCTGATCGTTTTCTGGATGTTTAAATTCACCCCAACGGTGTTAGTAAAATTTTAGGGCAGCAGGAGGGTTAACGTCAGTAAAGAATGGGGGAAGTTTCATGGTGATCTCAGCCTGGTTTCTACATTTGTTTCATAAAAACATGCAGAAAACAAAACTAACAGTATTTTCTGATTTATGGCTAAAAGAGATTTCTGAAAATATATCTCTATATTCTAAATATGTCAAAATTAAACAAGAACGTTGAACCTGGTTTTATCAAATGTTCACGTTTCTGTTCTGGAAATGTAAAAAAAAAAATAATACCTCATATTTCATAACTTAACGCCTCATTTGCATTTTTAAACATAAAGTTTCAAAGAACTTGTAATACAATAAATATTTTAATAATATAATACATTGTACCCTTTTCATCCCTTTATAAAAACACCATTAAATGAACCAAAAAATAACATTACTAATGAATGGTTTTCCTACTGTTTTTCTCTGCGATACTGGTGCAGAGAGGACAGTAGTAAAAAGTGCGAAGCATTTGAAAATTTCGTCCCAAACAATTAGAGTAAATTTCTGCTAATGGAACGATCAAAACAAATGCCGTCAGCCAGCCTGTACATCTGTGCCATGAGGATTTTCCTGAAGATGGCGTAGATTTACAGCTGGTTATCGCCCCTTTACTGGGGAGAGATGCTTTGGCATGTTTGGAACTAGGGGTAATTCCTAAATCTTCAGGACGACTTAAAGTGGCAAAAATGCCCTTAGTGGATACTGTAATGGTGTATGAATCAATCTCTGCCCCACAATATTACTGGACATTGGACCTCCCAGAGGAGGGGCCAGCAGCTGTTTCTAAGCAGCTCTTAAAAATGACAGAGGCTCGAGTAGAACCAAGGCATACAACTATGCCCCCTAGTGATCTACATCTGACATTACGTTACAAGTACTCCCCAGGGCCAGACTCACTATATGACAAAGCTTTGCAGAAACTAGGTCCACAAAGGTTTACATTGATGCAACTTTACTGGAAAAACTTGACCTCTTTCTGTACAGCAGACATAACAAATGATGCATTATATCTAATGCAGGGTGGACGCACACCACATGTGTCTTTGACTAAATCTTCAAAGCAAACATGGAAAGATTTGGATAATGAAGCAAGACGAGTAAAAGTAGCTCACATCTGGACAAATACAACCGATCCTAAAGTTCAATATAATAAGGATACACAGTATTATCGTCAAAAACTACAGTGGGTGGTCACAACCACTCCAAACGTCCATTTGGACGAGCCAAACACATGAGAAGCAAAAGTGTTCTCCCTCACCATGGAAGGAGAACAAAGTCTGGCTTCATTACCCAAAAAATTATGGTCAGAAGGTCCATCTGATGTAGGATTAATGAAAGGCGTCCCACCAGTAGTAATTAAAGGAAAAACAGAATATAGGCCGAGGGTTAAACAATATCCCCTAAAACCTGATGCAGAAGAAGGCATTGAGCCTGTAATTGAAGATCTAAAGAAAGCAGGAATTATAATTCCGTGCCCAGATTCACCCTGTAATACACCTATTTTTCCTGTCCGAAAGGCCACGCCATCAATTTCTTGGCGAATGATACAGGACCTAAGAGCAATTAATGCTGCAGTACAACAAAGGGCACCAAACGTCCCCAATCCACACACATTGCTTAATTCTATGGATCCAAATGCAAAGTATTTCTCGGTCATAGACCTAAGCAATGCGTTCTGGTCAATTCCAATACATAAAGATAGCCAACATTGGTTCGCATTTACGTTTTAAAAATAAACGATATACGTTCACAAGGCTAGCACAAGGCTATTGAAGGCTAGTGAAAAGTCCCAAAATTTTTGCTGAAGCAATCGCCAATTGTCTAGCAGACTTCAACCCCCCTAGAGGGAGCCAAATCCTCTCATATGTAGACGATATCATAATAAACTCCACAACAAAAGAGGATTGTAAAGAAGACACGTTATCTTTACTCAAATTTCTTGCAAAAACTGGCAACAAAGTGAGTAAAAGTAAATTACAATTGTGGAAAGAAGAAGTGAAATACCTAGGTCACACGTTGACCCAAAATGGCAAAACAGTAAATCAAGAAAGAAAAACAGCCATTTTGTCTGCACCAAGACCAATAACAAAAAGGCACATGATGTCCTTCTTAGGGCTTTGCAACTACTGCCGAACGTGGGTAATGGATTACGCAGAAGTAACAAGACCTCTGCTTGATCTCATTTACTCTACACCTATGGCACTAACAGATAAAATAATTTGGACAGAAACGGAAGAAAAAGCAATTTGTAACATAAAACAAATGCTGGCAGGAACTGTGTACTTGCCTTACCAAACTATGATAAACATTTTATCCAAACTGCAGACTGTAAAAATGGATTCATGACATCAGTGTTATTACAAACAAAAATGACCTTTCTATCACCTGCCAGACATCTGTCATGCATGACTACACTTTTGTCGCAACCACATCTCAATATAGAAAGAAGCACAACATTAAATCCAGCTATCAATAGATGGCACTTAACATGATTGTCTGCATGAAACACAGTTAGTGTATGAACCACGTCCTGATTTATTAATCACACCCTTGACACATGGCCATATAGTATTTGTTGATGGTTCTGCACGTAAGAATGCACAAGGACAAAATTGTGTAGGCTACGCGGTAACAACTATAGATAAATGCCTAAAAACAGGGAAATTACCATCTAATTTATCGGCACAGGCCGCTGAAATAGGAGCATTAACTGAAGCATGTAAATTATTTCAAAATAAGGATGTAACAATTTACACAGATAGCTAATTTGCATATGGCGCAGTACATCTATTCTGCCAACAGTGGAAACTTAGAGGTTTTAAAACGTCAACAGGAAAACCAATAACACGTGATAAGTTATTACAAGAACTTTTAAAAGCTATAATGTTACCAAAATCTATTGCAGTGTGCAAGTGTGATGCCCACACAAGAAGAAAAGATATGGTTTCAATCGGCAATGCAATGGCAGACAAAGAAGCTAAATTAGCCGTACATCCTGTTTTGCATGTTTCAACGTCTCAAAATACACCAGTGACGTGTGACATATTACGACAAAGACAACAACAAGCACCACAAATGGAGAAATCAATGTGGCAGAAAAAAGGAGCTACAAAAATAAATCATATTTATATTGGACCTGATGGTAAACCCTGGTTACCTCGATCGCTGTTCAAATGGGCTTCAATAATGAGCCATGGGCGTTGCCATGCCTCAAACAGGGGGATGACAGACTTAGTGAACAGCTACTATACTACTTAAGGGTTTAAAACATATTCAAAAAACTTTTGTAATCAATGTTTAACATGCATTAAACATAACTCACAAGGACAACAACGCCCAAAACGAGGTGCATTTCCAAAACCAGAGTATCCTTTTGAAGAAATACATATGGATTTCATAAAACTAAACAAAAGCAAAGGTGTAGACTACTGTTTTATTATAATAGATGCCTTCTCCAAATGGGTGGAAATGTTCCCATGTGCTAACCCTGATGCCATCACAGTAGCGAAAGCTATATGTAAAAAGAATAGTCCCAACCTTTGGGATACCAAAACGATCAGATAATGGCTCACATTTTGTAAACGACACAATAAATAAAATAGCAAAAAACCTAAAAATAGACTTGAAATACCATAGTGCTTATCACCCTGCCTCAGCTGGACTTGTTGAGAGATTCAATGGCACAATTAAAAATAAGCTAACCAAATGCCTGGCCATGGCCTGAATGTGTTGATTTAGTACAACTAAGTTTACACATTATGCCTACAGGCGGATGTAAATTGACTCCTTTTGAAACACTGTATGGTAGACCATATTATTTACCTGACTTACATTTATAAATAAAAGATGAGCCTGACTCTGAGAAAACATTGGCAGACTATATGAGACAAACGCTGAGCCATAGAAAGTGTAAAGAAACCAGTAATCTGCCTGATTTTCCTATATGCCCCCAGGAGGACAAAACTGTGACGCCTGGTGACTATGTGTTCGTGAAAGTGATAAAGAGGAAGTGCTGGTCCAGTCCAAGGTGGTAGGGGCCATTCCAAGTTATTCTCTCCACACCCACTGCTGTAAAGATCGCTGAGAGGTCCAGCTGGATACATCTCTCACATTGCAAAGTGAGGACACTTAGTGATCTCGTTCCAACCGCTGAGTAGGGGAAGTCTGACTACAAAGGGGTTTGGAAACGCCTAGGTCCATTCGTCTCAACGTCAGTGAAGAAATCAATGATCCTCTCAGGTTAGTGGAACGAGAGCATAAGTGTGAAACCATGCCAAAACACCACGAAAGATGGCTGGCCTCCAGGACTGCAGGTGCAACGATGGTCGCACTAATGATCTTTGCTGCCTTCGCCCCGTGGGTGTGGACAACACTTCAAGACTCAAAGGATGAAGAAATGGTTCCAATGGTAAAAACTGTGATTGATGACTGTGATGATTCATTTCTTCTCCGTAACAGTACTGGTATGATGAGGTCTGCAGGGTCATGGTAAGACTTTGATATACTGTAGTGATTACATTATTCTCACAGCAGAAGGTACTTGGTCACTTCAGGTTCTCAATAAATCATTGACGACATGCAAACACATGTTCCGTAATCATAGCATATGGACACCTATTGTTGAGCCATACACACTCCGCATACGACATCCTAGAGGTGATTATTATCGTAACCTCATTGGCAGGGAAGGGCATGGCTTACTGGAGGGGCCTGGTGTGAGATTCTGCTGAAGTTTCTGACACCCATAATTGTGATTCTCCTCCTATGCTGTATATTCATCCCGTGCATCGTGCCTTGTCTACAATCCCTGATGTCCAAGGTGATAAGCAGAACCACGGCTGAGGCTCTGTTATATCAACAGGAGAGCTTGGCCCTGATAACTACACATGCACATAACGAAGGATCCATCACAGTAGACACACACTTATACTGTGATGGCTGTGAGGAGTGTGCACTGGCTGACATAAAATACATTGTCTAAACTGATTACCTCTGAGTGTAAAGAAGTGTTACTTTCGAACCTGACGACTGTACTGAAAGCTCTACCAAGAGAATGGTATGTGTCTGATATGAGAATGAAATATAACTCTTCTGATAAACAGGAGGGAAATGTCAAAGAAATGTATAAAATATTATCAGAGATGTTCTTTTCATGCATATAATACAAAGTGTTTTTCTTCAGAGTGTTTGTTGCAAAGTATGTGCCTGCATGTCTGAACCAATTATATTTGACCCATCCGGGGAAAGGCTGATAACGATTCCCCTCCCTAAAAGGACTGTGTGAGCAAAAGCAGCTGTGACCTTGTAGAACTCTTCTGTGGAAAATAGTATCTGTATGTAACTGGTTAATGATTATTCATGTACTCTAATGATTATTCATGTACTCTTTAATAAAAAGACACAGAGGGAGAAAGGAAGGCGGAGAGAATTTGTAGAGGGACAAGCCAAGCCGTGCTCGTTGACCTCCTCTCTTCCCGTGTCGATACGTAAAAAATCTCTTGTCTCTGGCCTGATGAAAAAGGGTTATTCTTGAATAAGGGATACCAGGAAGTCTCCATGTGTTGTTTTGTCAAGACAACAGAAATATTTTGACATAATTGCAGCAATGATGCTTCCATTAAAGGTAACAATAATAAAGTGCTAGGCACACCGGAAAGGGAACGATGACGTTATCCGCGGTAACAATGCAGCTGATGAAGCAGCAAAGGCAGCTGCTAAGTGTCAAATAGCTATTTTGGCCCCAATGGTGACATTGGAGCCTGTGGCCACCCGGTAAGACATAATTTTGATACAAAAAGAAGCGGCAGAGGATGAACGAGACATTTGGAGAAGGCAGGGCGCAACAATGAGTGAACAAGGGTTGTGGAGGTCACAAGAGGGTTTGTTGGTGGCCCCAGTAACGTTGTTGTCCATGTTGATTTCTGAAGTGCACAGTCTAGATCACTGTGCAAGGGGGGAAGTGATGAAGAAAATTCAACAACAAGGCTACTGGTCGCCTTATATGCAAGCAATGGTGAACGAGGTGTTAAACCAATATCAAGTATGTGCTCAAAATCGTCGAGTCGATTAAAGAAAAACTACCCCCTAAACTATGAAAGAACAGAGAATTCAATTTTAACACTAACACGAAATGATTGGGGGACGAAAACAGAGAAGCATTCGGAAAAAAATGACATCCAAAGACCAAGAAGACGATTTTGAAGACGAGTTAGCCGGCGACGAAAACGGCGACCCTAAACAACAATTCGGCTCGGTGGTAGACGGCCTCGCGAGTTTAACGAAGGAAATACGAGACCTCAGGAGGGAAATGAAAGAGGACCTCTCAAAATTCAAAGAAGAATTTAAAGAGGAGGTGAGGAGAGAGTTCGCTGGCTTCACAGAGGAAACGAACCGCAAAATGGCAGAAAACATCGCGGAAATACAACAGCAGCGAAAAGATATCACTGAGACACAGGAGCAGATTTCAGAGCTGGAAGAGTGGAACACGGACGCTAAAGAGGCCATTATTACGCTATTAAAACAACAAACAAAACTACAAGAAAAGTTGACCGAGGTTGAAGGACACGGAAGACGATGCAACCTGAGAATCTATAATGTAGCCGAATAGGATAATGAATCAGTGCCAGAGCTAGTTGACGGGCTCCTCCGCCGGGGGCTCAGGATACCGGAGGGAACTTAACTACACATACAGCGGGCACACAGAAGCCTGGGGAAGAAACCACCACCGGGAGCAACCCCGAGGTCCATAGTGGTCAACTTCTTGAAATACGAGACCAAAGAAAATATTCTGTTCAGAGCCTGGAAGGAGAAAACACAAATCGATGGGAGACAGATATTTTTTGACCACGACTACCCCACAGAGGTGATGAAAAAACGTAAATCCTACTCAGAGATTAAAAAGACTCTAAAAAACAAAAAGATCCGCTTCCAAACTCCGTTGAGTAGGATTAGGATCCACTGGCTGGAGGGTCCCAAGATCTACAACAGCGCTGAAGAAGCAGTGAAGGACATGAGGAACAGAGGGCTGGAGGTGCTGGAGCGACCCCCCGCTGGAGGAACGCATCCTGAGGTCCTCCACATGGCAGCGCGCTGGAAGGAATCCGGGGATAAACGGGGGGGGGGGGGGCTCCGCCACGGAGGAACGCCGTGAAGCTGGGAGCCGTGCGAGGGAAAGGCTACAAGTATTTAGGAAATAAACAACGGATAAAAAAGAGAAACAAACAGAAGACTGATGAATGCAAACTCAGTTGAATTTGTGCGGGAGGGGGAGAGAACCCACAGGAAACCCAGAAGAATAAAATGTCTCCTATTTTTGAGTTAAGGCCTCTACAGCGGTTGGTGAGTTAATAGACCCACTATAACGGAACAGATTTAGTTTACTTTGATACTACACCAAGGGCTATAGCGGGGCCACTTGAGTTATAGTTAATTTTTGTGTTAAGATTCTGACTGGGACCCTCCATTCAATGAACTGTTGGACTCATCTAGTAGGATGGGAAGAACCTCTCCAGGTATACTCCAATTCACTAGGGGGGGCCCTTTGTACACCAAAGATTATCCCTCACTCCCACCAACAGGGAGACAGGGCCTATGGGGAATATGGTCCTTTTTTGTTTGGAAGTTCAGCTCCAGGTTCTGTGTTTGTTCTTATTATGTTCGTAAGAAGATGAGGGTTAATAATATTACAGTGGAAGGGTCACGAATCACCGCAAGAGACAAAAACAATGCAATACAATGATATTAAGGTGGTGTCACTGAATATCAATGGCCTGAACAATAAAAGAAAAAGAGGTAAAGCTTTAACTAAGTTTAGAAAAGAAAAGATGCAGATTATTTTCTTACAGGAGACACACCTAGCACGAGAGGAACACAAAAAGTTAAAAAAATTAGGATACAGAAATTCATTTGCCAGTTCTTTTGGCCAAAACCATAAGAGAGGTGTGGCAATACTGATTGTTAACACGATAAAATTTGAATTGATCAAGGAAGTTGCTGATAAGGATGGAAGGTATATCATGATTAAAGGGATATTAGAAAATCAACTGGTGACACTATTTAACGTGTATGCCCCTCCGGGAAGCGGGAAAGCTTTCTTTCAGAAAATATTTGACCTCATAAATTTGGAAACGGAAGGGACATTGATATGCGGCGGGGACTTTAACGTGGTATTAAACCACAGGTTGGACACAACAAGTCTGAAGAGAAATAAAAGTTAATAGATTTATGAAGACGGGGTTGTCAGAAATGGATATGTTAGATGTATGGAGAGAACTCCACCCAGTTGAACGGGATTATACTCACTACTCGGCCCCCCACGCAATGTACTCTAGAATTGATTATTTTCTAATGAACAAAGGAGATATATATAAAGTGAAAGAATGCAGGATTGGGGTAACTGATATATCAGACCACAGTGCAGTTTACCTAGAAATTAATCTGAACAGCAAGAGGAGAAATACAGTATGGAGACTTAACGAAGGTATACTGAACAACAAGGGATTGGTTGAAGAATTAAAAGGGGAAATAACTAGATATAAGGAGGAAAACGATAATGGGGAAGTTCTTGTGGGATGCCCTTAAAGCTGTAATAAGGGGGAGGCTGATTTCATACACAGCTTATGCCAAAAAAGCCGGATTGGAAACGTACCAGAAACAAATTGAAGAATTAAGTGAATTGGAACACCATCACAAACAGACAAAAGACTCGAAAACACTTAATCGGATAAAAGAAGTCAGGAAAAAAGTAGACGATATCCTGTTGGAAGAGATGGAAAGGAAAGCTAGGTACATAAAACAAACTTACTATGAGGGAGGTTCTAAAGCCACAAAAAATACTGCGAGACAGATAAGGAAACAACAAACAGGAAACAATATACATAAAATAAGAGATCCTACAACCAATAAAAACCTATATGAACCAGAAGAATTAGAAAAAATATTTGTGGATTATTACAGTACATTATATGCACAGCCAACCTCAATGGGTGAAGAAGACTTAGGGAAGTTCTTAGATCAGTTAGATCTGCCAACAATAGGTACAAAGCAGAATGCGATGTTGACCTCCAAAATAACAGTAGAAGAGATTGAAAAGGCAATTAGCCGGGCAAAATCAGGGAAATCACCAGGAGCTGATGGATTGGGCGCCTCCTTTTATAAAACATTTAAAGGGGAGTTAACCCCACTATTATGCAACTCATTTAACTATAGTCTCGAGAAAGGCAAGATCCCTCCCTCGTGGAAAGAAGCTATTATCACTGTTATTCCAAAGGAAGGTAAAGAGTATTGCTGTAATTGCAGACCAATATCATTACTAAATATAGATTATAAACTCTACACCTCCATTATAGCCAAGAGATTAGAGACATTTATGCAGGACCTGATTGATGAGGATCATACTGGCTTCATTAAAGAGAGGCAAACACAAGACAATATAAGAAGGACCCTACATGTCCTTGAGAAGGTACAAAAGGAGGGGGATAGTGTAATTTTGGTAAGTATAGATGCGGAAAAGGCGTTTGACAGTGTGAATTGGGCATTTTTGTATAAGGTCTTGGAAAAATTTGGATTTAATGAGGATTCTGTAAACTGCATTAAGTCAATATATCAGGAACCAATGGCAAGGATCAGAATAAATGGTAGTTTGACGAAGCGATTCAAACTGGAAAGGAGAACGAGGCAGGGCTATTGCCTCTCACCCAGTCTCTTTGCGCTGTTTGTCGAACCATGATTAGGCAGGAGGGAGAAATTAAAGGGGTGACAATAGGACAGGAAGAGCACAAGATAGGGCTTTTTGCAGATGATATATTAATATTCCTAAAACAACCTAATTAAAGCTTCCCAAAAACTATGGAACTATTAGAGAACTATGGAATCTACTCAGGATACAAAATTAATGTCACAAAAACAAAGATTCTGTCAATAAACTATTCTCCATCTCAAGAGTTAAAGGACACATATAAGCTCAAGTGGAATGCTTAGTCAATAAGGTGACTAGGGGTAAATATCACAAAAGGACTGGACAAACTGTACGATGCGAACTACACAAAAATAAGTCAAGAAATGAGGAGGGACTTGGAGAGATGGTCAATGACCAACTTTGATTTCAGCTCAAGGATAGAGATAGTTAAGATGAATATCTTACCAAGGCTTTTATATCTGTTTCAGTTGCTGCCAGTGATGATCCCACAAAAACAGCTTATTGAATGGGATAGGTGGATATCGAGATTTATATGGGGAGGAAAGAAACCCAGGATCAGATACAAAACTCTGCAGCTCCCAAAGGGCAAAGGAGGCCTGGCTTTACCAAGCCTTAGGGAATATTACTACGCCGCACAAATAAGACCTCTGATACATTGGTGTAATGATGAAATACGACACTTAATAGCTCATGAGGGACTATTGCACAAGTTAGGTAACCAATTAGATACAATAACCAAGACTACAGTAGAAATATGGAACAAGGTTGTTGAAAGATATAAAAGAGGTAAAGATTCTGAGTTGGTTTGCGTCTGACCCAAGGTTTGTACCTGGTGTGATTGATAAAGGGTTTAAACAATGGACAAAAAAAGGCATCACAGCATTTTGCACCATGGTTGAGCGGGGGAAGCTGCAGAGTTGTGAAAAGCTAAAGGATAAATTTGGTTTAGATGAGCAGGATACATTTCGATACAGACAGATAAAGGATTATTATGAGAAGGAGATAAAAACTGACACTGACAATGAAGTTATTAATGTGTTTTTGAAAGCCTATGAAGGGAAAAAGTGTAAAGTAATCTCAGCTTTATACAAAGGTTTGTTGTCTTACAGAAAGACCTCCTCTCTTTATATCAAAGAAAAATGGGGAAAATAGTTGAAGGAACGAATTACTGAGGAGGAATGGTTTGTTATTTGTAAAACACAGTGCTCGTCCACTAGCTCCAGGAGCTGGAGAGAATTCAATAGGAAAAATATGGTCAGGTTTTTTATAACCCCGAACATTAGGAAGGAAACTACAGGTAACCATCAACCATGCTGGAGACTATGTTGAGACATGAATGTTGCTCATATGCATATTTTTTGGTCTTGCCAAGGGATAATAGGATACTGGGATAAAATATGGCAGGGTCTAAGAAAAATAATAGGATACGAGATACCAAAGTCATGTAAGATCTATTTGGGAAATCTAACACAAGACATAATACAAAAAGAAGATGAGTATCTTGTTAAAGTTAATTAAAGTAGCTATCTGCTAGTAAAAAAGCCATTACAAGGCTATGGTACAAAACAGAACCCCCGACCGAGGAGCAGTGGGTGAGCACTGCGGAAGAAATATATGTAGTGGAAAAAATTACACATAAACTACGACTTCAAGAGACACAATTTCAGGATAAATGGGAAAAATGGACAGATTATAGAACATAGCAGGAGGACACCACCAATACTACTGGACAGTAATGACACAGATATGTGATTTGTCGCTTTATGGAGTGTGTAAAACTTGACATTGTAATTGATGAAAGGAAACTCAAATAATAAGCCTTTTAAAAAAAAAAAAAAAAAAAACACATGAAGAGGACAACACCACCACCACCATTGGACATGAAGGCCACTGCTATGAATATGATTGCTTGGAGAAGTATGTGAACCCTGACACTGTAATTGTTGTTTGAAAATTTCAATAAAAAATAAGTATAAAAAAAAAGGCAAATAAAAAGATTGCTGACCTGAAAGAAGACATCGGTCGCCTCTCCAATTAACTGAAAAAGAAGGACTCACTCCTGTCCGGTTTTATGGAAGTAGCTTCACAGCAGTCCAAACAAATCAGTCTCATGGAAGTAGCATCTCAGCAGTCCAAACACATCACCTCCCTCAACGCAACTATCCAGGACACCACCATCAAATGGGAACCTGTCGCCAACCTTCAACATTCTTCCTGCTCAACTCCTTACCATCAGGAGTCATGGGCTGAGGTGGTGGTCCGTGGTGGGACCAGTCGGATGGTCCGGTCTGCATCGCCACCGCACCTGGACCTCTCCAACCACTACACGGTACTGTCCGATGACGCCACGGCCCACCCAGGTGACCCGGCTGTCGCTCCGACATTGGTCGACACTGTCACCTCACCGTGAGGCCGGATCGACGGCCACTGACCAAACCAACATCGTCTTCTCGCTGTAAGATGTTAAGGGACGCCGTACTCAGACGGTCTGGACGTCTTCCTCGCACTGAGCCGACAGAGGATCCTCCTTCTGGGTTCAAGGCCCCCGGACCCCCGTCACATCACACACCTGCCGAGACCGACCACCTCCAGCCGGTGACCACCGGCGTGCAGGCGTGTCGCGCACCTCGAGACCACGGGAGTCCTCCGCCGTCACCTCCCCGTACTCGCCCCCTCTTCTCCCCGACCACACTGACAACCGGGGACTCCATTGTCAGGAATATTTGGTTCTTCAATGCTGTCACTCGCTGTTTTCCTGGAGCCACCGTGCCAGATATCCTAGACAAGCTCCCGGGGCTGCTGCTCTCACTCCCTTCCACTATCACTCGGGTGATAGTTCACGTTGGGACCAACGACTTAGCCCGGGAGCAGTCAGAGCTGACCAAAAAGGATTTTAATGGTCTTTTATCCTTTTTAAGTGCCTGTGGTAAGTCTGTTTTTATTTCTGGCCCAATCCCCACAATAGTCCGTGGAGCAGGGAGTTTTAGCAGATTGCTCAGTCTCCACAGCTTGCTCCAATCAGCATGCACAGCCCTCAACATTGGTTTTATTGACAATTTTAACCTGTTTTAGGGCCGTTCAGAGTTCTTCAGGAGCGATGGCCTCCACCCCAGCACGCTTGGTAGCCGCATGCTTTCGGCTAATATACAGTACGCTGTACTATCTGCACAAACGACCCACTTACTCACTACTGATACACGTGCACACAGACCTTCTGCCCCACACTCACCTTCACCCTCCCCCTCCCCCTCCTACACTACACACGCCCCCTCTGCCCCTCACTCACCTTCACCCTCCCCCTCCTACACTACGCACGCCCCCTGCTCAGTCGCACCTGAGGCACAGAACAACATCCACACCATCAAAACCAGAATCTCACACAGACAAATTACACCCAGGACTGTTTTTAGCTGTGTTTTTAACATTCCTTTAGTAAGACATGATGAGCGCACGTTCAACACAGACATTAAAATAGCTGTGCTGAACGTGCGCTCTCTTTTAAACAAATCCTTCATCATTAACGATGTAATTTTAGATAACAACCTAGACAGCATTCTCCTTACAGAGACATGGCTTGGCACTGATGCACCTGTTGTTCTATCTGAGGCTTCCCCACCAAATTTTACCTTTTGATTTTCTACTAGAGGGGGACAAAAAGGAGGCACCAAAGACACCATGTTGTCAAATGAAGTCTTTTTTAACAAATATCATTTGAGTATCATGACTTTGTTTTTAGCAGCCCCCCCATCCTCTGTATGCGATCTACAGACCACCCCGCTATTCCACCTCTTTTAACAGTGAATTCTCAGAGCTACTGTCAATAACACATAGCACTTATAACAGAATACTAATAACCGGTGATTTTAATTTACACATAGATAATTCCTCAGATCCTATGTCGAGAGAATTTTTAAACCTTCTCCATTGCCTTGATTTTAATCCACATGTCACGCAGCCGACCCACAGCAGGAGGCGCACCTCGGACCTGGTCATAACCTATGGCCTGTCCATTGGTGCACCCTCTGTTGTGGACCTGGCTGTGTCTGACCACTTTTGTGTTTTTTACAATCACCAGTTTTAACCAGCAGGAGGCCCCAGTGAGAACAGTGAGGAAACGCTACCTAACTTCTGAAGTGGCTGCAAATCTTATCCAGATTTTACAGAGCACTCCTGCAGAAATTTTACCAGCACCATGTGATTTTATTGTTGACAATTTTAACCATAAAATAAAATCAACGCTGGACTTGGTGGCTCCACTCTCAATAAAAAGAAATATGACAAGACCGACACCCCCGTGGAGAAATGCAGAAACTAAAAAACTAAAGAGAGACTGCAGGAGTGCTGAGAGGAGATGGAGAAAAACAAAACTGACAGTTCACTATGAAATTTTAAGTGGACATCTCAAAACATACAATAATGCAATCAAACAGTCAAGAATCTCCCATTTCCATAAACTAATCAACGAACATAAAAACAACCACAAATTCCTCTTCTCCACAATTGACCTTTAAACAAACAAAAATTTTAATAGATCCTCCAAAAGACCAACTGACGCCCTTTGTGAGGACTTTGCAGACCACTTCAGAAATAAAATCAATGACATCAGATCGAGTCTTTTACCCCAACAGATTTCCAATGTTGACACAACTGGATCATTGATTTTACCCGAGGAAACACAGGAGAGTTTTGCCCTGGTTGATGCGGGGACACTTGGTCGAGTCCTCGACAACCTGCTTATTAGATCCAATTCCCACACCGTTTTTTAAAACACTTTGTGGATTCTTTGAGGATCAGCTTTTATACATGGTGAATTGCTCTCTTCACACGGGGCCTTCCCCGCCTCCTTTAAAACGGCGGCGGTGAAGCCCCTTCTGAAGAAGAGCAATTGAGATCCCAACATCTTTAATAATTATCGGACTGTATCCAACTTACCGTTTTTAAGTAAAATTTTGGAAAAACTTGTTTTCAATCAAGTAAATTGCTTTTTAATTGCAAACAACATATTTAAGAAGTGTCAGTCTGGTTTCAGGGCGAACCACAGTACAGAGACAGCCCTTTTAAAGATTTTGAACGACATCAGGTGCAACTTGGATAACAATGAACTCACAGTCTTGGTACTACTGGATCTAACCGCCACCTTCTATACAGTAGACCATCACATTTTATTAGATAGACTAAAGAACCTGGTTGGCCTCTCTGGTACTGTTCTTAACTGGTTCATTTCTTACCTTACAGATCGACACTTCGTTGTAAGTATGGATACATGTTCCTCAGAAACCCACAAAATAAAGTGTGGTGTTCCCCAAGGGTCAATTTTAGGTCCAACTCTTTTTAATCTTTACATGCTTCCCCTTGGGGACGTCATCAGGAGGCATGGCATCAGCTTTCATAGTTATGCTGACGATACACAACTGTATATTGCCGTGTCTCCTGATGACACAGGGCCTATTGATGTCCTTTTTAACTGCATTTTAGATATCAAGACATGGTTGGCAGGGACTTTCCTACAGCTCAACCAGGACAAAACAGAGATTTTACTCATTGGTCCTGAGGGCCAGAAAGAGAAACTTTTACCAAAGTTACAGAAATTTAAACTATCACAATCTGTAAAAAATCTGGGTGTGACTTTTGACCGCCCGTTTCTCTCTCAGGCCAGCACGGAGGTGCTGATGCATGCTTTTATCTCTTGTCGTATAGACTACTGTAATGCCCTGGGGCCTCACGCATGACTTGCATGGATTTCTTACTGAAACATGGCGTACGCTAGAATCCAGAAACTATCGTACGCACAAAAAAAATCAGATGTATTAAAGTGAGCGTACGCATGGATCCAAGCACTTTTCCTTTGTACATCACAATCAACGTTGAATTGAGCGCACATGTAGAAGTGCTAAACTCCTCCCTGCCCACGCCACCATTTAAATATGCAAATATATCTAAATAGGGCCTGCACCGGGGATTCCCTCTCTGCACCATCAGATTTAAACGATGAGTAAAGGTAAGAAGCGCAACTTCAACGAGTCTGAGCTCAAAATTTTATTAAATGAAGTGGAGACCGAAAAGCTGTTTTATTTGGTAGCCTCTTTTCAGGGATAAACACAAAGAAAAATAAGTTTGAGTGGGAAGGTGTGTGTGAAGCAGTGAACGCTGTGGGGTCGGAGCAGCGCACACCCACTGAAATAAAAAGAAAATGGTCAGACGTGAAGGTGGAGGTGAAGCGGAGGATTTCGGCCCACCGCCGAAGTATCACCGCAACGGGCAGGGGGACAGGAGGGGAGGAACTGACCCCCTTTGATCAGAGAGTGGGGGCTATTGTGGGGGACACAGCTCTAAGCGGAGTTGTGGGGGCCCATGAAGGCGACACAGATCTGTCATGAACGGTACAGGTATAACACAAAAAGGTGTACCCAATGCAGACACAGACAAAAAGTAAAGTTACAAAACAAACGTTTAATATAATGAACGGACAAACGCAAAAAACACTACAGAGAATACAAATACAAAGACTAACTAAACGAACACGGGAATAACAGGAACAGGAAGACGACGGAAGATCAGGGAGACGGACGGGAAACGGGAACACGGGAAACTACGGAGAAAAACAGAAAACAAACACGATTAATCAACTTACTACGGGGAGCGTGAAAACCACAACGAGAAAAGGGATGCCAGTCCGGGGGGAATAGTTTTACCAATACAGGGTCGACAACGGTCCGGCGCTGCATGCCTGTCAGCTTCAGGTATTTAAGGTGGTGGGGTAATCAGCATAACAGGCTGCAGCTTGGGGGGAACGCCTACCGGACCTACACAGAGACAAGGCAGAGAAACATGCAGGGAAACAACGACAGGGGGAGACAAACTCACACAGAACGGAAGAGAGGAGGGTACTGACACAAACAGATCTTGACAGTACCCCCCCCCCCCCCCCCCCCCACTCAACGAGCGCCTCCAGGCGCTCTACCGGGCCTCTCAGGGTGAGCCCGGTAGAAATCCCGTATCAGGGACGGATCCAGGATGAGGGATCTGGAGATCCAACTCCTCGCCTCAGGACCGTAGCCCTCCCAGTCCACCAGGTACTGAAACCCCCGACCACGATGTCGCACGTCTAGGATTGTGCTGACTGTGTACGCGGGATGGCCGTCAACAGTACGGGGGGGTGGTGGGGTGACGGCAGGCGGGCACAACGTGCTGGTGGTTGCTGGCTTGAGCTGGGAAACATGGAAAGTTGGGTGGATCCTGAGGGAAGCAGGGAGCTTCAGACGGACAGAACTGGGGTTCACGATGGCCTCGATCTCAAAAGGACCAATGAATCGAGGGGCAAGTATTTTAGAAGAGACACTCAGGGGAATGTCTCGAGAGTTCAACCATACCCTTTGTCCAGGTCTGTACTTGGGTGCAGGGATGCGATGACGATCTGCCATCTTACGGTTCTGCTCCGCCGTTCGGAGTAACGCCCCATGGGTCTCCCTCCAAATCCGACGCACTCTTCGGAGATGGTGTTGGACGGATGGCACGGCAATCTCCGCTTCCTGGGTCGGAAACAGAGGAGGTAAGTAGCCCAAAGACGCCTCGAAGGGGGACATACCTGTAGCGGTGCTGGTTAGGGAGTTTGACTGGGAGTGGAACCCCGAGGATAAACTGACCTTGGCCCCTAAGAACTGGCAGAAAGCCTTCCAGACCCGGGAGGTAAATTGGTGGCCACGGTCGGAGACGATGTCCGCAGGTATCCCAAGGAGGCGAAATACGTGGTCCACGAGGATCTGTGCTGTTTCCATGGAAGACGGCAGCTTCGGTAGAGAAACAAAGTGCACCATCTTCGAAAAACGTCTGTCATGTCTTTACCTTGTGACATGGGAAGTCCAGTAACAAAATCCAGCACGATGTGGGACCATGGTCGACCGGGATGTAGGCCAAATTCTTGTGGTCCGTCCACAAATGGGACCTCTGCCCCCTCCAGCCAATGTCGCCACTCTTCCAATGCTAGCTTCACGGCTAGTAACTCACGGTTTCCGACATCGTAGTTTCTCAGGGGACAGTTTCTTAGAAAAGAACGCACAAGGGTGAATCTTCTTGTCGGAAACCGCTCGCTGGGACAAGACCGCCCCCGCCCCTAGATCCGAAGCGTCCACCTCGACGATGAATTGAAGACCAGTGTCCGGTTGCACAAGAACACGAGCGGAAGAAAAACGCTTCTTCAGAGTCAAGAACGTGCTGTTGGCGGCAGAGGTCCAGTAAAACGGAGCAGAGGGAGAAGTCAATTTGGTCATAGGAGAAACTACCTGACTGTAGTTACGAATAAACCGGCGGTAGAAATCAGTGAAACCCAAAAATCTCTGAAGTTGCTTGCGAGAGGTAGGTGTGGGCCACTCGCTCACCGCCGTGACCTTCTTAGGGTCAGCCCTAACCTGTCCGCTCTCCACAATATACCCCAAAAAGGCTACCGACGACACATGAAATTCACACTTCTCGGCCTTCACGGACAAACGGTTCTCCTGGAGACGAACGTGCACCATATGCTCATTCAAGTCCTTCGAGAAAATCAGGATATCCTCTAAATCAGGGATGTCAAAGTCAAATACATCAGAGGGCCAAAAACACAAATTTGCTACAAGCCGAGGGCCGGACTGGTTCAATGTTTATTAAAACATATTAAAATTATTGCATATAACCTATTGAACCAAGACCTAACACAGTGTACCATATTATATATAATAATTAAATAAATAATCCAATATTTTTGTATGGCTCCAGCAGTAATTTCAGGTGAAAACATTTTTCAACAGACTCACTCACTCAAAACAAACTTCCTTCAAAGAGAAAACACATGTCCTGTACATTAAATGAATAAAGCAATATTTTCTAATGACCTTAGTTATTTCAAGGAAAACATTTTCAACAGGCAAACAGCAAAAAAGAAAATGCCCTTCAAAAATAAAATGTGTTCCTTAATATCAAGATAAAGACGCACAGCTTTGCCTTTTACCTCCGTGAACATGTGCTCTGCCTCCCACCTGGCTTAAAACACCCTGTTCTCATCGTCCACCTTCCCTTTAGCCATTATTGGGGGGGGGGGGGGGGTGCTGAAAGTTGACATCTGCCCTGAATGCTTAAGAATATTGAAGACGGGGCGGCCCACTTGCGGCGCTACAGTGAGTTTGCGGGCTACTGTTGCATTGTGGGTAGTGTAGTTTTTTGCGTGAAAAACACCAGCAGGCGGCTGTGGCGTGCGGGCCGGTCTAATACTAATCAAATATCATCCCGGGGGCCAAGATAATTCATTGGCGGGCCGAATCTGGCCCGCGGGCCTTGACTTTGACACCCATGCTCTAAATACACAAACACGGAGCGGTTGAGCATATCTCGAAGAACGTCATTAACCAGAGCCTGAAATACAGCCGGGGCATTAGTTAAACCGAAAGGCATGACCAGGTTCTCAAAATGTCCAAGGGGTGTATTGAAGGCTGTCTTCCACTTGTCCCCCTCCCTCACCCTCATGAGGTGATAAGCATTACGGAGGTCGGGCTTCGAGAAAACGGTTGCGCCATGCAACGGCTCGAATGCAGAGTTGATCAACAGTAAGGGGTACTTATTCTTTATGGTAATGTTATCAAGTCCCCGGTAATCTATGTAGGTACGCAGGGATTTATCCTTTTTGGCCACAAAGAAAAACCCCGCTCCCAGTGGGGAAGGTGAAGGGCGAATAATCCCTGACTTAAGTGAGTCGTTTATATACACTACCGTTCAAAAGTTTGGGGTCACTTAGAAATTTCCTTATTTTGAAAGAAAAGCACTGTTTCTTTAAACAGTGCTTTAAACTAATCTAAGTTTAAACTAATCTATACATTGCTTATGTGGTAAATGACTATTCTAGATGCAAATGTCTGTTTTTTGATGCAATATCTACATAGGTGTATAGAGGCCCATTTCCCGCAACTATCACTCCAGTGTTCTAATGGTACAATGTTTTTGCTCATTGGGTCAGAAGGCTAATGGATGATTAGAAAACCCTTGTGCAATTATGTTAGCACAGCTGAAAACAGTAAAGCTGGTTAGAGAAGCTATAAAACTGACCTTCCTTTGGGCTAGTTGAGTATCTGGAGCATCACATTTGTGGGGACGATTAAACGCTCAAAATGGCCAGAAAAAGAGAACTTTCATGTGAAACTCGACAATCTATTCTTGTTCTTAGAAATGAAGGCTATTCCATGCACGAAATTGACAAGAAACTGAAGATTTCCTACAACGGTGTGTACTACTCCCTTCAGAGAACAGCACAAACAGGCTCTAACCAGAGTAGAAAGAGAAGTGGGAGGCCCCGCTGCACAACTCAGCAAGAAGAAAAGTACATTAGAGTCTCTAGTTTGAGAAATAGACGCCTCACAGGTCCTCAACTGGCAGCTTCATTAAATAGTACCCGCAAAACGCCAGTGTCAACATCTACAGTGAAGAGGCGACTCCGGGATGCTGGCCTTCAGGGCAGATTGGCAAAGAAAAAGCCATATCTGAGACTGGCCAATAAAAGAAAAAGATTAATATGGGCAAAAGAACACAGACATTGGAAAGAGGAAGATGGGAAAAAAGTGTTATGGACGGACGAATCAAAGTTTGAGGTGTTTGGATCACACAGAAGAACATTTGTGAGAAGCAGAACAACCTAAAAAGATGCTGGAAGAGTGCCTGACGCCATCTGTCAAGCATGGTGGGGGTAATGTGATGGTCTGGGGTTGCTTTGGTGCTGGTAAGGTGGGAGATTTGTTCAGGGTTAAAGGGATTCTGAATAAGGAAGGCTATCACTCCATTTTGCAACGCCATGCCATACCCTGTGGACAGCGCTTGATTGGAGCCAATTTCATCCTACAACAGGACAATGACCCAAAGCACAACTCCAAGTTGTGCAAGAACTATTTAGAGAAGAAGCAGGCAGCTGGTATTCCATCTGTAATGGAGTGGCCAGCGCAGTCACCAGATCTAAACTCCATTGAGCTGTTGTGGGAGCAGCTTGACCGTATGGTACGCAAGAAGTGCCCATCCAGCCAATCCAACTTGTGGGCGGGGCTTCTAGAAGCATGGGATGAAATTTCTCCTGATTACCCCAACAAATTAACAGCTAGAATGCCCAAGGTCTGCAATGCTGTAATTGCTGCAAATGGAGGATTCTTTGACGAAAGCAAAGTTTGAAGGAAAAAAAATTATATTTCAAATAAAAATCATTATTTCTAACCTTGTCAATGTCTTGACTATATTTTCTATTCATTTTACAACTCATGGTGGTAAATAAGTGTGACTTTTAATGGAAAACACAAAATTTTCTGGGTGACCCCAAACTTTTGAACGGTAGTGTAGGTCTCCATAGACTCCCGTTCGGGACCAGACAGATTATAAAGACGACTAGTTGGGAAAGTTGATCCGGGCAACAGCTCAATAGGGCAGTCGTTAGGACAGTTAGGAGGCAGAGATAGCGCCTTAGACTTACTGAAAACCTCGGCGAGATCGTGATACACAGGAGGTACGGAAGACAAATCAGGCGGATCAGGTACAGTGGAACTGAGAGCACTAGGACAAATAGGAGGAGCTGAGCGGAGACAGGAAGAGTGACAATGACTACTCCAACTCACAATCCGATCTGTTAACTAGTAAATGACCGGGTTGTGAGTGATAAGCCAGGGAAGTCCAAGAACTACTGGAGCATTGGTGGAAGGCATAACATGAAACGCTATCGATTCAGAGTGAATACCAGACAGGGACATAGTTAAGGGTAAGGTTTCAGCGGAGATCTGAGTGAGTTCGCTCCCACTGAGACTGTTAACAGTTAAAGGGGTCTCCAGCTGGTTCACGGGGGTGGCGTTAATGGCAACAAAATCAATCAATTATATTAGTGTCGGCACCTGAGTCAATAAGTGCCTGAAGGGAATACTCCCTGCCCACACACGACAACACCACATCCGTATTTATGCGCTGACGGGGATTATTTGGGACCACTGAACTACTCACTAGGACCCCGCCTGTGACTGGTGAGCCTGACAGTTTAACCGTTTTCGACAATTAGAAATTTGGTGATTCGGATCCCTACAATAAATGCATAGCCTGTTACAAAAACACCGCTCACGTTCTGCGGGAGTCAAATGGCTACGACCTAGCTGCATGGGTTCCTCCTGGTCAGGGGCGGAGGATAAAGGAACCCGACTACTCACGGGTACAACAGGAATCTGCTCGGGAAAACTAATAGGAGGACCAGGAGTCACAGGAAAACCTGACTGTCTCTCGCAGCGTCTCTCACGCATACGGTTATCAATCTTTATAGCGAGGCTAATGAGCTCCTGAAGGTTAGCAGTCTCAGATCTACCCACTAAACTGTCCTTAACCTTCTCATTAAGCCCCTTAACGAAAATGCTCTGAAGAGCCCGATCATCCCATCCTAATTCTGCCGCTAACGTGCGAAACTCAACGGAGTAATCTGCAGCACTAGCGGAATCCTGGCGTAAATCCAGCAACCAGTTGCCACTTTTTATCCTTTTTTACTGTTTTAATCTCTCTGTTTTAGCCTTCATGCTTTTATTTAATTTTATGGCCTCGTGTCTTATGCTCTTATGCTTTTATGTTCTAGTCCACGTTTTTATACTCTATGCTTTTATGTTTTAGTCCCTCTATTTTTAACCTCCATATTTTAACCCTTTACTGTTTTAGGCAACAGTTTATAATCTCCAGTGTTTCCTGAGGGGGCCTGCCAGTTTGGGAGTTGTCTCTGGTCTGGCCGCGGGGGGTGCTGTCCCGTGGACAGTTCCGGCCCGGGAGACTAGAGGGCTCTGCACCTTGGTGCGGAGCCTTCTGTCTGCCCGGGTTGGGGTGGTCTCTGTGGCGGTGATCCCTGCGACCTTGGACTGGGATCTCTCCCGGTGTGGTTGGCCACCCAAAGGTAGCTTCCTCTAACCTCCTCTGTACCTCAGGTCTCGCTGCCCGGCCATGTCTCTGTAGTGACAGCTAGTGTTTGTGTAGGTGTGAGTGTGTGTGTCTCACACTATGTGTCAGCATGGCTGTGTGTGTTTCTGTGAATGTGTGAATGAACGTATATATATTTGTGTATGTCTCCGTGCATGACTGTGGATGGGTTGGGTTCTTTTAACTTTCTTCTCCTGATTTTATTTGATGTTTCTCTTTTTCTGTGCATCTCTGTAAGGCACTTTGCGATACTTTTCCGTATGAAAAGCGCCATATAAATAAAGGTTGATTTGATTTGATTTAAACATCTAGTTATGGACTATGTCGATATGATAAAATCAGTTCAAGGCAAAAGATACATGCTTGTGGTAATCGAGAGATTCAGCAGATGGGTTGAAGCTACACCATCTGAAGACTTAAGCGCTGAGACGGTTGTCAAGTTTCTGTTAAGAGAAGTAATCCCGCGATTTGGGATTCCATCAGAAATCAGCTCTGACAATGGGTCTGCGTTTGTGCAGAAAGTTGCAAAAGGTATCCTACAACAGTTGAGAATCAAACAACGTTTAGGAGCAGTGTATCATCCGCAAAGCCAAGGAATGGTTGCGCAAGTAAATGGATCATACCGTGGATCACCATTAACAAGAATGTAGAGTGGATAAATTACGTATACTATAACCATCAGAGGATTCATTTTCAGATATAGACACATATATACTCTAATTTCATGTTCTGAGTTAACACAACTGCACAACGCAGGCAAGCGCTAATCCACAGTTGCTCAGGCTTACACTACATTTGATGATTTCAGTTGAAAGTTTTACAGGTAATAACACTATATCATGATTGCAGTTATAATTTACAGTTTTACAGTTTATAATTTACAGTGTTACGGTTTAATAATTTACAGTTTTTTTATAGTTTCATTTACAAATGTTTTATCACTGGTTAATTTGTATCAAATGCTAAAAGATTAACGTGAAGAAATCAATGCAGCCGCCAAGAATAAGTATCCCCTGCCTTTGATTAATTCCCAATCGAACCGTTGCATGGAGCTACTGTCTTTTCCAAATAAGATGTCCGCGACGCGTATCACCTAGTGAGGGTTAAGGAGGGGGATAAATGGAAGACCGCCTTTAACACTCCACTTGGCCACTTCTAGTACCTAGTAATGCCCTTTGGTTTAACTAATGCACCAGCTGTCTTCCAGGCGTTAGTTAATGACGTTCTCCGTGATATGCTGAATCGATCAGTGTTCGTCTACCTGGACTACATTTTGACTTGTCAGAATATGTTGATCACTTCCGCCAGTTTCTACAGAAGAAAGAGAAATGTGAATTCCACGTCTCTTCAGTGACTTTTTTGGGATACATTGTGGAAAGCTGACAGGTGAGGGCGGATCCTGCAATGGTTAAAGCAGTGACAGAGTGGCCAACGCCTTCTTCCAGAAAGCAACTACTTATCCGTAACTACAGCCATGTTTTGTCGCCAATGACCAGATTGACGTCCCCCACAACTCCCTTTGTTTGGTCTTCAGCCGCTAATGAGGCGTTTCTGGCTCTCGTCCACTCCTCTGTTGGTTCAGCTCTATCCCGCTTGTCAGTTCATTGTGGAGGTGGATGCCTCGGATCTGGGAGTAGGGGCGGTTTTATCACAGCAAGCAGTTAATGACAACAAGGTTCATCCGTGCGCGTTGTTCTCCAAGAAGCTGTCCCCGCTGAGAGAAACTATGACGTAGAGAACCGTGAATTACTAGCAGTCAAACTAGCTTTGGAGGAGTGGCGACACTGGTTGGAAGGGGCAGAGATTCCGTTCGTGGTTTGGACTGATCACCAGAACCTATCATACATCCAGACGGTTAAGAGACTGAATTCCCGTCAAGCCCTGTGGGCATCGTTTTTTGGACGATTCAATTTCTCGTTGACTTGCGTTCCAGGCAGCAAGAATATTAAACCGGACTCTCTCTCGTCAGTTTGGACCTGCTGAGGAGGAAGAGACCGGTTCGGATCACATCATTCCCGCGTCTTGCGTTATGGCTGCACTAACCAGGGAGATTGAGTCTACAGTTAGACAAGCGCAATTAACTGATCCCGACCCCGGTGGTGGTCCAACGGGGTGTTTGTTTGTTCCCGCCAGTGTTCGCTCCCAGGTGCTGTCACCCCTGCGCCGTCACTTCTGGTGGAAGACCATGACTACGGATACCCGAGAGTTTGTCCTTGCCTGCAGCATCTGCGCCCGGGGAAAGGCCTCTCATCGCCCTCCAGCTGGTCTTCTCCAACCTTGGTCTCACATCGCTTTGGATTTTGTCACTGGACTTCCTGCCTCCCAAGGTAACGACACCATTGTCACCAATATTTGTTAATTCCTTTATCCCGTGTCCTTGTCTGCATTTGGGTCCAGTCTCTTTGTGTTTTTTCCCTGCACCATTCATGACAATTCTGCTATATTAACTGCCATAACATATAACCCGTATTCACATTATTGTAGATTATATTATAGTTACTGTTACTTTTTGGTTGCTTGCATCTCTGTCCATCTGTCCATCTTTTCTCTCTCCTTTTTTTCCTCCCAAACCGGTCAAGACAGGTGGCCGTCCTTCATAGAGGAGTCTGTCCAACGTTCCTGCCTGTACCGTACTCTACGGAGGGAATTGTTGGGTCTATGTAAATCATAAATAAGTCATAGTGTGGTCTTTGTCTACTCTGTAAAGTGTCCTAAGATAACTTTTTTTAGGATTTGGCACTAAAAATAAAATTGAATTGAATTGAATTGGAACCCTTTGTGCTCCAAGTGCCAAAGACCGTTGTTAGAGTGGCAGTCATTGGGGGGAAGTAGGTTTCAACTTCGTTAGTGCTCTTTTGGGTCTTAACGACAGCCGATGGAGTCACAGGAGGCCATTTGTTGCCAACAGTTGTTCTTTGAGGTTAGATTATTGAATCTCCTTGGATGAAAGAGCAGCATTGTAAATTGGAGATAAGTGATGTCTCAGACCTCCTCGGTTTAGCGATGGTTTCTCTACTTTTGCATAGATGGCTTCTTTTACTCCTCTTTCAAACCATCTGTCCTCTCTGTCCAGGATTTGGACATTGTCTCTGGCCTGAAGGCTGACCTCATGGAGAAGAATAAAATCCTCCTGGAATTTTCCAACGTCGCCTCAACTCAGGCGAAGTTCCTCGCCCATCTTAAGGCTTCCGGCGCTGGTGACTGTACCATGACGGCTGCCGACAACACCACCCTGCCATGGACTGGCTCCATCACCACCGGAACTTTGGCACCAACACTCACCGAGTCCCGCTGGCAGCAACAGGGTGCCAGGCCCAAGTCATCAGCACCCTCCACCTCCTGCCTTCTCCCCGCAGTGCTCCACCAGGGAGAACGAAGCGGCGGCCCCGGGTCTGGTGAGCTCAACTCCACTCAAGCCAAGGAACCCTGGTCAAGGGTGAACAGGGGCACTGGGGCTCGCCCATCACTCCCCCCTCCGCCTCCGGATCTACCACAGGATAACAGTTTTGACGTCCTAAGCCTGAAGGATTTTCCCCCACGCTCCAGCTTGTCTCCGGGATCCGCCCACAGAGTCGGTCGTGGCTCTCGCCGACCCAGGAGCCGGGGTCCGCTCGCCCAAACCAACCCCCCTGCTCCGCCCCGGTTAGGAGCAGCCGCGAGGCAGCGCATTCCCCCCATGCTGCTATAAGCCTAGTCTGCCGGGGGATATTACTTTTCCTAATACTCTGAGCTTCTCTCCTCTCTGTCTATGTCATTCATGTCTCATCAATGCATGTTATTAATTCAACTTCTTCCCCGGAGTTGTTTGTGCTTTGTCATCTCGCAGGTCCCTGCTGATCGTGGCGATGCCTACTGACGTGGTCCTGTGGATCTCTGCTGATGGTGGTAGTGCCTGCTGCCTTGGTCCTGTGTATCAGGTCCCTGCTGATGGTGGTGGTGCCTACTGCCATGGTCCTGTGTGCTGGTCTCTGCTGATGCTGGTGGTGCCTGCTGCCCTGGTCCCGAGCGCACGTCTCGGCTGATGGTGGTGGTGCCTGTTGCCGTGGTCCTGTGTGCAGGTCTCTGCCGATGGTGTCGGTGCCTACATATTTCAAGATGGCGGCGCCCTGCTCGGCTGCGGCTGCAACGGCTCCTGAGAAGATTAGACCTTCTACAACAAATAAGGCATCTAAACTAGTCAGTTTAACAGCTAACGTTCATCGTAACATCGGTAAACTAACATACGATCGACAGTTCATGCTAATAGTACATGCATCCTGCAAAACAACGACTTTGGACACATCGATCCTGCAGACTTTGGACAGCCTCGGACTGCTTCGTCAACAAGACCCGGCGGCCTGTGAAGCAGCGGGAGCTCCCACCAGCGCTGGCCGCTCCCGGAGGAGACGGAGACGGTGCGATAGGAAGCGGAAGCGCGGTAGCCGGGGAGGGCTAACGGCTAAGCTAAAGGCGAACCCCTGCAGAACGCCGCTTCCATCCATCCTGCTTGCCAACGTCCGCTCCCTGGAGAACAAAGTGGATTACCTGAAGCTGGATTTAACATCTAAACGGGAGATAAGAGACTGCTGTGCCATAATTCTCACGGAGACGTGGCTAAACTCCTCCATCCCCGACAGCGCTGTTAGCATGGAGGGACTGACAACTTTCCGGTTGGACAGAAGCTGCGCTCTCAGCGGTAAAACCTGGGGCGGTGGCGTTTGCATCTACAGTAACAACAGTTGGTGTAATAACCCTAACGTGGTCTCAAGTCATTGCTCTCCGGACATTGAACTTCTGGCTATAAAATGTAGACCGTTTTATATGCCCAGGGAGTTCACCACCATCATCATCACTGCTGTTTACATCCCCCCAAGTGCTAACACCAAGGAGGCTCTGAGTGTGCTCTACCGCTCCATCAGTGACTTGCAAACTACACATCCAGAGGGTGTCTTCATTGTTGCCGGGGACTTTAATCAGGCCAACATGAAGACAGTTCTCCCCCATTTTCCATCAGCATGTGGACTTTGCAACCAGAGGCTCAAACACACTAGACAAAGCCTACACCAACATCAAGGCAGCATACAAGGCAGCCCCCCGCCCCCACCTTGGCTCATCAGACCATCTCTCTGTTATGCTAATTCCTGCATACAGGCCCCTGCTCACCAGAGGACTACCCACTGTGAAGCAGGTGAGGCTCTGGCCTGAGGGATCTGTGTCAGCACTACAGGACTGTTTTGAGTGCACAGACTGGGACATCTTTAAGACAGCTGCAACTGTGGACAACACCATCGATGTGGAGGAGTATGCTGAATCTGCGTCGGCTTACATCCAGAAATGCATGGAGGATGTCTCTGCCACTAAGACTGTCACCACACGGGCTAATCAGAAACCCTGGATGACCAATGAGGTACGTGCTAAGCTGAGGGCACGGAATGTAGCGTTCAAGTCCGGGGACGGTGAGGCACTCAGATCAGCCAGAGCCAACCTGAACCGTGCCATCAGAACAGCTAAACGTGCCTATGGTCAGAGAATCCAGGGATTCTTCCACGACCCGACAAACACCAGGCGCATGTGGAAAGGCATCCAGACCATCACCGACTACAAAGCTGCTCCTCTACCCTGCGACGACAACACAGACTTCCTCAACGAGCTCAACTTCTACTTTGGTCGGTTTGAAGCTCGTAACCACACTCCTGCGAGGAAATCCCCACCTCACCCCGATGAACAGGCACTCAAACTTGAGACAGCTGAGGTCCGGAGGACACTGAGTAGAGTCAACGCGCGGAAGGCAGCGGGCCCTGATAACATACCGGGTCGGGTGTTCAAAGACTGTGCTGACCAGCTGGCTCACGTCCTTACGGATCTATTCAACATCTCGCTGTCACTTGCTGTCGTCCCTTCCTGTTTTAAGACTGCCACCATCATACCTGTGCCCAAAAAACCCACAATCTCATCCCTCAATGATTACCGCCCTGTTGCACTGACTCCAATCATGATGAAGTGCTTCGAGAGGCTGGTGAAGGACCACATCATCTCCAAACTCCCCTCCTCTTTTGACCCTCTCCAGTTTGCTTACCGCTCCAATCGCTCCACAGAGGACGCCATCTCCTCTACACTCCACCTGAGCCTGGATCATCTGGAGAGGAATAACACCCACGTGCGTATGCTGTTTCTGGACTTCAGCTCAGCATTTAACACGATCATCCCCCAGCATCTGGTGAGCAAACTGGCCCCCCTTGGACTCAACAACCCCCTTTGTAACTGGCTGCTAGATTTCCTCACAGACAGGCCCCAGTCTGTGCGGGTCGGCAGAAACACCTCCAGCATCATCTCCCTCAGCACAGGCTCCCCCCAGGGCTGTGTCCTGAGCCCACTGCTCTTCACCCTGATGACCCATGACTGCCGTGCCAGGTTCAGCACGAACCACATCATTAAGTATGCGGACGACACGACAGTGGTGGGCCTCATCAGGGACAACGACGAACTGGCCTACAGAGAGGAGGTGAAACATCTGGTGGACTGGTGTGACATGAACAATTTGATCCTGAATGTCAACAAAACAAAAGAGATCGTCGTTGACTTCAGGAAAAAACAGCCCAGTCACACCCCCCTCCTCATCAACAACGCCGCAGTGGAGCGGGTCAGTAGCACCAGATTCCTGGGGGTGCAGATCACCGACACTTTGACCTGGTCCCTTCACACCTCTGCTCTTGTGAAGAGAGCACAGCAGCGTCTGCACTTTCTGCGTCGGATGAGAAGAGCATTCCTTCCCCCTCCCATTCTCACCACCTTCTACAAAGGGACAATAGAGAGCATTTTAACCAGCTGCATCTCTGTCTGGTCTGGGGCCTGCAACGCCTCAGACTGGAAACATGTAGAAAGAGTGGTGAGAACAGCGGAGGGTATCATCTGTACAGCTCTTCCTGCTATCCACGAGACTGCACGCAGACGCTGCCTGACCAGGGCAGAGTCCATCATCAAGGACCCCTCTCACCCCCATCATGTTCTGTTCTCCCTGCTGCCCTCTGGTAAGAGGTTCAGCAGCTTCAAGAGCAGAACATCCAGACTCCACAACAGCTTCATCCCCCACGCAATAAGACTTTTAAACTCCAAATAACCCCCCCCCCCCCACACACACACACACACACACACTCACTTGTCACTTTACTGGACACTGCGTCACTTTACTTGGACACTATGCACCACCTCATTCCATTCTGTTACTCTCTGTTTATATTCACCGTTCACTGTTTATTTATTATTTATACTTAATATTCTGCTGCTAATACTCACTTCAAACAGCTGTCAACTCTGTCAACTTAGATGCTATATTATATTTTATTTTATTTTATATTTTATTTTATTTTATATTTTATATTTTATTTGTTGTAGATATGTCTATATCTTGCCTCCTTTAATATTTTATATTTACCTTTTATATTGTATATTTTTTGGTGGTTTCTGGAGCCTTGCAACGGAACTTCGTTTGTATACATGGAAATGTGTGTGAATGACAATAAAGTTTGTCTAAGTCTAAGTCTAAGTCTACTGTAGTGGTCCTGTGTGTAGGTCTCTGCTGATCGTGGTGGTGCCTGCTGCCGTGATCCTGTGTGCTGGTCCCTGCTGATGTTGGTGGTGCCTGCTGCCCTGGTCCTGTGTGCAGGTCTCTGCTGATCGTGGTGGTGCCTGCTGCCGTGGTCCTGCATGCCGCTTCCTGCTACTTCAATAACTATTAGTCATTTATTCTATCACTAGTCTTATAAATTATAAAATTTGTAGCCATAAAAACACCATCAGTGGTATGTCTTGCTGTATCGTAGCTGCTATTGCCCCTACTCATCATTGATCATGTTTGTCATAATTATTTTAATTTTCATGTTCTGTCACCCTAGATGTGCGTGTTCCTGCCGTTCTGCTATGCAGACTGCCATAACATGTGGGTCATGTTCACATTACTATAGATATTGTTATAGTTACTGTTACTTGCTGGCTGCTTGCATCTCTGGAAGTGTGTCAGTCTCTCTGTCTTTTGTCTATCGTTGAGTTTCTCTCTTTCTCTCTCCTTTTCTCCAACCGGTCAAGACAGATGGCCGTCCTCCACAGAGCTGGGTCTGTCCTACGTTCCTGCCTGTTAAAGGGAAGGTTTTAGTTGCCACCGTACTCTATGGGGGAATTGTTGGGTCTATGCCTACTCTGTAAAGTGTCCTGAGATAACTTTTGTTATGATTTGGCACTATAAATAAAATTGAATTGAATTGTTGTCATCAAAGGAGTGGGTTTTCTCCTTGAGATGTAAGAGGACAGCGGAGTGCAGGCCTGAGGGGTTAGCTCTCCTGTGTTGGGCCATGCATTTATGCAGTGGTTGTTGCCACTCCAACAACGGTCGTTGGCACTTGGAGCACAAGGGGTTCCAGTGACATCATCGGCCTTGCGAAAGGTAAAATACCTGGATCTCCACACCAGATAGTTAGACCAGTCCCAGCCTGGTCAGTTGCGTACTTGAACTGATACGTCTTCCTAGACAAATAACCAAGTCCAGTTGCTTTTGACTAAAATTGCCTTGGGCGTATATGAACCATTTTCTTTTTTTTCCTCTTTAGTCCACTCGATGGAGCTCTTTGTTCAACAAAGGGTTGAAAACAGATTGCTTTACATTAAGCCTTTTTCTTTAAACCAAGAGCTTCATCTCATGGGCTCAACAAATCCAGCTTTTGGCTTATGAGGCCCTATGAAGCTTCATTTACCTTTCCCTGGAGAATATATTTAATTGTTGGGAGGAATATAAATGGTTGATAAACTTACTGATGAGGTTTCGGTAAATTCAGTGACGACAGGAAAAGGCCTGGTTATTCTCCTTTCATAATGTTGAGAAAATGTGCCTTTGTACGTCGAAAAGAATGCTGCACATGATTGCATCAGTAGGTCCTTAGTGGAATTTTCCTCTTCCTTTGAAAAACGTGAAAACCTTCTCATTTGAATTACTTACACCTGGCTTGACTTAGCCGCCCCTTCTCATCCTTACTTAGTGTACGTGCAACTAATTAAACCAGGGTGATCACACTAGACAAGTTCAAAATGTTTCTAAATGTTGCCTTTCTATGACAGTTTCCTGGTCATTTATTTCTGTTTGGCCTGCTGAACTGAGGGTTGGTGTAACAACCAATAAATACTTGATTTATTCTGAAATACTGTTGTTTTTTTTATTGTCCATAATTTGATAAAATATCTGCTGTGGCTATAAGGCTATGGTTATTTAATGTTTTTTAAATAACCAAGGCACTTCAACAAAAAAACTTTTTTTTTTTTTTTTTTAAAGCAGTGAGCCAATTTAAACAGTAACCACTGTCAGAATAGAAGGTTTCAAAAATGTTTTCTTAGGGCTATAGGATCAAAAAATGAATAGGAAGTTTAGAGGCCCTTACTTTGAATGACTTCAGCACATCTGCGCCCACAGGACATCACTAATTCTTATTCTTTTACCAAATCAATTGCCTTTTTGAGGGCCTCAACATATGTAAAAAGTCCCCAGAATTTGCAAACTTGTCAAGTGTCGTGTAAATTTAGGTATTTTATGGGTCTCATGTATGGGCATGGCAAAATGCCACCGTAGCGCCCCCTAGAAATTTGCGAACATTGAGCCCCTTGATAAGGTTTCACCTAGAGTTACAAAAATCAGAAGGCTCATAGAAAGTGAGGAGATGCAAGAAAAAGTTTCAAGAAGCCATATCCTAAACCCAACAGGCTATTTTGAGTCAAACATGAAAATTTAGTCCATATTTTGCCTTTTGATGGAGCCTTATGTAGGAACCTCGGTGTGAACTTCTCCTTTGTGACCTTTCATTCCTTATTTCCCTTTGGCCATCTGCTAAATCTCACAGGAGAGCGATGTGAGATAAGGAGTTTTACAACTTTTGACCTGTGCGTAGGGTGAGTAAAAAGTGCATTCCAGAACACCTCCTCCCGAAATGGAGACACTTTTACTCTCTCTTTTTCGGTCTCTTCTTCTTTGTTCTTTGTTTGCAGCACCTAGTCTTTACTCCCCGTGGAGAACACTTCTTTAACTTCAAAGTTATAATTTTCCTTTGTTCAACTTTGTTGCTCAAAAGTTCGCAAGAAACGTTACTTTTATATTTTTTATATTTTTTTGAAAAGTGTTTTCGTTTATTAATCTATTTTTAATGTGCAACTTTGTAAGTCCTCTATGTTAGGTTTTTATCTTCCTTTGTAACTATAGTTAAGCCAATTGGTGTTGATCTTTGTTGCATCTGTCCGGCCGGCAGGTTGCATTGAATTTTGCGAGATACCAACAAAACAGAATCAGTCAGAACTCTTTTTGACCACCAACCTGAAGGGCCTGAATCAGCGCAGGGCCGTGAAGCAGCAGCAGTCCCGCTGCTCCAACTGCGCCAGTTCGACAGTCGACCTAGTCCACAGCCGAACTGCAGAGCCGTCAACACCAAGCCTCGGTGACCCACGGACCCAGCTGCTCTCTCACTGTGAGACACCTCGCCGACTGTACCACCTCAATGGCGAGAGTAAGGTTGGCACTTTTACTACAGCTCCTGGTTAAGACTGTTGGTGATAATTGGGTTGTGATCGAAGTTCTGTTGATAGGCTAATTAGAGCCAGTTTAAGTCCGCCGGTAATGTTATAAACCAGCCCCTTAGGTTTGAGCTACTCTGGTCTTAAGCTTGTTATAGCCACATTTAACCCATTTATTCCTTATTTATTCAGTGCTGCATTATTCTGTATTATCCTTGCCAGTTAATCAAATAAATGCTTATAACTTCATGTCGTTCTGAGAATCTTCCCTTCTGTGCAGAGTTGAGGGTCACTGTTACGGTACAAACTAACGTGTTCCAAGACGAGACTGATGAAATTTAAGTAATCAATTACGTTAAGTTGCGGTATTCTTCTACATTAACAGGTATTAAACCTTTACCAAAGTTTAATAAACACCCTGTCTAAGTTGGTGTGGTGCCCTACTTCGAGGTAAATTAAATCCTAAATTTTAATGAGTCGAGTTAATTCACAATTATTCGGCGATTAATCTATTCGAGCCATAATACGTGGAGACTCCCCTGTACTTACTTTAAGGAACTCGTCCTAGAGATTTAACCCGATCGAGACCAAAATTGGCCTGTACCATTTCAAGACCCTTGTGATCAAAGTTACCTCATATTGTTCCTTTTTTTTAAAGCGTGTGCCCGTGGCATGGCGGCAAATAATGGCGTTTTTCCATTAAACAGGAAGTAGCTAATAACTTCAGCACAAATTGTCCAATCTGATCCGAACTTCTGATGGTTGATGAAGGTCCGGCCCTGAACAGAACCACATCTTAATATTAACTCATAGTCAGAGCACCCCCACTGGCGACAGGAAATATTTGGCTTTTTGAAGGTGTCATACTTTAACGAACTCCTCCTAGAGATTGAATCCCATCACCTTCAAAATTCGCCTGTACTATCTAAAGACCTTAGTGATCAAAGTTACTGCATATCATTTTGTTTCATTTCAACGTGGGTTTTTCGTTTGATTTACAATAAGGCAAAGCATGTTTGGAAGTTGCTCTCTAGTGTCACACAGTGGACACCGGAAGTTGGGTTCAACTCAATAACTCAATATTAACTCACAGCCACAGCACCACCTTGATCGACTTCAAACATGGTTAATACCATCTTAAGACATGTGTGACCAAGTCCGGGCCTGGACACGCCTACATCTCAATAATGACTCTAAGTGATAGCGCCTTAGAAATTTTTTTTTTGCTCCGTGTCGCCATGGTTTGGTGTCAATGTTAGGCCTTTTGCAATAGTTAAGAAATAGGAAGTAACTTTAATTACAGCATATGCTGTACTTTTCAATCTGCACCACATTTCTTATGCATGACAAGTATCATGTCCTAAACACACCTACAACTCAATATTTACTCACACTGCTGGTTCATATTGGCAGAATGAAAAATTACAACGATTATCCAATTTACATGAACTTGACATTGTGGATTCTGCACTTCATGTATGGGAACATAAGGCATGTTTTGTGCATTTTGGATATTGGCATGGTGGCCATTTTGGGCTTCTCACCATCAAAAAGGAGGTCGCTCTAACTTAAATATACATTGTCCAAACTGCATCAAATTTGCTTGCAGCCTGATAGGACAAAATTCATCTGATTTACATTAAAAATTTCAATGTGTATTCTACACTTGATGAAGATCAACACAAAGCGTGCATCCCGCATTCGCCCAAAGAGGACCCTATTGTAATTGGAATGATTATTATTATTATTAATAAGGAGAGGCGTGATTGGGAGGAACGGCCTCCTTGATCTAAATCCGAGTGGCCGTCTGTTATTAGACTTCTGTGCTAGCCACGGATTGTCTATAACTAACACCATGTTCGAACATAAGGATGCTCATAAGTGTACGTGGTACCAGAGCACCCTAGGCCAAAAAGGTCGATGACGATTTAGTGATCGTATCATCTGATCTGAGGCCGTATGTTTTGGACACTTGAGTGAAGAGAGGGGCAGAGCTGTCAACTGAACACCATCTGGTGATGAGTTAGGTCAGAGGATGGGGGAAGATTCTGGACAGACCAGGTAAGCCCAAACGAGTGACTGCCGTGTCAGAGGCAAAGCAGCGGGTGTGGGAGGAGTTCGGAGAAGTCATGGAGAAGGATTTTTGGGTGGCACCAAGGTGCTTCTGGAAAACCATTCGACACCTCAGGAGGGGGAAACGGGGAACCGTCCAAGCTGTTTACAGTAAGGACGGGACGCTGGTGACCTCAGCCGATGAGGTAATCGGGCGGTGGAAGGAGCATTTTGAGGAACTCCTTAATCTGACTAACACGCCCTCTTTTGTAGAGGCAGAGCTGGAGGCTGATGGGGAATCGTTGTCAATATCTCTGGCGGAAGTCACTGAGGTAGCCAAACAACTCCACAGTGGCAAAGCCCCAGGGATTGCTGAGATTCGTCCAGAAATGCTGAAAGCTTTGGGTTTGGAAGGGCTGTCTTGGTTGACACATCTCTTCAACATTGCATGGAAGTCTGGGACAGTGCCAAGGGAGTGGCAGACCAAGGTGGTGGTTCCCCTATTTAAAAAGGGGGACCAGAGGGTGTGTGCCAATTATAAGGGTATCACACTACTCAGCCTCCCTGGTAAAGTCTTCTCTACGGATTCCGTCCTGGACGTGGAACAACGGACTAGCTCTTCACTCTCACAAGGATCCTGGAGGGGGCCTGGGAGTATGCCCATCCATGTGCTTTGTGGATCTGGAAAGGCATATGGAGGGTGGAGGGTGGCTGGAGTCTCCCTTAGAGATAGGGTGAGATGTTCAGCCATCTGTGAGGGACTCGGAGTAGAGCTGCTGCTCCTTTGCGTTGAAAGGAGCCAGTTGAGGTGGTTTGGGCACCTTGTAAGGATGCCCCCTGGGCGCCTCCCTAGGGAGGTGTTCCAGGCACGTCCAGCTGGGAAGAGGCCTCAGAGAAGACCTAGGACTAGGTGGAGAGATTATATCTCCACACTGGCCTGGGGACGCCTTGGGATCCCCCAGTTAGAGCTGGTTAATGTGGCCCGGGAAAGGAAAGTTTGGGGTCCCCTGCTAGAGCTGCTGCCCCCGCGACCCGACCAAGCGGTTGAAGACGTGTGTGATGAGATGAGTGAGTAAGCAATAAACTCTTAGTCCAACACAGTCTCACTCCCAACGCGTCAAAAACGGACGATTGGTCAGGGGCCTTTGGCGTTAGTTACGGACTAAAAAGGTCTCCTTAAACGTACAAACATGACGCAGAGGGCTTTCAACTCATTCCAATGTAAGCCCGTCCGCGGCGATATTTGAAGCTTAGGGCTATCCTTAAACGTCCATATTTGAAGTTTTGGGCTCTCCTTAAACGTCCATATTTGAAGCTCAGGGCAGTCTTTAAATGAGTTGAAAGCCCCCTGCGTCGGGTTTGAACGTAGGCAGGACGTATGCCTCTTTTCGCATGTGTCCATGGTGCATTGTGGGTCTATTTGATTACATCTTTTTTCATCGCTTGACACACGGACTATTAAAGGTAAGTAGCTAGTAATAAATAGTGCTAAAAACGATTTGAGAACTATCAAATGTGTAAATCATTGCATTCTATGTCCTTTCGCCGTCTATTAATGTAATAGAAACTAGATTATTATCGGCTGTATAATGTTTTAAGAGCTCAGTTAACATTCATTTAACTAGGGAATAAAGCTAGTCAGCTTGCGCGGACAACCGCTAACGTGATATTAAACTTTGAAGATGCTTTGTATAAATATCCGTTTTCACAATAGCTAATATTAATTGAAAGAGATCGCTCATCGTTATTGTTTTAGGTGTTTAACGTTATATGCGTTTACACGCTCCCAATTAGTCTTACGTTACATGAAATGGTAAGCTAAAATGATATGTATTTTAGATTTAATCTTTTCTTTTAATCAGGCTGTCTAGTTGAGATTAAAATATATTTTTAGACACCCTAGATTACGTAAAGACACGTACAGGTGCAAAGCCAGGAATACATAAGACACGGTAGAGGACAGACAAAACAGGTGTACCGTCAAATATGTGACCCATTTACTATGTTTGTGACTATTTGTGCATGTTTTAAGGAAGAATGCATTTGTTAATATACCACCTAACGTATTTTGTTTTCAATAGACCTTTTCAACGGAATTCCATTGCTAGGCAACAGCCTTGTTCCTTGTTTACTTCCTGACAGCTGGTGTCATTCACATACACTGCAACAGGAAATAAACTAGGACTGTTTTGGAATGTTTAAGTTTACATCTTTGAAAAGGTCTATAGGTATTTCTTAATTCATAACAAGCATGTATTGTTACCTTCTAGAGCCCTCAAGAAACTATCACATATACAGTTTTTATAAATTGACTTGGAAAAAAAACTAATTTGGGGACACAGGTCCTGAGTAGTATTATGCTGTAGCAGTTTTCTTTGAAGGCCAACATGTAAGAGCACTGTATTTATTGTGTTAATTTATTATTCACTGGTAACACAGCATGCAGTGTTCTCATTTCTTATTTCTGTTTCTGTCTCCAGATGCCTACTCAAAAACAATGCATCACATGCAAGGAAACGATTGGTGTGGCCAGCAAGATGTGTAAGCAGTGCGGGGCCAAGAAGCCTTACAAAAAAAAATTAGAAAATCAAAAGAAAAAATTTGGCCATGATAGGAAACACACAAAAAAAAACTGCAGCATCAACAAAATGTATGATGCAACAAATTTACTGGTAGGTTATTTTTTTTCTTTCAGACAGTTGTCATAAATCAATGCATGTGACATGTGAAGCATTTGCGGGACCAGGCAGTGTGAGTACAAACGGGCCTGGGGCGCGGGGGGAGAGGGAGGGGGGACAAGTACCCTAAAGCCCGAGGCGCGGTGCGGAAGGACAGTGTGAGTGCGCCCTAAGTCACTGGTGAACAGGGATATGTACTACTAGATCAGAGCCTGCTGTTATTGCGTATATATAAACACATTGCTATCTATCAATTTTGGATAAAATATCCTGAAAATGAACATTTACATTGCAGGATTAGAATTCGGAAGTTGTTCCTTAACGCATATCTGACGGTATTTGATATCTTATAGTGTGGTTTTGACCTGCTCTTTATGAAAAGTGTCCTGAGACTACTTCTGTTATGATTAGATACCATGAATAAAATTTAAGTGGATAGTTTGTAGCGTTAGCTGTGTTTTTAGATATTGAAGCATGTGATGCTTCCCTTGTCTCACACTGAATTGGAATAGCTGTGTTTGTTACCAAGGTTTTTTGTTTTTTACATTGCTACTAAAACAGTTTCTAGTGACCTCACTCTGAGTCTCAATGTATAGCTTATATGTATAGGTATCAAAGCATAAAATATATTTTTTTATGTATTATGACCTTCCATTTATGTATCCAATTTTCTGTCTTGTGATTTTGTGCCAATTTTGTTTCAGCTCCACAATCGACATCCCATCCTCCTTGCCAGCAGAACTCCAGATGGGTTTACAGCCGAGTGTGTCTGTCCATGGGAAATGGACACTGAAGATGCCAGGAATGCCCTTATTACAATTAAGAGGATTTATGAAAGTCTTCTTAGCGGTAATGTACACAGTGCATGCTATATTTTCAAGACTCCTTTGAAATACTGCCTTTGCAACATATTTCTGCAGATAGCAAAGCAAAGTCTTTTTTTCTTTGTTAACATGTGAACAACATGGCTTAGGATGAAAATGCAGACCTGGTTACCCATCAGTCTTTAACTGTGTCCTTCCACAATTTGATGCGGAATAATGAATCTTGATTGATTCTATAGTGGTATTATGTCTCTTTCATTTGGTACTGACATGTTCAGTTTGTACAGCAAACTGTTTTGTGCTCTAATCAAGTGTCACACACTTATTGTTCCTTATATCTTTCTTTCTTTTTTAAGGACCGTGCCGAGGTGTTGGTGCAGTGGCTGCCTTGCTCTGGATGGTGTGTATGTTCTTAAGTTTATTTTACTGTAGATAAGGAAAATCCACTTATAAAAATAGTAAAATGTCTTCAACTTTAACTGCAGTTTAATAAGGGACAGCAAAGTCTGAGGGTCAAGCAAGTCACATAGCAGTCAAATGTTTTGGGCAGTATTGTGCATTGGACTTGAAATAAATTCACAGTATATAACATAATCAAGAAACCCCCTGTGCAATATCACTATAATGTTAAATGATTCAAAATTGTATCACCTTATAAAAGTGAACGCCACAATTTTCTCAGTTTTGGCCTGGTGTCTAATGCAATCTAAGAAAAAAACATTCCTCATAAAACGGCACAAAACTGCAAGATTTAACTTGGCCAAAAACATGAAGAAAAAAAGATTCCTACTGGCAATACAGTCTTAAGTCAAATTAAACCTAAATTTACAATTTTTTTTCCCCCATACAAATTTCCCATTTACACAGACTCTGTGCTGTTGCGTCTCTGTGACTACCTCCAATGCCAGCTCAGAGGTGTAACAGTTCTGTTGCCCCCATTCCTTCTCCATACCTTTCACACTGACGTTGGGGAGTTTTGTTATACACTGTCTAAATATGATATTGAAAAGCTCATTTTCAAAAAAGAATGCATGCATACCTGTATAATCCATATCTCATTGTAAATAGTACAGTGTCAGTTATATTCTCAAAAATTATGAACAATTTGACAGTAATACTTCTTGCTGTGTTTCTGTCTTACAGTGGGGACAAATGGAAAAACTCCTGGGAGCCGAAAGAAAATGTTTTGCAAAAATAAATGTTTTTAAATCACATATACCAGTTACTGGCTGTGTTCCTTCATATACACTTGATTTCTATGATCGTTCAGAACCTTTCAAGAGAGAATTGTAGTAGTTGCAGTTTCCCCAAAAAAAACAACATTTTGTGTAATTTTTACTGTTGGCAAATTTAGTGTTCAGTCACCATCTTAAAAACATGAGAAATAGAATGATTTACTGAAAAAAGGTGGATGTAATACAATTATTTTTTGGCTTATTCCCTCACCTTTTCTTAAAGCAGAAATATTTTTCCATCCCCTGGGTTTCTTTCTATGTATTATGTATTTGTACGCTGAAGACAATACCCAGACAAAAGGAAGAGTACATCCTGTTCACACAGCTAAAAATAAACTTTTAAATGTATTCACAATCACCATGATCTACAGGCACCTTATCGATTCATCTGAAATGCTCATTCTTGGCTGGTGTAATAACACCCATAAGGATAAGGTAAGAAGATGCCAGAGAGGGATAATGTTTTTATCGTAGAATCACTTAGCTTAGACTCATAATTGTTGTCCTTTACTAAGTAAATAATTGGGCTTTTGTTTTTGAATACATTTATGACTTGACATGGGTTTTAAATCATCCTGCAGTCCCATTGGAGAACCGAGTACCCGCCTCCCGGAAGTATTTTTTTCAACAAATCTCCTGATAAAGAGTCCTTAATAACTTCACAATACGATGGGTTAATGCAATGGCCATCGATTATAATTATTTCTTTCGGATCTGAGAAATATAGTTTTATTTTGTCAGTTTTGGATAATGGAAGGCTACGTTTTTACCCCCAGCCACCGTTGCGCTTGTTTGGCTTGTGTTGCAGGCGGAAATGGTGTGTTCGAATACTATTTTGAGCTGTCCGCCGTGGATGGGCTGCATTCCAACTCAAATTGCCGCCGTTCAGCGTGGTGTGTTCGAATACTATTTTGAGCTGTCCTCCGTGGATGGGCTGCATTCCAACTCAAATTGCCACCGTTCAGCGTCACTAGCTCTGTTGATGAGACATTTTATAGCCAGTGATTGTAAAATATGAAGTGGCTCATTAATATAATTTAATATTATATTTTTAAGAATATATGGCTGATTATATTTAAAATAAAATCGTATTTCGTATGTGTCTTCCTCAATTAATATTGAACCACATACGAATCAGAATGGGTTTTTATTATCATATTGTCATATTAAAAGGAAAAAGACGAAAAAATATATACTGTATAATATAAAATAAAAGGTAAATACTAAATAATAGATAACAGGCTATAGACATTTGAATGTAATTCCCGTGCTGGGCAACAGCCTTGGTCCTCGTTAACTTCCCCAAATTTCAGTCCTGGAGGGCCACTGTCCTGCATGTTTAAGTTTCTCCCTGGTCCAACACACCTGTTTCTAATGATGTGCTCGTTATCAAGCAGCTGAAGCTTGTCACAGGTTTGAAAATCATATAATCTATATATGTAATAATATGTTGCTGAGGATATTTCTCTTTAAGAAACATCACCTCGATGCACTGGGACGCATCATCAGTGTTGTTACCTGGGGTCGTAAGGAGTTTCGGGTCTTGCAACAGACCCCCTCGCCCAGGCGACCCTGCCGGGGGTGATCAAGTCCCGGCCTGCGTCCCAATAGCAGCCCACGGATCAGCCCTTTTAATCCACAGCCACCTAGTGGCTTTCTCTGCGGCTTCACTAGCAGATTGAATGGCCCTCTTTTTGGCCGGCCCTGTAATGCCCAGTTGACCAAATACTCTACAGAGCGAGCGTCCTGCAAAGCCTCTGCAGCCAACTTCAACCGGCTCATAGACTTTCCTCCAGCCCCTGCCTCTGCACACCTCCACCAGTTCCTGGTACTTCTCGCGCTTCCTTTCGTTGGCTTCCTCAATCCGCTCTTCCCAGGGCACGGTTAGCTCCAGCATGATCAGTTGTTTTGAGACCTCAGATGTTATAATCATGTCTGGTCGGAGGGGTGTTGGTGCAATGTGTTGTGGAACCTCAGCTGTTTTCCAAGGTCAGCCTGCAGCACCCAGTCAGGGGCTGTATGGAGGAGGCCTGTTGTTGCCTGACGCCGGGTGCCTGGTCTCTCTCCGGCCTTGACGAAGGGGACTGTCTTGGGAGCTCGATGGTGTCTGCTGGTGCTGATAGCTGAGGCTATACTCTCAGCCACTGCCTTGAGCACCTGGTCATGGCGCCACCGATAGCGACCATCAGCCAGGGCTCTTGGGCAGCAGCTAAGGAGATGTTCTAGAGAGCCTCTTCTGGAGCAAATGGGACAAGAAGGTGTCTCACTCTTCCCCCAGGTGTGGAGGTTTGCTGGGCTTGGGAGGGCATCATAGACTGCCTGCACCAGGAACCGGACACGGTGGAAGTCTGCCTGCATGATGTTCGACCAGGTGACTTTGCGCTTCAACGTGCTCTCCCACCTTGTCCACGCTCCCTTCTGCCGGAGTCCCACTGCCCTGCTCACTCTCTCTTCTTCCAGACCAGCTCGAACCTCTTCTTGGAGTAGTTGGTGTCGCTCCTTGCCCCAGGCCTTGCTGATCTGGGTCTTTGGAAAGTAGCCCAAGCCCGCTCTTCCTGTTGCCAAAACCCCCACCAGGGCCTTCTGCCTTAGGCGTGACTCTGCCACCTCCACGGCCTTCCCTGCCTTCCATTTCCTTCCTGTCCTCACTTCAATCCCAGCTGATGACACCTTGTGGTCCCTGGAGTCCCTGTATTGTAGGGCTTCTCTTGTGCGTGCCACCTTGAACTCCTCAGTGAGTCCGCTGAAGGGCAGCTGCAGGGTGTTACTTGTCCCATACAAAGCAGCGCTGGTGAGACTACAGGGGAGGCCCAGCCACTTCCGAAGAAAGCCACTGATCTTCCTTTCGAGGGTTTCCACTGTTGTCATTGGGACGGAGTAGACAAGGAGAGGCCACAAGACTCTGGGCAGGATGGAGTGCTGGTAGATCCACGCTTTAAATCTACCAGGCAAGCCCGACTTGTCCACCTTGGTAAGCCAAGCTCCAAGCTCTTCACTCGACTTCTGGATGGCAACAGTGTCTTTCAGGGTGGAGTCGAAAAGCTTACCCAAGCTTTTGACTGGCTGTTCAGTGATGGATGGAATTGCTATTCCTGAGATGGAAAAACTGAATTTGTCGATCACCTTCCCCTTCTTCAACACCATGGACCTTGACTTGGAGGGCTTGAAACTCATTCTTGCCCATGTGATGAGTCTCTCTAGACCTTGCAAGATCCACCTACTCCCTGGGACTGATGTTGTTGTGATGGTAAGGTCATCCATATACGCTCTTATAGGGGGCTGTCGAACACCTGATTTGGACAGGGGCCCCCTACATTCCAGCTCAGCAGCCTGGACCACCATGTTCATCGCTAGGGCGAAGAGGATGACAGAGATGCTACACCCTGTTATTATCCCTTTCCCCAGGAGATGCCAGTCTGATGTTACTGACCCAGAAGTGACTCTGAACCTGAAATTGTTGTAATAATCCAGGATCAGGTCCTTGATCTTACTGGGAACATGGTGACGGTGTAGAGCAAGCTCAACCAGTTTGTGCGGGATGGACCCATAGGCGTTGGTCAAGTCCAACCACAGCACAGCGAGGTCACCTCTGCTCTCATGTGCCTCTCTGATTAGCTGTGTCACTACTCCCGTGTGCTCTATGCAGCCAGGAACTCCAGGAATCCCGCCCTTCTGCACAGAAGGGTCGATGTAGTCGTTCTTGAGGAGGAACTCGGCCATTGTCCGGGAGACGATGCTGAAAAACACCTTCCCTTCCACACTTAATAGAGAAATCGTCCGGAACTGGTTGATGTTCTTCGAGTCCTCCTCCTTGGGGATCCAGACTCCCTCTGCACATCTCCACTGGTCCGCCACTTTCCCCCTTCGCCAAATCACCTTTAAGATCTTCCACAGGTGCCTTAGGAGCTCTGGACAGCGCTTGTAGACGATGTAGGGTACGCCACTGGGGCCTGGTGAAGATGCTGAACGTGCTGCCTTGATAACCTCTTCAACCTCCTTGAGACTTGGCTCTGCCAACTTGAACTCCGCTGTTGGTGGAGCAGGGCTGATTAGAGCTTTGTTGGGTCCAAGGTCTTGCTCCCTCAGGGGATCACTCATGGTGGTCTGAAGGAAGCGGTTCACTTCCTCTGCCGAGCACTCAAGCCGGCCACTGCGCTTATCCCCTAGCAGCTGTTTAGCAAAGCGGAAGGGATTGGCAATAAAGGCTGCTCGCTTCCTGGCTCTCTCTCTTCCCCTCCGCCTATGCCACTCTGCTCTGCTAAGAGTTTTCAATCTGTTCCGCAGGATGTAATGCAGCTCTGCTAACGGTTGCATCTCCTCATCAGTAGCTGTTTTGAACTGTTTCTTGAGGGTTCGAAGCTCCTGTCGCAGTTGGTGTATCTTGGTGTTACCCTTCTCGATCAGACCAAATCTTTCTGAGCCATAGCTCATGATTATGGTGGTCATTGCCTTTAATCTTCTATCAACATCTCCTTTGGTGGTGGCTTGGATGATTTTGGACACATCCTCGTCAAACTGCAACCACTCACTCCGTTTGCTAGCCGGGGGCCACTTAATCCGCTGCTGTGGAATTACTCTGCTGGGATTGGGAGGCTCTGGTGCGTGGAGGGACTGGGCTCTGTGGGGTGCCTCCTGGCCGGGCTCCTCCTGCGTCTCACCAGGTCCAGGACCTGTGCGTTGCTCCTCACGCTCCTGCTCCAAACATTTCATTCTGGCCTGATGGATTCTTAGGCCACGCTGGTTCTTGCACAGCTTACCGCAGAAACATGTGATGTTCGTAGTCGTCGTCAGTTCATTTGCGGGGGTCGTTACCATTAGGTCTGTCCGATTGGAGATCTCATGCTCCCCCCCTCTCGGGATCTCCTGGGGGTATTTCTCTTTAGGGTTTTCCGTAGCTTATTGGGGTTCTTCCTCACGAAAGATACAGAGTGGGGTGCTGGCCCAAACTGTCCCTGGTGCCGTCTTTCCGAGCCGTCAACTGTCTCTCCAGTAGTCTCCAAACTGATCTTGGATGTCACCCAGTCTCTTCCTAGGAGTCACTGGCCAGGCCAGAGTTTGATCTACATCATCAAATAAAGTACTGTGTGTGTGTGTGTGTGTGTGTGAGTGTGAGTGTGAGTGTGAGTGTGAGTGTGAGTGTGAGTGTGAGTGTGTGAGTGAGTGAGTGAGTGAGTGAGTGAGTGAGTGAGTGAGCGAGCGAGCGAGCGAGCGAGCGTGCGTGCGTGCGTGCGTGCGTGCGTGCTTGCGTGCGTGCGTCATACATAAAACATCATTCTTAATGCTTGCATTGGCTAATAATAACATATACACAGTGAATATTGTGATATATGAAGGGGACTCATGTCAGTCAACAAAGAAACAAACAAAGAAACAAACAAAGAATGAAACAAACAAACAAACAAACAAACTTTTATGTGTAGAGCCTTCAAAGTGCTGTCTGGATGTAGGGTTTGGATGACCTGAGTCCATGACATGAAAAAATTAAAACTTTGCTGTAGAGCTAAACCAAATACATCATTGGAAAGGTCTCGACCTGGGGAGTAATAATATGTTAGTATTAATATTATACATGGCTCCTGTTTTGAAATAATGAACTTTGAACCTTGACCTCAGGGCCTGTTTGAGGGCTTATAATTCTGCAATAAAAAGAAATACAGAAATGGGACCAACTGTTATAGAGAGCTCTTGACCCCAGCTATAACATGAGTACAATCAACAATTTTGGGTTTTGTCAATTATGGGTCAAATTAATTTTCACCTATGAAATAATTTGTTTTTAAAAATCTGATTACATCAATGTGTTAACTATGCCCTTAAACTCCTCAATGTATTCTCATTTCAACATTTACAACTTCCAATTCTATGAAAAATACAACCTTAATTAAAGAACTACAACTCCAATGAGCTGCGCAATAACGCTAAGTACTACTATCTGCCATAGTTGTAGTTTTCTGTAGTTCTTCCGGTTTGTAAATAAATGGGTTCACAAAAAAAAAATATTTTTTTTTTATATACATATATATATATATATCATATATCTAAAACGGCTGGATTAGTATTTAGATTACATAAAGATGATCTATGTCAACAAAAAGTAAAGATGTATTCTTGAAATAGGTATGCAGTTTTCTGGTTTGCAAAAAGGGTAGTAAATAATGTGCCGTATACTTTAAATATTGAATATAGCCTAACTCCCGTTTTCTCTTCATATATATGGTCTTTATGTTAAGAAACAGTTCAGATGCTAGGTGTTTGAACAATATTTATTAGTTTTAAGTAAATTAGGGTTTGCATGCAGCGGACTGGCTCCGTCTCTATAGCCACTTCCGGCTTCCGCAGCGTGCGTGGCAACCACCATAGCAACAATAGAAAACGATGCATCTGTGCATTCCAACTATTTGTTCGCTTTGTAATAACTCATAAATAATATATCATAAACATTCACTAGACAAAGCTGTAGATTAGACATTTATTTGTGAGGCTTAATTCTTCATGTCTACGTTGTTATTACATACAAAATACAATATTTTTAAAGATTATCTCCAGACATGTTAGATGTATGAAAATACCTCGTTTGTAATAACAGTAATGTTTGAATGAGCCACCGGTATACTGGATGAACCAGAACACCATGGCACAACAATTTGTGACACGAATAATGTTACATTTCAAAACGCTATGTTTTTATATTCTATGTACTCACATTAGAATATGCCACTCTCATGCAAAATAAAACACATCCCACTGTGATATACTGTAAAACTTACAGAATCTTTAAAATATTTAAACAAATAATTGGTCACACTGTCCAGCACTATATAAATGCAGCCATTTACTGAACTTCCACGATTAACAAGCACTCTGCCCGAAACTGAGCACAACTTTCGTCACCTGTTATGTTAACTTTATACAACAGTTAGTTTCCAGCTTACACAAAGTATCAAGCTATTGCACAGACAAATGGTTATGTGTTGCTTAGCCACAGTCCAGTTCCAGTCTGGTGCTTTGTAGAAAGGATGTATAAAAGCAATATCACACGAGAGGGAGTGATGTTGTGCTGAACATCATCACAGCTGTGAATATGTAAAAGGCACACGGCCTGCGGCCTTATGTCCACAACTGAATCACAGCCCCACAGGCTTTACATTTCTTCCTCTGAAATATCTGGAGTGCTGTTGTCCTCCTGGTCACTGTCCTCTTCAACGTCCTCATTGTCTTCCTCCAACATGAAAAAGGAGGGCTCAGTGTCAAAATGGGTGTAAGTGCTGGTGACTGCGCTCAGTTTCTGCTGCAGAATGTGCAGCTTGTGCAGCAGACAACAGAGCAGCCCTCTGTATCCCTCTTCTCTCAGCTCTGTAGGAGGTGCTAAAATAAAATGTAAAAAAAATAAATAATAATAATCAGATAGAAAATAAGGCAACTCTTTATGAACATTAAAATGCAGATTGTCTGCCCAGCTCTGAGACTGTACTACTACATACCATACTATGTTTTGTGATATTCTCTTGAGTGTGACGAAGGAGGCTGTATACTTTGTCCAAGGCCTTTCTCAGGTACTGGCAATGCTGGGTCATCTCCTTCACAATTATAACTTTTTCCTCTTCCATAGGCCTGACCAGCATAACCTGGTCAAAAAGTCGCCTCTTCAGGCGAAGACTCACCACTGTTTTCGAAAAGAGAACAGATGGGACGAAAGTAAAACACTTAAGCCCCTTTCACATATACACTGCAAACATAAAATTATCTAGACAATCAGTATGTGGTCAGACTGTACATCAAGTGGAATTTACCTGACCAGCTCCCAAGTACTACTACTATGAGCTACATGTCTCTTTTGAAAAACAGAAACAAGCAAAATTGACCATAAAAAAATAGTATTGTAAAACATATAGCGAAATGTATGGTAAGACTACCAAATCTATACACCCGTAACCATAACACATACCAGTGGCTGCCCACTGCTGGACGTCTCACACCCATTCCTCCGTGTCCTCCAGAGAGATGTTGAGCTCCTGCTTGAGACTCTCAAGATTAGCTCCTTCGATTTCTGCTCTCTGTTAGTCTATTTAGAATGTTTAAAAAAAACCCAAACATAGATAAGTCATGGTGTGATTCGTAAAAAGGTAGGTTGACATAGGGCATTAGAGATAAGAGAATAAAGATGTTTTCACATTTGAACCCAGAATAATGTCAGAGGATCAGGTCCGGAGATAGTCCCGAGCTTCTCTTTCACACATGCAGCACACACTTAGATGTGTTCACACTTAGTGTAACTACTTAGTTTGGTATAGGCAAGGGGAGCGTGCAGCTGTATTCACACATGTGCACACTCTGTAATTACCCAGTCTTTGCACTATTAAGCTGGGAGGGTAAACTCCATTGGATGCCTGGTCCGGCTGAATGCGATATTTGTGTACACACACAGCTGTACCAGGAAATGTTCAGATAGTTTCAGGTTTGCAGTGCATGTGTGACAGGGGCTTAAGATGTAGGACAACTATCTATTGGAATTTAATACACCAAAAGTATTTCATAGTATCAGACAAAATATGTTATTTAAAAAAAAAGGGGACAATATCAGTGAGTGTATCTCTAATCATGATTGAAAAACCTAAATGACAACATGCAAAACATTCAAGCACAAATTTATGAGGATATTCTTAAAGGTATGTCCTCAAAAGAGACTATGTGCCTCATGAAACAATTATTTCCTTGTTATAACAAAGGCTATTTTATGGTGAAAGAATGCAATACGTATATAAGAATGCTAATTGGATAGAAAGGACATTGAGTTGTTTGCTGCAGTCATTTGATGTCAAAAACACTTAATGGGGATTTTTGTGAGTTGTCATGATGACAACACACGCCAGTGGGGCCGTCAAGTGTGCCACAGCTAGTTGGGAGGATGTTCTTCAGAGGAAGGTGTGAGGAGAATGGACTGTTAAACTCAGTAGCAGTGAGTCAGTGGACCATAAGCCCATTGTTCTGCTCATTTTTTGTAGCCAATGCAGCACAAAAACACAGTGATCCAGCAAGCCAGCAGCCAACCAGCATATGGCTCTGCCATGCCTCCACACCACACCAGTCACAGGACATGAGCTGAACAAAGTTGTCACTCCTTTAACCTGTGATGCCATTATTCAAGCCCACAGAAAGTAACCATGAAATGACAAATGTCAACTTGCAGTAAAGACTTCTTACTTTGAAAAATCTTTTTGCCAGGGTCTTGTGCAGACTCTCTGTCTTCCTGTTGTTCCATCCCATGGCAAGCACAGTTATCATCTCTGCTCTGCCTGTAAAAAAATATCCACACACACAAAACCCCCCAGAAAATATCAAAATTCAGAAAAGCCTACCCTCAGTCAAGCCTACCCTTTTCTGACTACACACCAACCAGCATCAGCTGTTTTACATTGCTGACAGCAATGTGGAGTTACAGTCTCTGCGCCCAATTTCGAATTCAAGAGCTCTGGCATTGCAGCTCTGAATTCTTTTTCAGACATTAAATGTTTTCTTGTCCATGCTGACATTGTGGGTGTCTCCTCCACTTTAGTCTCTGAAGATGTTGATCGAAAATAATAAAACACAAAAATTGATGTAAAGGACAGTGTATTTAAGACAGAAAAGTAATTTCCATAATGGCTTTGTTACTGCATGTGCATAAAAAAATCACGGCCACGACTTAAGTCAGTTACCTAAATTTCACATTTTTAAATGGAAACATAAAGGTCGTCTTTAAGCTATTTAAGCTATCAGATGTCAATATGTGTACCAAGACTTAGGACATCTTGAGGAATGTCATCTGTCAGCAACTCCTCCACTTCTGGGGGCTTCCTAGCGCCACACGGTTTAACTATAAACACAAAACATAATGCAAGAAACATTACTGCTGACCAACTTGTGATTAACAGTAGAACTGTATTATATTTTACTGACCAGATCGATTCTTCCTAAAGTGTTGAGCTATAATGTTCCCATGCTTGTCCCTCTTCCTCAAGGTAACTCTGGAAACTTTAGTCCCTTTCTGTTTTCTTTTCTTATCCAGATGCCATTTTAGATGAGAGAGAGAGAGAGAGAGAGAAGAAACTAACAAACAGAAGACCAAACAAAGGCTACAGTCAAAGTAAAGACAAAGAGACAAAATGACAAAACAAAAGCTATATAAGCTAATTAAATGAGTGTAACAGGGAGAAGGATTAAGAAAATGGCTCTTAAAAGAACCGTTGGATTTGTGATATATGAAGAGAGTTTTTTTGATAATAAAAAAAAATGAAGCAGGATTAGTTGCACTTCCATAAATGTTACTTATTGCCACTAAAAATAAAAATTTAGCAAAATGTAGAGTAAATTATCAAAAGAATAAAAAGAGAAATAAAACGTGTGCCTACAAAAGTTATGAGTATACTAACACTAATTAAAACTATCAGGGCTCTGTATTTGAGAAATGATTAAGTATCAAAATGCGCTCTCTAAGTTCTTACAGTGCATTTTCACCTGTTTATTACCAAAATAAATAGTTAACAGATGTCCTAATACTGACGCAAATACACAAAATCACATAAGGTAGCATTTTTTTGTCAAGGTGGCATAAATAAAAAGCGTGTTAGCATGTGCGCTAACCTTAGCGCCTTATTGATAGTTAACATACGACCTCCGTGGCATTCCCAACTGAGTTGTAACTTAAACGTCAAACTGAACTAACTTACTTACACATGATTTGCAGACAATCACCGTGATAGCTCACGCACAGAACACAACATGACCACATAAATTGAGTACACAAACGGACTTACCAATGCTACGACGTCCAGTGAAACGTGAATGCCACGCCTCCTTCTGGCGCATCACATTTTGATTGGTGCCAAAGGTTAAAGGGTAGGCGATGACGACATACCCAACACACCGTTTATTGTAGTTATGTACACGACCACTAAACTCGAAACGTGCCTATGGGTCGTAATAAGCTCCTTGATCAAACAACCTATGTGGTCGTTTTTAAGTGGAGGACAGACTGCTTACATTGGAATGAGTTGAAAGCCCCCTGCGTCGGGTTTGTACGTTTAAGGAGCGCTCCGATGAGCGCCCCGAAGAGCGCCCCGAGGAGCACTCCTCGAGCTTCAAATATCGGCGCGGACAGGCTTACATTGGAATGAGTTAAAAGCCCCCTGCGTCGGGTTTATACGTTTAAGGACTGCCCTGAGCTTCAAATATTGACGTTTAAGGAGAGCCCAAAACTTCAAATATGGACGTTTAAGGATAGCCCTAAGCTTCAAATATCGCCGCGGACAGGCTTACATTGGAATGAGTTGAAAGCCCTCTGCGTCGGGTTTGTACGTTTAAGGAGACCTTTTTAGTCAGTAACTAACGCCAAAGGCCCCTGACCAATCGTCGGTTTTTGACGCGTTGGGAGTGAGACTGTGTTGCTTAGTCATATAAATATGAGGTAGATGTAAGAATACAGGTCAAATAAAATTCACAGAAAATTAAATAGGATAAGTTAAATGTAGAGAAAATGTACAAGATAAAATATGTATGACTGTGTAAGACCCCATGGGAAAGTGCGGTTTAAGGAATTCTTTGAGTCTGGTTGGTCTGCTAAGTGTCCCAGTAAGGGAGTCGTAGATGAAGACATTTTTTATACCGGTGTCTATAGGAGATAAGGTGGTTTACAACCTCGGACCCTCCTAGGGTAATAAAACCTGGAACTCCAGGTCTCAGGACCCCGTTAACCTAAATCAACGTCAAATCTGACCGCACTTCGAACTGGAGGAGCTGTCTCTGTGAGACGGATGGACTTTCATTAATAAAACAGAACTTTGTGTAAATATTTGGAAAAACAGTTGAAGTTCGATGTTTCATCGCAACTGGCTGTTCAAAGACATTTTTGCAAGTGTGTAACAGTATATGCATTATTTGTATCTTGTTGTGATTATGTTTATGTGGTTTCAGAAGTGCAAAGTCTCTGTCTAATTCCTGAAATAATTTGTGTTTTAATAATAGGCCTGTCACTATATCCAGGAGAGTGTGATGATGTGTAGTATCTGTATCTGTTAAAACTGTCTGCCTAAAGATTTTGGTTAAATTGGATATCAGAAAGCATAATAATGGAAAATCAACCAAAGATAGTTAAATCTCAGAATTAGAATTCCGGCATAAAAAGCAGTTGATTCGTTCAGAGCCAAAGGGATGGGTTAACCCAAGACCCCACCTCTTCTTTCAACTGTGAGATAAAGGAACACAGAGGTGTCCAAATCTCTCTTTTGTGCTCTCTCTTGTCCACTCACTCACTCTGCAACTTCCTCCTGCACCTCTGACCCCCCTCTGTTCTCCCCTCTTCGTTCCCTTTGGTCTTTTGTCTAACTTTGTTAACCCAAAGTTAGCAAGAGACGTTGTTTCTTACTCAAGTATTTTCGTTTGTTAATCTTTTTTTATCGCGTGACTTTTTAAGCTTTCTACAACACGTTGTTTTAATCTTTTATAAGTATAGTTAAACCCCTCGTGCTGTCTTTGCCTTTTTGTCCGGCCGGCAAATTGCATCGAACTCGCGACTCCAGCCCCACAGAACCGATCAGAACTTTTGTCAACCCACAAACCACTTCAGAGGCAGCCACCTGAAGCACCAAGTCCAGGCCACGACGGGACTCGACGAGAGCCGCCAGTCCAACCACACAGCTGACCTAGTCTACAAACCGAGCCGAGATCCGCCAAACACCGGGACGTGGACCCACGGAAACCTGCACCGGTACTGTAAGACGCCAGGGCGACTGTAACATCAACGGCAAAGTAAGGTTGGCCTTTTAATGCAACTCTTGGTCAAACGTAGGTGACAGTTAGATTCTGATCCGAGTTCTGTTGGCAGGCTAATTAGAGCAATTTTTGGTATCCGCCAGTGATATTCTAAACAAGCCCCCCTCGAGCCTCAAGCTTATTATATCCACATTTAACCTTTTTCACTTGTCTATTCAATGTTGCACTATACTGTATTATAATCTCCTTATTATGTAGTCAAATAAATGTTTCTAACCTTATGTCGTGTGAGAGTCTTCCGTTCTGTGCAGAAAGTGTTGGTCACAGATAAAGGCTGTGGTACGAATTAACGCGTTCAAGACGAGACTGATCAAATTTAACAATCAATTACTTAAATAACTAGCAGGTATTAAACCTTCACCAAAGTTTAATAAACATCCTGTCTTAATTTGGTGTGGTGCCCTTACTTCGAGGTAAAAGAAATCCTAAATTTTAACGAGTCCAGTTAATTCATAATTAATTCAGCGACTGATATATTCTAGCCATAACAAAAGTAGGCTTAATCTCCTACATTATTATGGTGCCGTCCGCGTGAGGCCTAGCAAACCAGCCTGTCTGCAAGAACGGAACGATTATTGTCAGAATAGGTTATGTTTATTTGTTGAATGTGAGTATTGATTGAACACTACGTGTGTTGTTTTATGGTAAAGCTTCACGCTAAGCCAAAACTTTTCCACGTCGCTGAACGTGAAGAGCTTCGAGTGAGTAAATACTCCAGGCTGTGATTGTGCACATTAATAAAACCGGTTAGAACTGTCGCGCTGCGCCGAAGTTCTAGATAATAATTTCTGATCATATTGTTGTTGCTGCGCTGTGCCAGAACAAATTAATAGACAGAAATAGCCCGTTTGTTCGAGAACAGCTGACTCTGACAACCGCTGCTCGCAGCGTGAGGCTCGTGTTCCTGCATGTGAAGTAAACAAACCCACATAGCAGAAGAAAATATTCCGATCACTTGAATAAAAGTGAAAACTTGTGCTTGAGAAACGTTGTGGAAGTTCCCTGCGTTCTGAGGTCTGTTTGAAAAACCCCGCGTTCCGAGTGCGGAGGACGGCAGCTGAAAGCCGGTCTGGGTGTATTGTGAATTACTGCAAAGCTAAGCTGCTGTGAAGTTAACTCTTTAGCGTCTGTCTGAACTGACTGAAGTAGTTTGAGTGACAAGCGGCGTCATTAGAGGAGGCGGAGCCAACGAAGCTTCCAGCCGGCCTCTTTCTGGAGGAAGTGAGATTCACCACGAAGTGAGACTCACTCAGGGAGTAAGAGGGCGCGACTGCGCAAACCTAGGACAGCGCCCCGGTGGCTGGCTGTCTTAAAGTTGGAACTAGGGCCCCTAGTAGCCGAATTGAATAGTAAATTGTAAAACCCGGAAGTGGCTACATCTGGTGGTGACATTCGGTAATTACAACCTGGATCTTTGCAGTCAGCAAACTTAAGACCAGGCAATAGTGAAGCCCATTGAAGTAAACGTTATAGATAGATAGTATAGTTTTTTCTGCTTTGATTGTTACTCTTAAATAAAACTTCGACAAAATGAGTGCAAACGAAGAAAGGGACAAAAGCACTGGCAGTTCATCACCAATTAGCATGACAGACCCCAGGACCACCTGGAGACAGCCTTGGTAGACCTAACACAGGAGGTGATACCTGGTTATGTAGACACGATACGTAACACAATGCCTCCTGGCCTGGAGGGAGTTCTGTCTGAACTTTCATGCAAAGCCATAACGACACCACTGGGAGGTAAGGCCCGCGAACAGATGTTGGCATCCTTGGCTGTGGCGTTGTTTTTCAAGCTTAAACAGGCTAACCACCTGTTAGAACAGGACAAGTATAGACACAAGTTCCAAGTACTGGAGACCCAAGCCCTCAAAACGGAACTTGAGGAAACGAAGCAGTCTTTAGTAGAAACCAAAAAACGGGTTTCCGAGTTAAAAGACCACCCTGAGCAACCACAGGTTGAATCCACAGCGGAAAGAAGCAAATCTCAGCTCAAACTGAAATATGAGAATGAAGCGCTCGCTAGGCGACTTCAGTGGCGTGAGCAACAGTGCCAGGAGTCAATTGACGAGCTCAAAAAGGTAACAGCCCATGTTGTAAACCTTGACGCTCGTCACGAAAAGATAAAAAAACAGCTGGAGTCAGCTAAGGTAAAGCTGGAAACTTCTGATTTAGCTAGAGAAGCTTTGCTTACACGTCAGGAAACTAGAGTCGCTGACATGGAAAAGCTTCAACATGCTGTCGAGATGGCCCGACAGCGACAGGAATTAGCAGAGGCTGAGCTTGAAAACCTCAAGCAAAAGACATCATACCGGGAGCATATCTTGTATCGACAAGACCCCTTAGCTACCGCTCTTCGGGAGGAGGAGATAGAAACCAAACCCCCTGAGATCATTCATGAAACACCTTGGCGACACTCTCTGCCGCCCACAGCCTCTGTTTCATATTCTCAAGGTGGTTTGAAACCCCTCCAACAAGGTAGGCGCTCTCCCTCGCCTCAACCTGCTCCACCATCCAACGCGTATTAGTCTCGCGGTTTCATTGACCCGATGATTCGTGACACAAATCGCGCTGGACCCAGGACAGGCGCCTCATACAACTCGTATGACGCCACCGTCCCAAATCCTTTACCATTCTCAGCTCTAGCCCCTCCTTCACGGACTGGCATAGGGTTGGCTGATCATATGAAGGGGGCTTCTCCCCCTCAGCCTTCCCCACCTGCAACCGGCTACCCCATGCGTGGACCCTCTGACCGAGACCTGGATAAGATGGCCCGTAGATGACAAAATCTATCTGATTAGGGTGACTTCCGACCAACGCGTCAGCAAATTCATACGCGGACAACCTTCTCACATCAAAAGTGATTATGGTAACCTTTGTAAAGCTTTGAAGGATGAGTTCAAAGGCTATACACCCACGCCGGGTTTGACCAACGCCTTGACAGTCAAACAAGGTAGGCAAGAAACACCTCAGGAGTACTAAGAGCGTCTCCATACGGCGTACTTTGGGGCTAGAAATGACGTTGAGATGGAAGAAGAGTTCCACTTTAAGCAACTTTTCGTTAGGAATCTTCATCCAACAACCAGTCATCACCTTGGGATCATGGCATGTCCGGAAACCCTCAACAGTCAACAGCTACGTGACCTAGCTATGAAGGGTTTTGCCAAACAAAGACAAACAATGGTGAAACCCATGGAACCTACCGGTGTCTTGAACATCAATACTCCGTCCTCAGACCTGGAGCTGGAAGGAGCAGCAGGGGCTAAGCCAAGGCCGGCCCCAAACTCCTCACAGCCTTACCAGTCGGAAAAGCAGACAGAAAGGTTACCCCTATCAAAGATCTGACTCCGGACGTGAGCACGCACAAGCACCATGGTCAGGTAGAAACTCATACTCACAACGGTTTGACTCAAACCAGTACCCCTCGGATTTTCGTCAAGGTAGGCCTCCCCCTAACCGGTGGAAAACCTGGCAAAACCGAGATTATAGGGATTACAACAGAAATGGGTCCCGAGACTACCCCGAGCAGGGTAGACAACACCCAGAAAGACGCAGCCGCAGTCCGTCTGTCGATGAAAATACAGACGAAAAGAACAAGCAAACAGGCAGAAACAAAGAAGACAAAACCAAGGGTAAGTCTAACCAACCACAATTGGATGAAAAAGACATCAAGAGCATTAAACGCCTAATACAGGAACTGAGTTAACAGGAGAGGAAAAAGGCGGGACAGCCCAAACAGAGGTCACTCTGTTCTTCAGGGTAACCCACCTTTTCGACAGTTCTTAGGGGACCTGAAAGAAAAAGGGGTTGCAAAAAAGTTTTACCTGTCAACCACCCTTGAAAATGAGCTTGAACACAAAGCACTTCTTGACACAGGGGCAGATGTCACCCTAATGTGACAAATTACAGGGAAAGGTACGTCAATCCAACAGGAACTTGACCCTCCAACCCTGCTTGCTGGAGATTCAACCGTACTCATCCACAGGCGAAACTGTGACCGCAAAGGCGGCGATCCACTTCACCATCGGGCCTATGAGCCTCGTTCATCCGGTGTACGTCTAGGGTCCATTCCTCTTCTAATCGGCCAGGACCTTCTTAACCGCTTCGAGCCACTGCTTGATTACAAATGTTTGAAACTCTGGGCACAAGTGAGGAGGCCTCTCCCTTTGACCCCTTCCCAGGGTGCTAAACCCCTCACACCTGTCAGTCTACCGAATCGGCCTCAGACAGGTGACAAAAGCATGAAGTCGGACACCGATGACGCAACCACATGGCCTCAGGGAGAACCCTTGACTCGACGAGACAACTTCTTATGCTCATTTAAAACTCCCCTGCACTGAACACGTTTGGCCTACAGATCGTGAATGGCATCAAATTGGAGAAAACGAACGTTGACAACGCGGTTTTAGCCCTCTGGGCTGATAAATCAGCCATCAACAAAGAACTGTAAATTGTCCCAGATCTGCCAAGCCAGGTCTATGTCGGTTGTGACATACTGACTAGACTGGATGTGCAGGTGGACATGATTAACAACATCTTGTGGTCCCTGACAGGTGTCCAAGACAATGACACTGTCTATGACCCAGAAAACATGAAGTCAGGACAGACTATCCCAGAAGCCTGCCAGGTGGCTAGCAGTCGTCACATGGTGGTCCCGACCAGAACCAAAGATGTCGCTGTAGAAGTGTACATTCAACCTGGCCAACGCTTTTTAATCATTCACAGGCATTCTTTCAACCTTCCCCTTTGTTCTTTGAACTGGGGCTGTCTCTTGAAGCCACACCCTTACTAAACCTACACTCTAGGTCAGCCTACCTGCTGGTACAAAACAGTACAACAGCGGACATCCTGGTCCCAAAATCCACTTCGCTTGGTTGGATGATCAGCACAAGGTTTCATGACTTTGAGCTAAGGATTCCTGTAATAGGGCCTGCCTTGCCCCAAGATCAAGCAGCGACCGGTGTGATGTTCACTAAGCCCTCAAGAGCTATAGCCCTCTTCTCGGCAGCGGGACCTACGACAGACACTGCCTGTCGTGTTGACCTCGCTAAACGGGATGAAATGGTAATACAAACTGTCACCGTCCTCTCTATTGACTTGTCTCAAAGAACAACTTCTCCGCCATTCTTAAACAGCGTCAGACAAGAGCCCTCAGAGGCCAAACCTGACTCTATTGGGGATCCAAATGAAGTGTTCACAGCTCAGGTTGAGCAGGTGGTGGCACAAGCAGATGCCCTGACCTGTGAAGAGGAACGGGATAAACTCCGCAATGTACTTAACAAGTACAAAGCATCCTTTGCAAAAGATTCCCTCGACTGTGGTCTTACCTCCATTCACTCGGTGAGTATCCCAACCCCACCCAATGCACCGCCAGCCTTTGTACGTCAGTACAAAATCCCACTAGCCTCCTATGAACCGGTACAGGAAATCATAGATGACCTATTGGAAAAAGGCATCGTCCGTCCATGCAACAGCACGTACTCAGCACCCCTCTTGCCGGTGATAAAACCAAATGGCAAATGGCGCCTGACTATTGACTATCGCAAGCTCAACCAGCAGGTGCCGCTGTCCCGATGGCCGATGACTCAACTGGGACAGGAGCTTCCCAATGTCAGGAATGCAAAGTACTTTTCATCCATGGACATAGCATCAGGGCTCTGGACTCTGCCTGTCCACCCGGATGACCAGCACAAGCTAGCCCTTACCTTTGCAAACAGACAGTATACTTTCACCAGGTGCCCCTTTGGTTATGCCAACTCACCTGCCGAATTCAACATTTTCCTGAACAAAGCGTGCCCCGATGCGCGCAGTCGTGGCACCCTCATCTACGTGGATGACTCTGGACTCCCACTTAGAAGAAATGGAGCATGTGCTCGGACAACTAACTGCTGCTGGAGCAAGGGTCTCCCTATCTAAGTGCCAGTGGTGTAAGACCAAGGTGAACTATGTAGGTCTCCTTGTAATTTCAGAAGGAGTCAAACCGCAAACGGACCGCGTTCAAGGCATCTCGAACATCAATCTCCTACAAACATATCCGAGCTTCGCAGCTTCTTGGGAGTTTGCAACTATTCTCGCCAGTTCATAGAGAACTATGCGGACTTAGCCAAACCACTAACAGAGTTGCTTAAGAAAGACTCTCCTTTCATCTGGGATTCACCACAGGAGCAGGCCATGCAGGCTTTGAAAGAAAGGCTTTGCTCTGCTCCCTACCTGGCGTATCCAGACTGCACCAAAGAATTCCACCTGGAAGTGGGTTTCTCTGACGGCTGTATGAGTGCAGGCCTGTACCAGCTGCATGACCGCGATAAACGGGTCGTGGCCTATGCCAGCAAAACCTTACTGGCCCCCGAACTCAAATACAGCGATTGTGAAAAGGCACTACTGGCGACGGTGTGGGCTGTTAAGCACTTCTCCAACTACTTAGGTGGACAAAGGATTATCGTCGAAACCCACCACCAGCCAGTGACCTTCCTCAACAGCCAACGGATCAGAGAGGGCGTTGTGACCAACGCCAGAGTTGCGTCATGGCTGATGGCTCTCCAGAGTTTTGACATGGAGGTGTGCTATGCACAAAACAATAGAACACCCCTTGGCACCGGTCTTGCAGCCTGCCAAAGGTGCACAGGGGATGACTCCCCTGATAGCACGGTAATCTTACACCCCCAGCCTACAGAACCGTCACGTCACCACTACTTTGCATCAAAATGTCTGTGCAGGCATGATTACAGCTTACGTAGATGGCTGTTCTTTTCACCACGAAGCCACGGTGCAGGCAGGTGTAGGTGTGGCGTGGGTCGATGACAATCCATTTGAACCAGAACAGTTCAACCTGGGCTCCCAATCCTCCCAATATGCTGAAATAGCAGGCATTCTGATCACGCTCCACTTTGCAGTGCGGGGAAACCTCAAAACATTGGTCGTCTGCACGGACTCCAATTACGAACGTCTGAGCTTTTTATGCCACCTTCCCTTGTGGAAACGGATCCCTGGCTTGCGGCACCTGTACAATGCGCGGCCTTCCCTGCGCGTCGTCAAGGGGCTACTTGTTCACGTCTCCAAGGACCTCACTTCCTCTGCTTTCGTGGTTCCTAGCAGCTTCAGGGGGGTGATGCTAATGCACACCCATGACTCCCCATGCGCAGGACATAAAGGAGCCAAAGCAACATGCCAAGCACTAAAACAGGTGGCCTACTGGCCACACATGCAGGAAGATGTAGCTGACTACATCAAAGGCTGTCTCGTCTGCTGCCAGTTCCAACCATCGAACCCACTTCACAGAGCCCCCTTACAAAGAAGAGGCATTTCTTTCCCCTGGTCAAACCTCCAAATTGACTGGGTAGGACCCCTAACAAAGTCAACTAGGGGCAACAAGTATTTTCTTACCGTCACCTGTGCATTCACCAAATGGGTGGAAGCCCTTCCAGCCCCAAATGACAGCATACTGAGAAAGTATGTGGCGCTTAACCAGAGAGATTGGGACGTGAAGCTTCCTTTAGTTCTGATGGCTATCCGAGCTACCTCCCATAAATCAACGGGAATCTCTCCTTTTGAAATGATGACTGGCCGACAAATGGTACTCCCACTGCATCTGCTCTATCAACCAGGCGAGGCAAACATAGCTACAGCACACACCACTTATGAATACATGGCTGATTTGAACAAACACCTCAAGGCCACTTTTGCATTCGCTCAAGAACACTTAGAGAAAAGCGCAGAAGGACGCAAGTCGTACTACGCCCAAAAAGCGTCCCACGGCGAACTCCAGGTGGGAGACAAGGTGTGGTACTACATCTTTGCTCCACCGAACAGAAAGGACAACCAGGGAGCCAGGAAACTTACTCGCAAGCTTCTCCCTCACTGGGCAGGTCCTTATGTAATCACAGACAAACTCTCTGCCGTGGTTTACCAGATCAAGGTTAGCAGAGGTCAGAAAGAGCCATGGTTTAAATGGGTACATAGAAACCAGATTAGACCACACAAAAACCCCATGGGACTTGCAGGGGACGCCAACGCCTCTATTTAGGTCATAAAAAGGGATAAAACACCTAAAGCACCAAAGGTGCCAATAGCGAGAAGAAAAAGAAAACGAAATCGCAGAACTATTATTAATTTTTGTTTTTGTTGTGTTGTTTGCAAATTCATAGAAAATTGATTGAAGGTTCATCTCAAAGCCACCCAGCTGAAGTACTGGACACTTCAGGGGGGTAGCCGACAGACTAAAATTATATATCTAATCATGTGTATTCTTCTCGCCAGGATGACCTGGCTGCTGACACTCCTGATGCTCGGCCTGGTGACCACTGCTGTTCTTCCTGAGATAACAGAACCAGGACCGAACTCCGGGATTGTTCTTAGAGAACAACCGGGGCTGCTGATCACTAATTGCCGTCTGTACACACAGAAAGTGTTTGTCAGACTAAACCCCCACGACGTATGTCGGAAAAACGTGCCGACCACGGTAGAACTCACTAGCTGGGCAGGTCTACAATGGAATGAAGATGTGGTCATGCATGCCGAAGCAGATGTGACCCACATGCTGCAGCAGCTGCAGAAGTTCACCATCACTCAGTCTGAACTGAGCGGGTTTAGCCGTCAACCCAAGCGGTTTATCGGCGGACTCCTGACGGCGGCTGCTGTCGTGGGCCCCCTTTTTGGATTGGGACTTTCCTCAGTCAACGCAGTCAGCCTGTCCACGGTAAAACGGCAAGTGGGTGAATTACAGGCTGAAATACCAGACCTCAGAGCACAGGTTAACCGACAACAGCTCGAGTTACAAGTGGTAGGACAATCATTGAAAGGAACCATCCTCTTGGTGAACACTCACAGCGAGGCCCTGAACAAGACCATCCGCGCCGTAAACTCTCTCCTGTCAGTTGTTTCGGTTGATCATGCTCACATTCAACTAGTTACCCTGCTGATGAACGACATGCTTAGAGACATAGGATCGTCAGTGGATAGCTTAGAAATGGGTAAGATTCCCCCATACCTCATTCCCCTTTCTCTGGTGCAGAACATTCTGGCAACCATCACTAGGGACGCAGTCACCCCTCTTCAGGCCCATTTAGCATACTCGCTAGGTAGTGCTGTTCCCATTTATGTCAATCCAGAACAGAGAGAGATAGGGTTCATCATCAACCTCCCTATCATTGCTGCTGAGAACATTTACAGATTGAAGGACGTGGTGAATGTGGGATTCTGGCAGGGCAACACGCACGTTAAGGTGCAGACCCCGTCACTCATCGCCTACCACGATAACAACCCAGAACTGTATTTGGCCCCGAATTTGAGGATGTGCACCCTCACGAAGGACATTCACTACCTTTTTCCCAGTAAGCCGTTTTTACGGGACAACACAGACGGAATTTGTGAACTAAAAGCCATGACTATTGACTCTCGTTGCCCAACAACCGTTACACCCAGATCCCAAATCACCACGACTCAGGCCGAAATTGTAGGAGGACGTTGGTTGGTTAACACACCAGTAAGGACAGCTACTCTGACTTACGACCAGCATGACACTGCCACCCGCATAATTCTACCCGACCAGACATTATGGATCAGCGTACCAAAGAACGCCATCCTACATGTTGATGACGTGGCTCTCTACTACTTAGACTCGGACCAATACGAGAGCGAGATTGAGGTTTCTGAGTTCTTCAAAAAACATACTCTAGAACTCAGCCCAGAGACCATTCAGCAAGTGCACTACGAAGGGACTAGGACCATTGATCCGACACCGGTTGATGATGTACTTAAAGAAATCTCCTCTCAAAAGAAAGACCCTATCCAGCCCATCACGTATGCCTGGTCGACCCCTGACTCAGTGCTCGCAGCCGCGGTAGTATTAGGTTATTTTGTAACTTTCGCCATGGCTTTCTTCTACCTCAAACGCACCCAAAGCTTACAATGCAAGCTCAGCAAGTGTACCAGAGGGTTAGCAAAGATAGTTAGACGCAGAGGGACAGAACCAAATTATCCTCCCGCCAGACTCCGTGTAGTGGAGGAAGGGAGCGATGAGTCACATGAGATTTTTGCCCAGACCCCCTCCGTTTTCTAGCAGATTGCGAATAACCGAAGAAATCGGTCTACAGATAGCCAGGTTTCTTTATTAACGGTATGCCCCTATCTTTCCTTATTCCTTTTTACCTTTACAAAATTAACACCAACGTTTAACCATGAGCTGTGCCATAACCATTTTTGCCTCCTCCATGACCACGGGGAGAACTTCCCATCGATGACCAGCGGAGCCCTTCCACGAGGCCCTTCACGACTTCTCGAGCCAAAGGTTCTTAGTCCTTTGCTCGACAACAGGGGGGAATTGTAGGACCCCATGGGAAAGTGCGGTTTAAGGAATTCTTTGAGTCTGGTTGGTCTGCTAAGTGTCCCAGTAAGGGAGTCGTAGATGAAGACATTTTTTATACCGGCGTCTATAGGAGATATGGTGGTTTACAACCTCGGACCCTCCTAGAGTAATAAAACCTGGAACTCCAGGTCTCAGGACCCCGTTAACCTAAATCAACGTCAAATCTGACCGCACTTCGAACTGGAGGAGCTGTCTCTGTGAGACGGATGGACTTTCATTAATAAAACAGAACTTTGTGTAGATGTTTGGAAAAACAGTTAAAGTTCGATGTTTCATCGCAACTGGCTGTTCAAAGACATTTTTGCAAGTGTGTAACAGTATATGCATTATTTGTATCTTGTTGTGATTATGTTTATGTGGTTTCAGAAGTGCAAAGTCTCTGTCTAATTCCTGAAATAATTTGTGTTTTAATAATAGGCCTGTCACTATATCCAGGAGAGTGTGATGATGTGTAGTATCTGTATCTGTTAAAACTGTCTGCCTAAAGATTTTGGTTAAATTGGATATCAGAAAGCATAATAATGGAAAATCAACCAAAGATAGTTAAATCTCAGAATTAGAATTCCGGCGTAAAAAGCAGTTGATTCGTTCAGAGCCAAAGGGATGGGTTAACCCAAGACCCCACCTCTTCTTTCAACTGTGAGATAAAGGAACACAGAGGTGTCCAAATCTCTCTCTTGTGCTCTCTCTTGTCCACTCACTCTGCAACTTCCTCCTGCACCTCTGACCCCCCTCTGTTCTCCCCTCTTCGTTCCCTTTGGTCTTTTGTCTAACTTTGTTAACCCAAAGTTAGCAAGAGACGTTGTTTCTTCCTCAAGTATTTTCGTTTGTTAATCTACTTTTATCGCGTGACTTTTTAAGTTTTCTACAACACGTTGTTTTAATCTTTTATAAGTATAGTTAAACCCCTCGTGCTGTCTTTGCCTTTTTGTCCGGCCGGCAAATTGCATCGAACTCGCGACTCCAGCCCCACAGAACCGATCAGAACTTTTGTCAACCCACAAACCACTTCAGAGGCAGCCACCTGAAGCACCAAGTCCAGGCCACGACGGGACTCGACGAGAGCCGCCAGTCCAACCACACAGCTGACCCAGTCTACAAACCGAGCCGAGATCCGCCAAACACCGGGACGTGGACCCACGGAAACCTGCACCGGTACTGTAAGACGCCAGGGCGACTGTAACATCAAGAGCAAAGTAAGGTTGGCCTTTTAATGCAACTCTTGGTTAAACGTAGGTGACTTCTGATCCGAGTTCTGTTGGCAGGCTAATTAGAGCAAGTTTTTGTATCCACCAGTGATATTCTAAACAAGCCCCCCTCGAGCCTCAAGCTTCTTATATACACATTTAACCTTTTTCACTTGTCTATTCAATGTTGCACTATACTGTATTATAATCTCCTTATTATGTAGTCAAATAAATGTTTATAACCTTATGTCGTGTGAGAGTCTTCCGTTCTGTGCAGAAAGTGTCACTGATAAATGCTGTGGTACGAATTAACGCGTTCAAGACGAGACTGATCAAATTTAACAATCAATTACTTAAATAACTAACAGGTATTAAACCTTCACCAAAGTTTAATAAACATCCTGTCTTATTTTGGTGTGGTGCCCTACTTCGAGGTAAAATAATTCCTAAATTTTAACGAGTCGAGTTAATTCATAATTAATTCAGCGACTGATATATTCTAGCCATAACAAAAGTAGGCTTAATCTCCTACAACTGTATATGTCAGAAATGAGCAGCAAGATTAAATCATTGCCCTTGTGGTGGTTAAAGTTATCACTCCTTCCCTTCTGTCCTCTTCATTCTCCCCCCCGAGTGAGGAGTTGTTTAGGATGATGGCCTGAGGGACAAAGGAGTTCTTGAGCCTGTTGGTCCTACACTTGGGCTAGATCAGCCTTCCACTAAACAGGCTCCTCTGGGTGCTGATGACGGTGTGCAGAAGGTGGCTGGCATGTCCATAATGTCCAGCAGTTTGTCTTCCTCTCTGCTGCAGTAACCAGTGAGTCCAGTTTCATGCCCACCACAGAGCCGGCCCGCCTGATCAGATTATTCAGTCTGGAGGCCTTCTTGGATATGCTGCCCCCCGATCACACCACAGTGTAGAAGAGGACACTGGTGACCACAGACTGGTAAAACATCCACAGCAGTTTGCTGCAGATGCTGAAGGACCACAGTCTCCTCAGGAAGTACAACCTGCTTTGTGTCTTCCTGTACAGGTGGCAGGTGTGTGTCCAGTCCAGTTTATTGTCCAGCCACAGCCCAAGGTATTTGTAGGAGTCCACAGCCTCCACCTCAGCTCCCTCTAGCAGGACTGGTCACGGTCTTGGTCTGGACCGCCCAAAATCAATGACCAGCTCCTTCCTCTTGAAGGTGTTGAGCTGTAGGTGGTTAGTGTCGCACCAGAGATCAATGTCCCCCACCACACTCCGATACTCCTCCTCTCTGTCACCACATATACATCCCACGATGGCTGTGTCATCGGCTTACTTCTGTATGTGACACAGCTCCGAGTTGTAGCAGAAGTCCGAGGTGTACAGGGTGAAGAGAAGAGAGGCCAGCACTGTGCCCTGAGGGGTTCCAGTGCTGCTGACCACAGTGTCAGACGTGGTGTCCTTCAGCCTGATGGTCGTTGGCACTTGAAGCACAAAGGTTTCCAGTGACATCATCTGCCTTGAAAGGTTAAATACCTGGATCTCTACACCAGATAGTTGGACCAGTCCCTTCCTGGTCAGATGCGTACATGAACAAATGAAGCCTCTTGGATGAGAGGTGAAAAGTCTTCCTAGACAAATAATCAAGTCCAGTTGCTTTTGACTGAAATGGCTTTGGGGATAACGATGACCTGGACAAATAAGAATATTCACAGGCTTATCCCTTACATTAGCATACAGGAGATCAATTGTCCTGCAGTCTAGTGACCTGGTAAAAAACAGTCAAAGCAGAGTCCAAAGGTTGCATGATTCCCCATAGATGATCATAAATGCCTCAGGGTTCTGTGTCTGCAGACTTGCAGTGCTGAGCGGATTCTGTCACAGGCAGTGGCTGCGTCTGCTCTCTGAGGGATGTAAACATAGACAGTGATCACGTGAATGAACTCCCTCATATTAATATGGTCGTCCACGTTAGCGGAGGCAGCTGTCTCCTACAATGCCAGCGTTCCGAGTAAAAAGAAATCAGTTAGAGAGAATGTGTGGTGTACATGGGGAAAAGAAGAAGAAAGCTTTCCCATGGGGATTTCTAAACCTCCAAGGATCCGAAATTCTCAACTATGATGCATATGTTTTTACTGTGTGTGCTGATGTGGATAGTGTAATCTGTGTAGGAGAAGATTTGTCAAGAGTCACATCCAGGTGGAAGTCCCCACCTAAGATAATGTGATGACTATCAGCGTTTGGGATATTTGCAAATAGCCTTGTAAAAAAAATGTTCATCGTCCCAGATGGACGCATCAACCGAAACTAAGGCCACTGGTGTGTTCTAGAGCGTGCCCGAAAAAGGACCCTTTTATGAACAATAATAGCTGTCCCTCTAACTTTATCCGTTAATTTGGAGTGGAATAAGTCGCTCATCCACGCCCTCTTAATACGTGAGGTATTGGCTACATTACATTACATTACAGATTTTGATCCCTTTGTTCATTCCCTTAGTATTCCAGGAAATCAGACGCACCCAGTACCTTTCTTTACAGAATTAGCCATAGGAACAATAATAAGTTAGAAAGACACTCCATGACCTTGAAGTATTCTGTAGTAGAGGAGGTAAAACAGGACAAACAAAACGAAAAAAACAAAAAGAAAAGCCCAAACGCACATAAAACAGAATAAAACAACGAAAAACAAGACAATTACATTGTGAAAAATGAGGGCTACTCCCACAGAAAAAACACCTTCCAAGCTCTCCAGCTCGCAACTAACAGCTAAACTGAGCTTCCGGGTCTCCTCCCTTAACTAAAAGCGGTTGAGTCACCACAAGGAAGGAGAAAAAATAATAAACTGAGAAGGTACTCCAGAGCAGACAGATACAAAACCACGTAGAATAAATTAAATCAGCCAGCAGGGGGAGCCAAGACGCTTTATGGCAGGCAGGCCATGAGGGTATTTTTCCACATCAGATAAGATGAATAGAATGCGTGTATGTATGGTAGAACAATGTGTTATAAAAAATAGAAAGGTCTACAAGGAGTCAGAAGAGAAGTCTTACAGCAATCGAGGGGAATTCATTGAATCAAGTTTTAACAGACATCACAGAGTTCCAAAATCGAGAATCCTACATTCCTAAATTCCAAGTGTCTCTTAACAGAACATACCGTCTTATACTGATGTTCGCGTGCTGACGATGTTTACACGCCCCATCAGGTCTTTCCAATACACACTCATATATTTACCATCAGTAGGGTCTACTTTGTGTCCAGATGTCATCATGCCCAAATACAGTTCTATTGTTTTCTAAACAGAATGTGTGCTTATCAGGCCTATGTCCCCAGTACACGGTGACCTAGCCCTGTTATTCACTTTCTCAATCATGTTTTCTTCCACATATGAAGCCCCACCGTCCACCCTGGGTTAGAATGCACATGCTTTTCCTCCACATATCCCTCCTGTTAGGGTTTTTAACCGTCATTAAAGTATTATCGTTAGAAATCAATCCATCCGCAGCTCATGCAGGTGAAAAACCTCCGGCCTTCTTTTAGTCATCATGTAATCATTCTTGATCATCTCATCATTCTATGGAGGAGAAAAGTCCTGCATATTACCCATGGCCTCTGTTTTGACATACATAGATAATGGGCGACTGGGCTGCATTGGTTTCTTCACGTTAATCTTTTAGCATCTGATAAAAATTAACCAGTGATAAATAAAACATTTGTAAATTAAACTATAAAAACTGTAAATTATTAACTGTAACACGGTGAATTATAAACTGTAAAACTGTAAATTATAACTGCAATCATGATATAGTGTTATTACCTGTAAAACTTTCAACTGAAATCATCAAATGTAGTGTAAGCCTGAGCAACTGTGGATTAGCGCATTTGATTAGAATAAAAAATGAATCTTAACCTAACTGAATATAATGAATGGAAACAGTTGATAAATCATAAAAATGAATATATGAAAACACTGAACAATGAATGAAAATGCATCTTTATCTAACTGAATATGATGAATGAAAAGACTACTTTCTTCTTTCCTGACTCTCAACTATGCAGATCATCCGATTGTGATCTGGTGATTATAACCATCTAATCTGTGTGTGTGTGTTTACCCACCATACCATATCCCTCCTGAAGTCACTATATGTGATTTACTTTGATTGTCTTATTACCATAAAACCTGTAACTATTCTCTGGTGTATGATTATGATGTAACCTTTATACTGCGACTTACACTCTAATATTGGATAGCATACACATGTGAAATTCATGAACATTCTTGTACAGTCTTAAACAATAATGGAATAATATGTGGGTTAATATGTGGCTGCATGTGTCGGCATCGTCCATCATCAGTCCTGGAAGTCGCCAATACCAAGATCCAGTGGTGAATATTTCAGCGTGAGAGGATGTCTCATGGCACAGTCCTGATGAGCCCTCTCTCAGTTAGTTTGTGTCCATTTCACCATCCTCCTTACTGCTCCAAAAGAGAAAAAGAAAGAATCAGAAACCATGTAGACATTTCATAGTTCATTTGCCCTGGGTAGTGGTTCAGTTAAGCCACTCCAGTTGAGCCAATTGTAGTTTTGTATCCTCCACTCCCCGCTTATACAACATTCCCTGGATCCACCTTTTCAGTATGGGTATGATGCAACAGTGTAGGGATGCTACAATAATTAACACTATGAAAATGATCGCAATAGCTTTTATACCTAACGCTCCCCACTCTCCGGCTATTGCTTTTAGTCCTCTCCACTCACGTGCATCTCTGCCCGCATTTTTGTCCTTTCAGCCCGCAGCCCCTTCAATTTGTTCATAGCTTTAATCTCATCTCGGCCTTAAACTAGTATGGAATTCCTCGTGGTTGTCCTATCACATCCAAATACACTTCCCTGTCCTCCATAAGACTTCTTCTCATTCGTGTCTTGCATTATCTACTTCCATGATCCATCCACACAACGCCTCTCGCACTACCGGCACGCATTTTACTGCCCCATAGTCCCACACTGACGCTCCTAACTTATCTGACATCCACCAACATATAACTTGCCTACTTTCATCTTTGAGGATTTCTAAAATCGTCACCTCTCTTCTTTCTACCAAACCTTAATCTCCCTCCTGTTACCACCTCTGTCCTAAATAGTTTGTTCTCTTCTAACTTCTCTAGTACCTCTGCGTCGGTCAACCTTTCTAGATTTATGTCTCCTAATATAACACTCATTTAGGTTTGTTCAGTTATTTTTATATAGGCTTTGTGGTCATAATTTGGGTCCATTGTCTACCCAATTTAACTTGTATTGTCAATTCCTGCCCTTTAATTATGCTGATCTGACACTGATCTAACCCCCATCGGCTGCCTTCTTCTCCTCCGTCTATACCACACAGGTTTGTCTCCCCCACTTTCTCATGCACAATGTACTCATATTTCTGATCTGGCCTTGTAAATTGTTCTGGACGTATTATTTTTATCTTCCCAAATCCATGTTGTATGACTCTGTCTTTTCTTTCGGATTTTTATGCTTTCCTGTGTTAGACGCTCAAATGGGTTTGTACATTTATTTCTATCTGACAATGCTGGCAGGTGGCACAGAGTGTTTAATTCTGCATCATACTCATCTGTTTTAGACTGGTGGATCCTTGTCTGGGGCTGGATCGCCTTTTCCTCGTCTCCGACTCTTTCTGTGGACTCTCGCTTGTTGGTACCTGGCTCGGCACGGCTCTGCTCTCCACAGTCATCATATTCTGAACACAGGAATGTCAGAGTCAGTTTTACCACATTTCTAATCTCCCACTTCTGCCGTTGGGTTCCCTTCATCCTTGATTCGCATTTTTGTGCAGTGGTTCAGATGATACCACGTGGTACTCCCTTCGACCTGGACAGTTGTTGTCGTGGCCCTTGGTCCACACCAAGTCTCCTGGTTTCACTGGCCACTCCCCCTTCTGCTCCAGGCTCCTCCTCTCGTGCTCTTTCCTGTGTGTAGATAGTTCTATGGATCATTGTTAGATATTTCATATATGCTTTCAGCTCATTTTGCAAATGTTCAAGCGGTGGTCCTTTTAAAAGGACCTGTTAGCTGCAGTGCTGGCATAGGTCGACCTGTTAGCATTTCATGCAGTGTTAAATTAGTTATTCTACGCGTTTGCATGCGATAGCTCATTAGTGTTAGTGGCAAAGCATCTACCCAGTTCAGCTTAGTGGCGGCACAAATTTTGCTTAGCTTAGCCTTCAGGGTTCCATTTACTCACTCAACCATTCCTAGGCTTTGCGGATGATACACTGCTCCTAAACGTTGTTTGATTCTCAACTGTTGTAGGATACCTTTTGCAACTTTCTGCACAAACGCAGACCCATTGTCAGAGCTGATTTCTGATGGAATCCCAAATCGCGGGATTACTTCTCTTATCAGAGACTTGACAACAGTCTCAGCACTCAAGTCTTTTGATGGTTGTCAGGTTCAAGCAACCTAAAACATCCAAAACTTAACAAAAGAGAGAAAGACAAGAATTATATGTTTTACTTGCAAGGAGAACGGACAGAGATGCGTTCAGTTACAATCTCCTACCGCTCTGAAGCGCACTCTGCCGAGCCCTTTCTTTTTATTTCCTTTCGGGGGTTCCTAGTTACAGCTCTAAAGGTGAGGGGGCACACAACTGCAACTCGTCACATATAAACAATTCATTATCTTTATGAGTTTACAACTCTAAGGGAGAGGGGGCACATGTTGCTCTTCCTTAAAAGATGTCCTGTCTTTAATAAGTTGAGCAGTGTCTGTTTTTTCACAGATACCTTTTTGGTGACTCATCAACAGTCATGCTTATCTGATTTCTTCGACCTGCAAAACAACTCTGCACAAATTGGCTGTACACACACACACCAAGTAATGTTAGTTTACATGTAAAGATAATTGGAGTAAATATGGGATTACTTTATGTACAATTATTCTAACATTTCCCTCCTGTTTATCACATATTTGCTCAAATTCTCATATCACTTTTAGTCAGCCACTTCTTGTTTGATTTTCAGCTGTAAGATCATTTTCATGAGCACAAATACATTTACACTCAGAAGTTTCTTAATACATGCCAGAGTCATAATCTGTTGGATCAGGATACAGTTTCGTCAAATCAAAAGGAGTTTCCTTGTCGTTGTCATCGTTGCTTTCATCATCACCTTGGGGATCGCTGCCAAGCAAAGGATACAGCTGCTCCATTTTGTTCTCCATGGGTGAAATAGCTGTAATAATGAGACGGTTCAGCAAAGCACGCAGACAGGGAACACAACAGCATCCACACAAGGTTAAAATTGCAGCAAAAACTGCTATGGAGACTAGGACAGAGGACACCAAAGTTCTATACTTCCCAAAAGCATCCATCCAGGAGTCCCACATAGTGGTATCAACTCCAGAGTGTTCTTTCATCTTACTGTTGAGAGTACGGAGCCCTTCTATGGCCTTAGTGAGGCTGCCATCAGCAGCAGTGTTGTTAGGGATGAAAGTGCAGCAATGTTCACCGAACATTGCACATACCACTCCTTTCTTGGCCAATAGCATGTCCAGGGCTATTCGTTTTTGGAATGCCATGAGGGAAGTTGCAACTAATTGATCGTGAACTGCTTCGAAACCACTTTGTGTCCAATTTCCTAGCATTTGCACGTTGTATTGGATGTAATTGATTCTGTCTACATTCTTGTTAACTGTACACCACAAGCAAAAAATAGATTCAAAACCATTAGATATCTGGTTGGCTTCTTTATATTCATCTGGCACCCCTTGTGGAACTCCTATAGCATCAATGTATGTTGGATCTCTTGCATTTATCCATTTCGCAGATCTTTTCGCACGTTGCCACTGTTCAGGCATTTTGTTGGATCGATTAGCTGCTAAATCTGCAGCAGACATAGGATGAATAGATATTGGCAAGAGCAATGTTATGAGAGCACAGTATCCCGTCACATCTCTCGGTAATTTATCAAACAATCTCTCATCTACGGGCACATTTACTTGACCCCATTCTTTTGAGGGATTGCCTAGTCGTTTTTCTCCTTCAGTCATGTTTATACATGTAAAGTTGCCTGGTGCTACTTTTTTTAGAAAACTTACTTAAGGTCGATCGCAGCGATCGGAAAAATAGGATCCCAGTAACTACAGTTTGCCCTAGGATTTGTGTTATTCATTTTATCAGCTACAAATGTTTGGGTAATTATAGCTGGGATTATTTGTAAGAGGGGTCTAGGACTCATACACTCTACACAATTCTTTTTAGACATGTTAGCAGCTTGTTCAACCATTAATAACCAATTGTTATTATGTCCAGATACCCCTGTTGCCGCCTGGAACCATTCATCTGGAGTATACGCTGCTCTAGGTTCTCCAAATGCAAAAAACTCCTTGTTCACTACAATTATACATGCATAGACTTATTAGGAATGAAGGATCATTATTATTAAACAGATAGATGTCACCCTGCAACGGATGGCATCTCCTAACCATCTTTGGGTCATTTTGGCTATATTTATCTCCTCTACTTGGTTCGGTGTCTTATAAACACTTCACTGATTTTCAGGTCTATCCAGCCTCTAAACGTCTGAATCCACCCTATTATCAGATTTTGGCTCACCTCCCCTAACGGAGTCTTCAACCAAAATGACTCTTATGCAGTGTGTTAAATGGATCCACGTTAATCATTCTGCTATCTTTACTGCTGTGGGAGTTGTCAGCAATACCTGATACAACCCTTCATACTTAGGGGAATACCAATGTTTCTTTTTTATGATTCTTATTAGCACCCAGTCTCCCAGTTACACTAGTTGGAGTTCCTGCTGGGAGACAGAAAGGTTTTCATTAGTTTGTTTCGGTTTTTGTTTTTCCAACATGGACCTCGTAATTACCTAAATTAGACTCATCATCCGTTTCCCATTCATTTTTAAATTGGGGTAGTCTATATGGTTTTTCAAACAACGTTTCAAAAGGTGTCAATTTCAGAAGTATAGGTGATGTTTATGTATAATTTCACTAAATCTAAACATTGCGTCCATGTCTTCCTTTTTTTTTTTCTTCAATGCACTTTTTTAATCTATTTTTAATCGTTCAGTTCATTCTTTCTACTAGGTCAGCACTTTGTGTTTGGTAAGCACAATAATTCTTCAGATCAATATGAAACATTACTGTGTACATACATCTACTGATGCCTAGTCTGGACACATCATCAGTGATGTTCCTGGATTCACTGGACGTTTCGGGTCTTTCAACTATCATACTCCCTCTTCCAGGTGACCCAGCCGGGGTTGATCAAGTCCCGGCTTGTGTCCAGACGGCTAGCTAGCTACCATGACTCCATGGATCTCCTCTTTTGAGCCACAGCCATCTTGAGGCCCTTTCTGCCGCTTCCGTGGTACTGCGGATGGCTCTCCTTCTCCTCTCTCCATCGATGCCTAAACTACTGTAGGCTCTGGCCAAGGAACGGGCTGCAAATCCTCTGCAACCAACCTCCACAGGGAAACACCTTACAGTCCTGCGTACTTGGAGAGCTTCCTCTCGAAGGCTTCTTCCAAGCGATCTTCCCACGGGACTGTCAGCTCCAGTAGCACTGCTTGTTTGGTGGACTCCGACACGAAGACAATGTCTGGTCGCAGGGTGGTAACTGCAATATGGCTGGGGAACTTCAGCTGTCTTTCAAGGTCCACCAACAACTGCCAGTCTCTTGCAGACGTCAGGATGCCTGCAGATGATGTTCTTGTGGCCGTGGTGGGCTTGTCCCCAGCTCTGACAAAGGCGATGGTTTCCTTGGAGGGGCGGAACTGTTTAGCCCATGCCAGTCCTGCGGCGATGGCTTCCGCAATGGTCTTAAGGACTTGGTCATGCCTCTACCTGTACCATCCATCTACAAGTGCCCTTGTACAGCAACTGAGGATGTGTTCCAGGGTTCCTCGCTTGAAGCACAGTGGGCATGCTGGTGTCTCTGCTATGCCCCATGTGTGCAGATTTGAGGGGCTTTGGAGCACATCATAAACTGCCTGGATGAGGAACTGCCACTGTTGCTCTCACCTCGTCCTGGACAAGACGTCGCCCGTCCTTCCCCTTGGTGTTCAGCTGGGGAGATGGAAAAGATCCTAGCCCAGCTCGGCCTCGTGTGACCACTCCAACCAGGCACCTGTGCCGGAGCCTTGCATCTGCCTCTTCAACCGCTTCCTCTGCCCTCCATTTCCTGCCAGTCCTCACTCGCAGGATTGTCCACAGACGCAGCAGGAATTTGGGACAGTTCTTATACACTTTGTATGAAGTGCCACTCGGTCCTGGAGCAGAGCTCGCCCTTGCTGTGTGGACAACCTCCCTGACTTCCTTTAGCTGCAGCTCCGCCATGTCGAACTGCACTTCTGGTTCAGGAGGGTCTATGAGGATGTTGCACTCTCCCAGCTCCTGCTCTCTTGTGGAGTCGCTCTACGTCTGCTTCAGATGTTGGTCTATGACTTCCTGCGAGGAGACCAGTTTGCTACTCCGCTTCTGCCCCAGCAAATCCTTCGTGAACTTGAAGGGGTTAGCGATGAAAGCAGCACGCTTACGTGCCCTCTCGCGTCGCCGCCTCCGATGCCACTCTGCGCGGCGGAGAACTCTGATCTTTTTCCGAAGGATGCACATTAGCTGGGCCAAGCCAGTGCGTTACTCTTGTCCTGCCGCCTTGTACTGGGACTTCAGTGCTCGATGCTCGAGGGATTAGTTTGCAACACATGGAGGTTCTGGGCACTGTGGGGTGACTCCGGGCCTGGCACCTCCTGCGTCTCACCAGGTGTAACACCTGTGCGTTGTGTTGTTTCTGCTCCCAACGGACACTTCATCCTCGCTCGGTGGATCTTCAAGCCATGGATATTCTTGCAGACTTTGCCGCATGTACACGTCTTACTCATAGTCGATTGTCCGTTGCCTGGGTCTGTAACCGTTGTGTCCGTCCGACTGGGGTGCTCATCCTCCCCCCCTCTCGGGCACCCCTGGGGGTATTTTTCCATTAAGTTCATCGTAGCTTGGTTGGGTTCCTCCTCTCAGAGGATGCAGATTGGGTTGCCGACCCGTTCTGCCCCGGTTGCCGTCTCTCCGGGCTGTCACTGACTCTCCAGTAGTCACCACACTCTTCATGGTTGTCATCCAGTCTTTCCTGGCTGTCACTGATCTCTCAGGGTATTTGCTGTGTACATACATCGACTGATGCCTAGTCTGGACACATCATCAGTGATGTTCCTGGATTATATTATGTTATATTATTTTTTACCGTCTGGTTTACAACATGACTTCCATTATCACTATAGATTTTCTCAGGTATCCCGTACCTGAGAATAATATCTTTACAGAGTGCCTTTGCCACCGTCAAAGGGTCTGGATGCTTGGTTGGAAAAAGTTCAATCCATTTTGAAAATGCATCTATTATGAATGGACTATTTTTTACTACTTTTTCCCTTCACTTTGGTTTAATTCTATAAAATCCATGTGGATTATTTGGAATGGATATTTAAGTGTAGGAAACTTTCCTCTACGCAATCTCAGATTACCTTGTGGATTGTGTCTGGCACACGTCAAACATGCTCTACAGAATGTTTTATTTATTTTTTTTAACAATAGTTGAATCCATAGGTCGTATACCATTAGTCTATCTGTCCTACCATCCCTCCTGTGGAGACATGTGTTGACCCATGGCTTAATATTGCCGCCCATTTATACATTTCTTGGTAGGATAGGTTTGTTGTCTAGTCATATATATGTTGTCTTGTAATTTTGCTCGGTTTCTCATCCAAACTTCTCTTTCAGTTTGTGGACTTTGTTCTTGCATTTCTTTTAAGGTAGTTTGATCTAGAGTTGTGCACTCTTTCACTGTCAACACAGTTGTGACCTGTTGCTGCTGCTTTTGCTGTTTCGTCTACAAATGCATTTCTTAGGGAAACAGTATCTGTGCTGAACGTATGTGCTGCACATTTACACATTGCTAATGCTTTTGGTAGTTGCACTGCTTTTAGCCGTGTGAGTGTGAGTTACAACTGCATCTCCTGTCAGGGTTTTACCTAGTTCATTATTTTTAGAGTAACCATCTACAAATATCACTTCTCCTTTTTGTAATGGTTGGTCTCTCAGATCGGCTCTACTCTCTAACAGTGAGGCAGTGCACATGCTACACTGTCTAGTTTAGATGAAAAATATGCTATAGGTTTCAATTTGTCTCCATGTTATTGTTCTAATATAAAGGTCATAAAATATAATATGCAATCTACCATTTGAACAAAAGGTTTACTATAATCTGGTATGCTAGTGCTGTGCTTGATACCAAAATTTGTTTTAGTTTACAGAATGCTTCTTCAGCCTCTGCATTCAAGCATAATGGGGATGTCATTTTTAGATTTTCTTCATACATTAATTTACTCAAAGGTGCCGTTATTTCTGCATAGTTAGGCACCGAAGTTCTACAATAATTTGTCAATCCTAAAAATGACATCATCTATTTTTTTTTTTAGTCACTAGTTTAGGAGCTTGGAGGATTGCAGTTTTTCTGTCTTCCACCATTGTTCGTCCTCCTGCACCAAGATTGTGTCCCAAGTATTTTATCTATTCTTTTCACATCTGCAGCTTATTCTTTACTTGCTTTGTGACATTCTTCAACTAAATATTTTAGGAGTGCTATAGTGTCTTTTACATGTCTCCATATCAGGGAAGGCTAGTAAAATATAATTTACATACAGGAGCACTTTGCTTCCCCCTGGAGGTTGGAATTTAGCCATACTTGCACTCTTCACTTGAAAGTAAATAGTTGGACTCTCACAATAGCCTTGGGGCAGTCTTCTTTAATTATTACTCCTACAGCAATTGAATCCTCAATTACAGGTTTTATTCCCTCTTATGCCTCCTGTTTTAATGGATATTGTTTCACACATGGTCTGTACTCAGTTTTAGGTCTTATTTGCACTGATAATGCTCCTTTTACTTGTCCCACATCAGTTGGTCCTTTAGACCATAATTTATCTGTAACACTTTTTAGCAGTTCTTCCTCATTTTCCGTTAATATAATGCTTCACTGAGCTCTTTGGTCTAGATGAGTACCTCCCTGTACTTGTACTGTCCAAAACAATAATTATCTGGTCAGACCTGTATTTGAGCTGTACCACGTGTTTACTGATGTGGCAAACCAGTCTGTTGCACTCTCCCCCATTTGCACTATTTTACCCAAATCTTTCCATTGTTGATTTTTACTTTTATATAGGGAGATGTGAGGTGGGGTCCACATCCGAAACAGCTTGGAGTTTTCACCAGACTGCTTTACTTTCTGTATGTCCATACAAATAAGTTACAGTGATTTTAGCAGGAGTGGCTTTCTCTAACTTAGCTTCGTATTCTCTATCTGGTGCAGGTGTAGGTATTAGAGCTAGTCCTAACAACAACAAGCGTCTCTGCCCAAAAGGTTGACTGGACATTCTGGAAACATTAAGATGGACAGCTGACAAGACAGTCCAGATGGATCTGGGTCTCTTATCCTCATGGGTTCTGTCTCTGGCACCTGAGTCAGCTTTCCACTGGTAGATCTCACAGTGACACTGGTTTGATTTGGTTTAAACCCTGGTATCCACATAGCATATTGTAATATAGTATTCATCTGCGATACAGTACTCTTATTATAGTTCATATTTTGTATTTTATATTGTATTTCATTCATTTTTTATTATTATTATTATTATTATTATTATTATTATTATTATTGTACCGCTGCTACGATGACCTTATTTCCCCTCTGGGATAAATAAAGTTATCCATCTATCTATTTATTTATCTATCTATCAGTTATCTGCAGGTAGTCCTGCAGGCACCTATGTCACATAAAAAGGTAATAGTTTTACCGTTCACATACAAAATGACCTCTGGTTTAATACTATCCATATAGAGCAGGTCCTGATCATTTAACAGCACTTCCCCTGTGTCCCTGTCTGTTTTGCTCTCTCTGAAACCTCCCCCCCTACCTTCTTGGTAGTAAATCTCCTCTTCCTCGTCCTGAAAGAAAGTACTTACATAATCCCTTCACTACAACCTTTGGCCCTGCAGCAACCATTGGCTTTGCAGCAGCTCCTTCTTCTTCACTTTCCTCATATCTCTGTCTCTCCTGTCTTCTTGTCACTGGCCCTGTCTCATCATCCTCCTTTCTATGAAACAGCACCTTGTTGGCATTAGCTTTCTCTACACTTTCAAGTATCTGTCTTTTACTTTTTCTTTTCTCCACCGCCTTCATCCAATACTCCGTATCCTCATACCCTTCTTGTTTCATCTTTTTTGGATTCTTTTTGGTCTTTGTTTTTTATTGCATCTTGTAGTGCAGTTATTTTTGTGTGTTCAGCCGGCCTTCAAATTTTTACTGTTTTATCCATTTATTTATTTAATTTTATCAGGATCCTGTTTTTCTATAAACTTCCAATCTTTAATCAACAGTTCATCTTTTGGTAGGATTTTGCTTCCCCCTTTTTCCATTTTTGAGATTTTGGTCCAGTCCTGTTAACACCTAGGGTGTTCTAAAAACTGGTTTTAATCAGTAGGGTAGCGATTAAACTACCTTTTGTGGTAACTCTCACTTCAACTCTTTCGAGTGGAGAGTTCTTGCCTTTACATCCACAATAGGTTCGCTACTTGTAGTCCTACTGTTTTGCATGAGGTAAAATACCTAGTGGTATTTTGATCTCCAATCACACTCACAATCACACTTTCATTCACACAATTTTACTGTTTTTTTCTTCCGAACTTTTAAGACGTCCGGACCCCACTTGTCCTTTTACACAGAGCTTTCGGGTCTCTGTCTCCTAGTGGGTTTAGCGTAACAGGACCCCGCCGTCCTTTACACAGAGTTTTTAATTTTCATTTATTATTATTATTTTTATTATTTTTTTTTTTTTTGCAGACCTCCGTTGCCTCTACGGGATTTAAGTGATTGCTTTTACCTGATAGTGTCTAGAATTGTCAGGGCTTTATACACGCAATGACCCTCAGTCATTCGTCATCTTTTTAAGTGAAACTTCACTCACCACTGTGGCACCACTGTTGTCTTTCCCCTTCACGGATTACCGTCAGCCGTCGGATCCCAGCGGGTGAGCTGATCTCCAGTCCTGGAAAAGGTTCTAAAAAGACTCACTCTATGGAGTCTGCCGTGGCCACGGTCTTTCCTGGAGTTCCCCACACCCGTTGGAATCCTCCAGGAGTGTTGGTATCCGGCTCGAAGGACCAAATAAATGTCAGGTTCAAGCAACCTAAAACATCCAAAACTTAACAAAAGAGAGAAAGACAAGAGTTATATGTGTTACTTGCAAGGAGAACGGACAGAGATGCGTTTAGTTACAATCTCCTACCGCTCTGAAGCGCACTCTGCCGAGCCCTTTCTTTTTATTTCCTTTCGGTGGTTCCTAGTTACAGCTCTAAAGGTGAGGGGGCACACAACTGCAACTCGTCACATATAAACAATTCATTATCTTTATGAGTTTACAACTCTAAGGGAGAGGGGGCACATGTTGCTCTTCCTTAAAAGATGTCCTGTCTTTAATCAGTTGAGCAGTGTCTGTTTTTTCACAAATACCTTTTGGTGACTCATCAACAGTCATGCTTATCTGATTTCTTCGACCTGCAAAACAACTCTGCACAAATTGGCTATACACACACACACACACACCAAGTAATGTTAGTTTACATGTAAAGATAATTGGAGTAAATATGGGATTAATTTATGTACAATTATTCTAACAATGGTGTAGCTTCAACCCATCTGCTGAATCTCTCAATTACCACAAGCATTTATCTTTTGCCTTGAACTGATTTTATCATATCGACATAGTCCATAACTAGATGTTTAAATTGACCTTCTGGTACTGGAATATGTCCAACAGGTGTTTTCACACCTTTCTTTACATTATTTTGAGCACATATTTCAAATTGGTTTAAGACCTCGTTCTCCATTGCTTGCATATAAGGTGACCAGTAACCTTGTTGAATTTTCTTCATCACTTCCCCCCTTGCACAGTGATCTAGACTCCATAACCCTTGTTAACTCATTCTTGCGCCTCGCCTTCTCCAAATGTCTCGTTCATCCTCAGCCGCTTCTTTTGTATCAAAAGTTGTACTTTTAAATATTTATTCATATTTTTTGACGAACACAAAATTATCATGTTTATTTTACACAATACATCTCTTCTAATCAAATTGACAGGTGTTTGTTTTCACAACCAGTATGGGTTTTTAATTTCTTAGTCTTCTGTAGTTATTTTCACTGGAGCCGTCATTTGAATTAGTTCTTAGTTATTAGTTATTCTTAGTTTTCTGTGGTTATTTTCACTGGAGCCGTCATTTGAATTAGTTCTTAGTTATTAGTTATTCTTAGTTTTCTGTGGTTATTTTCACTGGAGCCGTCATTTGAATTAGCTGCTTTTGTCCCGAGAATCCTATTGTCTCAACAAATCTGTCTGACATGGGGAGGTGCCTGGCAAACTTTGGACCCACACATGTGTGAGTGGCTCCAGTGTCCACTAGCATTGGTACTTGTCTACTTATTTTTGAACCTGCAGCATAGGTTCTTCATCAGCCTCCACCGCTACCACAGGAAACTGACCCTCCCCTTTAGGATTCTCTGGGCACCCCTAGTATCCAAAATTAGTTCTCCCCCAGGGGCCTGCCGAGCCTCTAGCTCCACGTTGCATGGCCTGCCTCTGCCCCCTCTGAATGCATTGTTCTTTGGACATCGGTCTTCAAAATGACCTGGCATGCCGCACTCCCAGCATTCACCACTGGTTCACCGTGGTCCTTGTCCTCTGTAGGGACCTCCCCTTGAACGATATGAGTTTCCATATTCACCACGTGCAACACGAGATTGTTGGTATACATTGACAGCTTCCGGTGATTGTTGCAGTTGGTTGTGGGATCTGATTTTCTTGTATCTCCTATACCACCATCACAAAAAGGTTCTTCATTGCTGCCGCCCCAAAACATCTTGCTCATATCGCTTTTATGTCACCGAGGGCCAGCATTTTTCCCACAGTTTCCTCTTCAAATGCTCTTATCCATTTGCTGGGTCCTTTGTGAATGTCAGGCAGCCTTGAGACGAGACCTGCAAGGTCGACTGTTTGCCACGGCACCTAATGCCCCTGAGTGCCCTTTATTAAAATTGGATACTGGCCTGCGTCATATCTGTCTGGTTTACCTATGTTTCACCTGTATCTAAGCTTAAATTCTCTTGTCGTTGGTCCGTCGATTTTTGTGTTGCTGTGTTGTTATGGTGATGCTAATCATTGAAAGCACTTTTGCAGAGGTGAATGCTATTTCTATGTTGTACTGGTGGTAAGCTTTGGCCTAGCTTACTATGGTTATGTTAAGCTCTTTTTTTAGTGATATTTGAAATCAATTGAACCGTTAATACTTTAGCTTTAATGCTAGCTAGTTCAGCCTTAGCTATATGGTTATGCTAAGCTAGGCTATGGCAATTCCCACAGTCTAATTTAATATGCTAGTTTTTTAAACTCAACGCTAATTAGCTTAGCTTTAGCTATGCTAGTTGTGCTAAGCTCATCTATGGTTATACCCAAAGTTTAATTTAATATGCTAGTTTTTTAGCTCAATGCTAATTAGCTTAGCCTTAGCTATGCTAGTAATGCTGAGCTAGTCTATGGTTATACCCAAAGTCTAATTTAATGTGCCTTTTTTCAATGCTAGTTAGCTTAGACTAAGCTATGCTAGTTTATGCTAAGGTAATGCTAACACTTAGATTAGCCTTTCAGGTAGCTTTGCTATTTGGGCCTTTAGCTAACTGCTAGGTCCTCTCAGCTGGTGTTATCTGTAACACTCCCCTCCTGTCTGGCAGTATTCCAAGCCACTCCTGGCAAAAATGACGTCTACTAAGAACTTAAACTGCACAAACGTTTGATTCAAAATGGCGATCAGGTTCTAAGATGGCGGCCCTCCAAGCCACACCTAACTCCTAAATTTCAACTGCGCCACAACTCCAAAATGGCGATTGATAACACAACCACACCTATTTCCGATTTTCTTCTGCGCCACTGTTCCAAAATGGCGATTGGCCTTTATAGCCACACCCAACTTCTGTATTACAACTGCGCCACAACTTAAAAATGACAACGCTCGCAAAAACCTCATTTGTTTAATTCACAGTATGTATTTGTAAATTTTTATTTTGCTGTTTTTCCCCTGAATTTGGATCACAGCTGAGTCACATGAACTTTTCTATTTGGAACCATGAAAGCCAGCTGCTCAACATGCAGATAGCAGTTTGCCAAAGCACATACAGTATCTCAATACTCCACGCTCAGTCAAAACACATCTCAGACACACACGAACATCCTTGTTGAAAGAGAGTCAGTGAGTGATTAACCCATTCCGTCAAAGATTCTCTAGAATCCAGTTTAGGGATCTACATATATATTTATAGGTTATAGATTTTTACAGATCTATATATATAGATTTTATTAATCGTTTTTTTATTTTCAATTTTAACTTCACCTTATTAACTGGTGCTTTACATATACATGCAGTGGTTATGAGTTTATATATATTTCTATGGGAGTTTTCATAAGCAGTGTGTTCCCCTTACCGACTGAATTACTTTATATGTAAGCCTTTCAATAGATCGTTTGAGACACTTTTTTTCTGTTTGCTGTGTGTGTGTGTGTGTGTGTGTGTGTTTTCATATCTTTATCCAGTGCTCAAACAGATCCTGCTCAGTTTCTAGTGAATTTCCTTTCATGTACATATAAATGATTTAGTTGACTCTGTAGTAACACGGTGATCAGCCCGTGGCGGTAGCGGGTCAGCATGTGCGTGTGACCTATAAAGACAGACTCTAAAGCGCACGCCCCTCCATATTATATTTCCAAACTCAAAAATTCAGTCTGGTTTTTTATTGAAACACTCATCCACTCCCCCTATAAATCACAATCACAATGACCGGTCACCACACACACCCACACAATTTCACCCTTTTTCTGGCCAGTATTCTTTTTGTATCACAGCTGCTGACACAGTCCAATGAGCAGAAACAACGACCAGCGGAACACGTACTCCAGAGAGACCCTACTGCAGCTCGTACTCCATCCTCTACACACCTTCGCCGTAGACTTGCTACCGAAGGAACTACTGCGGAGTAACTCAACCAGCCATGACAAGTCCACACACAAGAATAATAAGGTATCCAGAAGGGGGAAGAGAAAGAGCGGAATCAGGGCCAGGCTCAAACGGGAGACTTGTAAACAACGGCCGCTTCCATCTATCGTCCTAGCTAATGTTAGATCCCTCCGGAATAAAAGGGACGAGCTACAAGCTAACGTTAACCACATGCATGAGTACAGGACTGCCTCGGTTCTTGCTTTCACTGAGACGTGGTTAAATAAGAACGACGATGAAATTGCCCTGCACGTTGATGGCTTCGGACCCCCTCTAAGACTTGATCGAGACAGTGAGCTCACCGGTAAACAACATGGCGGCTGCGTGTGTCTGTATGTAAACCCACGCTGGTGCTCAACGATCGTCGTGAGGGAGAAACTGTGCACCCCGGACATTGAGCTTCTGGCTGTCTCCCTACGCCCTTTCTACCTACCCAGAGAGTTTCCCCAGCTCTTTGTCATCCTGGTTTACATCCACCCCAGAGCCAACGCAGTCACAGCCACTGAACACATCACAGACTCTTTAAACAAACTGGACCACATTTCACCGGACTCTCCCAAATTCATCTTGGGTGATTTCAACCACTGCCCCCCTGACAAATCATTAAAAGGTTATCAACAGTTTATCACATGCCACACACACCAGGAGAAGACACTGGACAAGTGCTATGGTTCAGTACCCGACGCATACAGATCTGTCGCCCTCCCCCCGCTGGGCTCTGCTGATCACCATGCCATCCTGCTTGCTCCGGCTTACATCTCTGTCATGAGAAGGGTGAAGAAAGTTGTCAAGAACATCAAGCAGTGGACCAACGAAAGCATCATCACACTCCAAGGATGCTTTGAATCCACTGACTGGGACAACCTCCTGGCCCCCTCTGATGACATTAATGAACATGTGGACACTGTGTCAACGTACATTTCCCTCTGTGTGGACAACATCATCCCCTCCAAAACGGTCACTATCTACCCCAACAACAAACCCTGGATCACCAAAGAGCTCAAGGAGATCCTCAACAAGAAGAAAAGGGTCTTCTTCACCGGCTCTGAAACGGAGAAAAAGGAGGTCAACAGAGAGGTCAAGCATGCCATAAAAACTGCCAAGCTGGAGTACAAGAACAAAGTGGAGGAGTGCTTCACGCAGGGTAACCTCCGCTCAGCCTGGCAGGGACTCAAGAACATGGCTGCTGTGAACACTGCTGCCAGCAACACAAAAAACATCCAGGTTTCAGGCAGCAGCTCTTCATCTCTCCCCAACGTCCTTAACTCTTTCTACACAAGGTTCGAGCAGGACAACACCACCCAGCTGGAAGAAGCGATGTCCAAGCTCAAGCCCAGTGACTCAGCAGCCTTCACCTTCAGCGCAGAGGACGTGGTGAAAGCCCTCAGGAAGACAAGGGAACAGCTCACCTGGCCCAGACAACATCAGCGGCCGCGTCCTGAAGCACTGTGCTGAGCAGCTAGGGGGCGTGTTTCAGACCCCGTTTCAAAGATCCATGGACAGCAGCATAGTCCCCCAGCAATGGAAACACTCAACAGTTATCCCCGTCCCCAAGAAGAGTGCCGTCAAATGTCTGAATGACCTCCGACCGGTGGCCATGGAGAGGATCATAAAACAACACATCATCAGGGAAACCCACTCCCAGATGGACCCGGTCCAATTCGCTTATCGAGCTGGCAGGGGCGTCGATGATGCAAAAACATTCATAATAGACACTGTTCACAAACACCTGGAGCGCCCCAACACCTCAGCCAGACTCCTGTTTGCAGACTTCTCTTCTGCATTTAACACCATGCAGCCCCACATCCTGGCTGACAAACTCTCAGCCCTCTTTCATCTGGACCAACAGCTAATCCTGTGGATACTGAACTTCCTGACCAACCGTTCACAGAGAGTCCTGGTCAACAGCACCTTCCCCGACCTCCAACACACCTCAACCGGCTCCCCTTAGGGCTATGTGCTCTCACCTCTGCTCTTCATCCTCTACACTGATGACTGCAGAACCACACAGCCTAACTGTCATCTGGTGAAGTACGCTGACGACACCGTCCTCCTGTCAGGCCCATCTCTTCACCACGGACCAGCTCTTCAGGAGTTTGTGGAGTGGTGTGACAGCTCCTGCCTGGAGCTGAATGTCAACAAAACCAAAGACATGGTAGTGACCTTCTCCAACAAGCAGAGGGAACTGGCTGCATCAGCAAACACTGTGATCCATGGGAAGCCTGTTGAAGCAGTTGAGGAGTACAGGTACCTGGGCACCATCTTCGACAGCCTGCTGAAATTCTCCTCCAACACAGGGGAGATTCTCAGGAAATGTCAGCAGCGGAAATACCTCCTTAGGAAGCTCAATTCCTTTGGAGTCAGCAAGAACATCCTCTGACCTTTTACTACTCCTTCATCGAGAGCATCATCACGTTCTCCATCACATGCTGGTTCTACTCCACCAGCCTCCAGAACAGAAACCGCCTGCAGAGCATAGCCACGGTCTGCTATAAGATCATTGGACTTCCTGTAAGAACTCTGTCGACCATCCATGAGCAGCAGACACTCAGGTTAGCTGGTCGGATCATGCAGGACCCCTCTCATGCTCTCTTCTCAGCGTTTGAGTGGCTCCCCTCAGGACGCCGTCTTCGCTGTCCCTGCTGCAGGACACAGAGGAGAAGAGCAACCTTCATCCCCAGGGCTGTCCAGCTTCTCGACTCCTGACCCCTCTGACCATCCCCCTCCCCACTCTTGACACCCTCCCCTGGACACCATCACCCCCCCCCCCCCTATCTTTTCTGCACTACAGTTCTGTTCATACCTGTTTTAACAGTCTACTGCATGTTTACATTGTTTACATCATATACACCCGTTCACATGTCTGCTTACATCTGATACACGCATGTCTTTCTACATCTCACGCCGACGATGTTCTCTGTATCTAACCTGTACTAACACACTAACATCCTGACACTTATTCTACCTGTACTAACACACTAACATCCTGACACTTATTCTTCTTTTAGACTTTAATCTTGTTGTTAGGTTAAAATGTTTTTGTATAGTTGCACTGTCGTTATTTGCTGCTCTGTGTGCCCTGAATTGCCCCCCGGGGACAAATAAAGTTTTTTTTTTAATTGAATTGAACCTCAAAAGCTCTACCCTGAGTCGAGGCTGAGCCTCAACAGGCATACAACTGTGCGAGATAGGAAAAAAGTTCCTACCTTTTTTGCACCTTCTGCACAGCCCCTGCAATGGTGAGCTCAGCCGTCGTAGAAAGGTCTACAAGGAGGAGTCAGCAGAGAACTCTCACAGCAATCGAGGGGAATTTATTGAATCAAGTTTTAACACACTCATCACGGAGTTCCAAGATCCAAAATCCTACATTCCTAAATTCCAAGTGTCTCTTGACAGAACTTCCCATCTTATACTGATGTTCGCGTGCTGACGACGTTTACACGCCCCATCAGGTCTTTCCAATACACACTCAGTACATTTACAATCAGTGGCGTCTACATTGTGTGCAGACGTCATCATGCCCAAATACAGTTTCATTGTTTTCTAAACAGAATGTGCTTATCAGGCCTATGTCCCCAGTAAACGGTGACCTAGCCCTGTAATTCCCTTTCTCAATCATGTTTCCACCACATATGAAGCCCCACCGTCTACCCTGGGTGAGAATGCACATGCTGTATCGATAAAGGTCCCCTCTATACTACAGTCTATGGTAAGTGTCAGGCTTCGGTAAAGCCCTTTGACCAAACTGTGAACAAGAATACTTCAGATAACCCTATGGCGGTGGGTGATAAAAATTTATAATAATATAAAAATAAAGCTGTAAAGAAAATATTGAATGAAGAACTGAAATTCCATCCACATGTGAACAAGAGTTCCAGGACTTGGCACGGAGGCCGATTAAAGAAAATCTGAACTCACATGAGTGTAAGCAGACACAGAAAGGTGAAAAAAGCGATTTCTTTTAAAAACTCTATTACATTAAAAATAAAAATAAACTCCGGCCAGTCCGGGGCTGTTAAAGCACAGCTATACAGTTAGCACTACATCAACTAATGGTTATCCAGATAACATGGCAGTGGCTCGTCTGTGATGAAATCTGCAGCTCCCCGTGGTCATCAGGTCTCCTCCGTGCGGGTGGATGTTATGAAGGCTTTCGCTTAGGTGACTGCAGGGTCTCCTCCCTCCGTCCTTCATCGTGATGACCAGCCTGGCAGGGAACAACAGCGCGGGTCTGAAGCCCAGGTTATAAAGCTCTGACAACACCTCTCGGTATTTTTGGCGCTCCGCAACCACCTCCAGTACATAGTCCTTGTAAATGGCGATGGGGGAGCCTCTGTACTGCAGCTTCCTTCTCGTGACGCGGGCCTCGTATGATTTTCTCCTGTACCTGGTATATATGCAGCCTGATAATGACTGGCCATGCTCTCTGGCCTGGCCTAGGCTTCTCAGCTAGTGTGAGATGAGCCCCGTCACATTCCGGCCGTGATTCCAGTAAGCCTTCGCCGAAAACGTCGATAAAAAGCTCTGCAAAGAAGACTATTGGCCGCGGACCCTCTACTGATTCAGGTACGCCAATCACACGGATATTATTGCGCCGGCTCCTGGACTCCAGGTCGCTGACTTTAGCTAAGAATTTAGCGTTGCTCTCTGTTAGCATGGCACAGGAGGCCTCCAGCGTTAGCAGATGTTCGTCTTGTAGATTTGCATTTACCTCGAGGAAGCCTATTTACTGAGTGGGTCGAACACTGTGGCTTGGATGTCGCCCAGCTTTGCTTCGAGTGTTGAAATGGAGGCTTTGAACTCGGGAGAGAGGGCTCTGCGGTGCTTCGCCAAGAGGTGAGCAATAGCCGCCTTGCTAATCTCGCCACCTGCCTGGTCTGCGGTGCCAACCTTCGCCCGCTGGTCTTTTACAGTCTGTCTGGTCGCATATGTCGTCATAATTTGGTGGTGTATTCGTCGTAAAAGAAAAATATTAAAATTATCAAAAGTTGTTGGAGCCAGACTTGACCCGTGTCTACTCCAAGTGTAATTCTGGTGCAAAATCATCCCATGTCCTTTTCCGCACCAAAGATCATGGGATGATTTTGCACTGGGATTAAACTTGATTGAAAGTGAAAAATAATTTGTGTATCTGCCCTGTGACTTGGATGCGCTCCAAAATTGAATGCGTTCTTCCTCGGCTCGTGCTACATCCTTTCAACGAAGCCTGTGAATGTTCTCATTTGTCCAGGTCATCGTTATCCTCAAAGCAATTTCAGTCAAAAGCAACTGGACTTGGTTATTTGTCTAGGAAGACGTTTCACCTCTCATCCAAGAGACTTCATCAGTTCATGTACGCATCTGACCAGGTTGGGACTGGTCCAACTAGCTGGTGTGAGATCCAGGTATTTAACCTCTCACAAGGCCGATGATGTCACTGAAACCCTTTGTGCTCCAAGTGACAACGACCGTCATTAGAGTGGCAGTCGTTGGTGGAAGGTTGGTATCGACTTCGTTAGTGCTCTATTGAGTCTAAACGACCGTTGTTGGAGTCACAGGAGGCCTTTTGTGAACAGTTTTTCTTTGAGGTTAGATTGTTGGATCTCCTGGGAAGGGATGAAAGGGCAGCATTGTAAATTGGAGATAAGTGTTGTCTCAGACCTCCTCTGTTTAGCGACGATTTCTCTACTTTTACATAGATGGCTTCTTTTACTCCTCTTTCAAACCATCTGTCCTCTCTGTCCAGGATTTGGACATTGTTGTCATCAAAGGAGTTGGCTTTCTCCTTAAGGTGTAAGTGGACCGCGGAGTCCAGGCCTGGGGAGTTAGCTCTCCTGTGTTGGGCCATGCGTTTATGCAGTGGTTGTTTTGTTTCTCCAATGTAGAGATCTTTGCATTCCTCGTTGCATTGGACAGCATAAACCAGATTGGTTTTGTGGGTGTGTGGTGTTCTGTCCTTGGGATGTACTAGTCTCTGTCTGAATGTGTTACCGGGTTTGAAATACACAGGGATGCAGTGTTTGTTGAAGATCCTTCTGAGTTTCTCTGATACTCCAGCCACATACGGAATGACTATGTTGTTTCTCTTGTTTTCTTTTTCTTTCTCAACCACTTTTGTTTTCTTTCTGGAAGCAGCTGCCGTTTTCACAAAGGTCCAGCTGGGGTAGCCACAAGTTGTGAGGGCGCCTCTCAGGTGCTTGCGTTCTTCCCCCTGGGCCTGTGAGCGGGTGGGTACGTTATCAGCTCTATGCTGCAGTGTTCTGATAACTCCAAGCCTGTGTTCCAAAGAGTGGTGAGAGTCAAACAGTAGATATTGATCTGTGCGAGTGGGTTTTCTGTATACCCTAATGTGGAGGTTCCTGTCGTTCTCCATATGGACGTCACAGTCTAAGAAAGGCAAACTATTGTCCTTGACGTCTTCTCTGGTGAACTTGATGTTTCTGTCCACAGAGTTTATGTTCCGTCAAAGTTTGCACCTCTTTGGATTTGATTTTAACCCATGTGTCGTCCACATATCTGAACCAATGGCTGGGGGTTACTCCTTTGAAGGAGTTCAAAGCCTTGTCCTCTACCTCCATGTGCAGATTTGCCACAATAGGGGATACTGGTGAACCCATGGCACAGCCGTGTTTCTGTCTGTAAAAAATGCCATTAAAATGGAAATATGTGGTATTCAGGCACAATTTCAGAAGTTGGCAAATGTGGTCTGGTTTTAGATTTGTTCGGTTGTTTAAGGAGCTGTCCTGCGTGAGCCGCTCTCTTACTGTGGCCAAAGCCTCCATGGTTGGAATACAGGTGAACAAGGAAGTCACTTCGTAGGACACCATGGTTTCATCTGGATCCATTTTTAGGTCTCGGACTTTGTTCACAAAGTCTATGGAGTTTTGGATGTGGCGTGGGGTGTTGCCCACCAGTGGTGCCAGAATATTGGCAACATGCTTAGCAATGTTGTAAGTGACCGAGTTTATGCTGCTGACAATGGGCCTGAGCGGGGCCCCTTCTTTATGGATTTTTGGGAGTCCATATAAGCAGGGGGTTGAGTCCTTGGGGTAAAGCCTGTAATACTGTGGTTTGCTAATGACTCCTTTTTGTAGTTGCTGTAGACACTCTATAACCTTCTTTTTGTAACCGCTGGTAGGGTCTCGTTTCAGAGTTTCATAAGTGTTAGTGTCACTGAGTAGTGCAGAGATCTTTGCCTGATAATCAGTTGTATTGAGAACAACTGTGCATCTACCGTTGTCTGCTGGAAGGATTGTGATGCTGTGGTCTTTGCTCAGTGCTGTTACTGCTTTTCTCTCCTCAATGGTGAGGTTGGATGGTGGGACCTTAGCTTTTGACAACGCTGCTGACACTTTTAACCTTAGCTGTTCAGCCTCAGTTCCATTAAGGTTGTTTTTCTTTATGACCGATTTTGTAGCCGTAATCAACTCCACAACGGGTACCTCTTTTGGTGTCATGGCAAAGTTCAAGCCCTTGGCTAAGACCTCCTTCTCTGGGTGGGTAAGATCTCTGTCCGACGAATTCTTAACCCATCTATTTTGTGTTTCTTCCTGTGCTGGTGTGTCAGTTTTTTGCCTCCAAGTGAGTATTTCCCTGTTTTTGCCAACATCCCGGGATTGCAAATTGTGGAATTTCTTTGTCTTTCTTTGCTCTTGTTGTGCTGAGATAGTTGGGCTTTCTGGGTGAAATCCACAACTTTTTCCATGATAGAAACAGGTAGGATTAATATCAGTTTCTGTAGTGAGAAGTCCGCTTTCTCTTTAAGTCCTTCAATGGTGAAATTGACCTGTCTTATTCGCTCACCGAGGAGTTGGTTTTGAGCCTTTTCTATGATTTTCTCCACTCTATGCCCTCTCATAGTGGAATTCAAGCATAGGCTAGTTGGTGTAAGCCTTTATTGTTTGCATCTCAGACTAAACTAGCTCAAGTTTCATGAAATTTGAACCAGAAGTTTTTCCGTAATCCCGCTGACAGACAAACTAAGCCGCAAACACGACCTCCTTTGGCAGAATAACTTAGTATAACTTTGATCATACATGCAAAAAATATGAAAATTTAGCCGTTAAGTGATTCTGATTTGGTGGATTTGTGACTGCAGGACCTCTCTAACTTTTACAGATCCTTCAGTTGTTAAAACGCATTCACTGGTGTCTTTATCAGGCTTGCTCTCTGGCGTTCGTATGGAGGTTCAGAAATCAATGTTTTTAGACAAATATCTCCGTGTTAAGGCAGCTGAAGCTATCACAGTCCCAGGAGGTGTTTATGTACCATGATGAGGTTAGTTTTGAATGGTTTTCACTTGAGATGAGATGCAACACTGATAAAATGGAATTTTTTCATTAAAGCGCAACTGTGTATAAAAAAAAAAAGGGGCAAAAAAGAAACAAACCTGTAGAAAATAGTTTTCTCACCACAAAAGGAAACCGGTATATTACAAATACAATCAAGAAAACATAAATAACATGTGTCTGGAGGGAGTTTGCCACATTTTAATCATTTCTTTCTCTGTGTTAAAACACCCCAAAAAGTTTTAAAATAGCAGAGCAGTAAGTAAAACTCTTTGAGGAGTGGCTATGGTGAGGAAGAAGGCTTCAAAATAAAAGCCCTCCCCGGTTCCAGGTTAGAGTGAGGCTTCAAAATAAGAGATGTTTAGTTTGATTGCGTCACGACAGGGAAAAATTTCCATCCCATCTCAGCACGTGTCTGTCATGTAGTGTGTGTGTTGTGACTTCTTCGCATAGGACGTTGAACCAAACCACTTTCTGCACGTGTGCTAATGTTCCGAGGACCGTAGTGGCTCTGAAAGTCTTTTATCCTCCTCAGTTTGTGTTTGATCCCTTTGAGGATACATGAGACCTGGATCAGTTTCTCCCGTCCTGCTAGACGTGTGTGTCTGTTTTATTTGAGAACCAGTATCGCCTCTGAGCCGTCTTTCCTCTTCAGATACAGTCCGTAGCTGAGGTGGTGTTCCCTCCTCAGGAAGGCGTAGAAATAATCAGACACCAACAGAATCTGAGGAGGAAATAAAGACAGCAGGACTCTGAATGATGAATTCCTCAGCGTGTGATTAACAAGTAAATTAATCATAAATAATAAATGGTATGAGCAAGCCAAAAGGAAGCATGAATACAAAAAAAAAATCAACATCAGTCAGACAGTAAGTTTATCCACTGAGTTAATTTATCTTAAGATACGTCCAATAACAACATTTTGGAAGTCTTCTGGTTCCAGTTAAACATTTTGGGAAATAATGTACACTTACAAGAAGATTCATATAATATTTAATAATAATAATAATAATAATAATAATAACTTTATTTGTATAGCACCTTTAAAAACAGCAGTTAAAGTGCTTTGACAGCAAAAAATCAGAATACATACACAAATCCAGTATAAACAAAACAAATAATAATAAAAAATTCAGGTAGAACATAACCATAAAAAAAACACCTTATTGTATAAAAGTGTACATAAAAAAAATTATTATTAGATTGTTAGTTAATATATTTAAGGTGCTTGCAAAGAAAGAAGAACAATGAGATAAAAGCAGGGCTCCAGACTGCGGCTAAATGTCAATCTCAAACCAAAATTTGAGAGTGTGCGACTGAATTTGACATCTGGTCGCACATATGCAACCAGATGCCTCGCCATATAAATATGTAAGTGGCTTAACAGTTACAGAGTGACAGATAAGATAGAAACAATGTGTAAGCACCGTAAGAAGATAGCGCTATCAGCACTGTAACACAAATACGTAGCCTAACACACATGAGCCCCTCTTTAACATCAGGCTACAAGCTATAATGACCCTGTCGCACCTGACAGACCCGCAGCCTCCGTATGGGACGCCCTGCCCATCTTGTATTGATTTACCATGTATGCCCCTAAAATTTCTGGATGCGCTACTAAAGTTTTCAGTTGGGGGCCACAGTTCTCCTAGTGAAAAAAGTTAGTCTGGAGCCCAGAAAAGGATTAAAGGTTTCACTCTTATGTCTGTATGTAGAAGGAGCCAGTTACCCTAGCACAAAGACTGGAAATGGACAGAAACAGCTAGCCTGGCTCTGCTCTGCACTGCACTGCACTGCACTAATCAACATGTTTGTTTAGATATCAGACATTTTCTCTGCTGGGATCAGTAACTAATCCTCGCCTCTGGCTCCCATCAAGACCGTCCTACCTGTGCCACGTTGAACAGCAGAGTTATGGCGTAGTAGAAGTTGGAGTTGGCGCTGCCGGCATAGATCCAGAGGTGCCAGAGAACCGGGAACAGACCTGAACAGGCGAGCAGGACGCAGGACACCAGGAAGATGTTCCTCAAGACTGAACAGGAGAAGAAACCAGGACAAAGATTGTTTTGACAAAAGATCCTCAATAACTAGAGATAATGCATTTCAGGCTGCACCAATGGAACAAAACACACTTACTTTAGTGAACATCGTGTGGATGGATGGAAAGTTATGTTATGCATGCATATAACATGGAAACATGTTAAATGTTTCAAATCACTAATTCTGAATGTATGGTATATTTTTTTAAATATTGCACTGTCATGACAGCAATGGTGCTGTCAGTTTACCTTTGATCTTCAAAAGTGCACAATAAAATGTGACACTGAATTTGAAACCGCACATTGCAATCTCTGCATGTATTATCAAAGTATTTATTAGACATACAGTCAAAGTTATTAGAAATGCTAATATTTGGTTAGCAAGTTGATTTACGGTGTGCGCCCCTAAAAATAAAAGTTCTAAATGAGGACGAACTTATTATAATATTAATATTCAACATCTTGTGCATTTTACACACTCACATCTGTGCAGGTGACTCCAGACAGGAAGGAATGACATATAAAGAGAGATGTCTCCCAAGGTGGGGTAAGACTTAAAGATGGAGACCACAGCTAACTGCATGAAGATCAGAAACATTGGATGATCCCTGTGAATGCAGACACAAAAGTTAAGGGGACAAAAGAAACAACCTGCAGCGCTGCGTTAACTTGGAAGGGACCTACTTGAGTTTAATAGACAGAGGGATGGTGTAGAAGAAGACGTTGATCTGGAAGACGCAGAGGAAAAAGAGACGGAAGTGTTCAAACATCTCGGCAAAGAAATACCAGAAGAGACCGATGTTCGGGGTCAGGTCTGGAACCGAGAGACTGGATGGAGGAGGAGCAGGAAAATTACAAAGATTGCCTTTCACCATTTGAGAAACAAAAGTCATACAATACCTCTCTCAGAAGATGTCAAAAGTTGACCCATGTCTTTGTATTTTCTCATCTAAATTACTGTAATGGACTAACTAAAAAACAACTGATCGGCTGCAGCTTGTTCAAAATGCAGCAGCAAAAATGTGAAAAAAAGACAGTTAAAATGCACATTTTTTACACTTGCTTGATTTTACTTGTTTTTAAGGCTTTAAATGGTTTAGCCACTTGATACCTTTCTGAGGCTTTTGTAACTTGAAATTGTGATTAACTTGTTTTATTACTATTGTATGCTTTGATCTTTTTTCAGGATTTTACTATTGTATTAATTTTTGTGGTTTCCATTTTAACAACCCTTGTTCCTGATTTTATGTTATGAAAGTTGCTATATAAATACCTTCAGTATTATTTTTATAGCTGGATTTAACATTTATATCATTCAATATTAAACACATGAATTATTTAATAAAAGAGGCATATTTAACAGTAGAATAATTAACTTGTCAGCACTCTGGTGGAAAAACTACGTCATATTCCTAAATTACCTCAAACACATCTGTAACATTTCTTTAATGCAGTTTCTTTATTGTTTTCATTGATGTGGATATATATATTTATATATCAGTCTGGGTCTAATCATCGCACTTTCTACAGACTATGTCAACTATTAATGGCTTCAATTTGTGCAGCATTATGCTACTTTTACTATTATTGAGTCATTAAAGAAGTTCTTTACAATGACATCTTGAAGATTGAAGTCTCCCAGTTCCCATCAGGTTTGTTTATTGAGGATCCCCATTAGCCAAGGCACAAATGCCAGGCTAGTCTTCCTGGGGTCCTTTAGTTCAAAATAAAACAACAATACACACATCCAGTTACATAAAAAAGAAAGGAAGTTCTCAAAATGGTAACATAAAAGAGACTAGTAGACCTTGAGTTGAAGCTCTGGTACTGTAGTGGTGAACATCAGCATTACAACCAATCTGATTAGAAAGACAAGTAGGATACTTGTGCATAATGTTTCTAATTAATAACAATAAACTGCTGGATAACCTATGAAATCCTTCAGCCATCTAAGACCATCCGGGACCAAGTAAGCTCAAACTTGGGTGCAGAAGCCCAAATAACTGAACAATAATCCAGATGACACAACACCAATGTTTGTACTACCTCTTTGCGAATCGCAGGTAAATTGCAGGGTTAGTCATCCATCAAATAAACTATCTTACACTCTGAGTTCAGTTCAACACTCACATGAAGCCGTAGACAGACGGCACGTAGTCCCAGGAGCCAAGAAGGAAAAAGGAGAGGCAGACCATGACAAACAGGCTGCCCAGGTACATGAAGGCGTACTGAGCGATGAACCACCAGAAGCTGAACCTACGGAAGTTCACCGGGATGTACTGACACTGCAGGAGCAGAAACAGCAACGGGAGAGGCATAAATCCAGAAAATTAGAATCCGATATTCATAAAAAGGCAGAGAGCAAGGAGCAGAAAAGACCAACGGTGTTTAAAGATGCCCGTGTTAACGTACCTGCATCAAATAGAGCAGCGCCGGAGCGCAAAGAGTCAGAGGATACATGGACTGATAGGTGGCCAGAGACAGAAATATGGCACTCAGCAAAACATTTCCTGCAACACAAACAAGAAGAGAACCTGGAAAATAAATTTTAAAATTTTTCAAAGCATTTTCAAAGTGCTCCATTTATAAAAAACAATAGCGAGATAACTCCTGTAGTGAAATGACTTATTATGACTGTTAAAGAAATGTATAAAATATTATCAGAAATGTTTGTTTCCATGCATGTAATCGAAAAAGTTATTTTCCCTCACTAGGTTGGTATGTGAACCAACTATATTTGACCCATCTGGAGGAAGGGCTGATAAGACGTTCACTCCCTGTAAAAGAAAATGCTGAATGAGCAAAACCAACTGCGACCTTGTGAAGATAAGATATACTTTGTATGCAACTAGTTAAAGATTATTATTCATGTACTTATGATTATTCATGCAAACTTCGAATAAAAGGACACGGGGAAGAATGGAGAGTCGGAGAGAATTTGCAGAGGGACAAGCCAAGCAGTGCTCGTTGACCTCCTCTCTCCCCGTGTCAGATACGTTAAAGGTGTCTCTTGTTTCTGATCTGATGAAGCCTCCAATGTGTTGTCCTGTCTGACAACTGAAAGAATTGACTTGTGTTGCGTTTGTCAAAGCAACAGAAATATTTTGACATTTTTGGTCCTTCGAGCCGGATCTCAACACTGCAGAAAAAAGGATGACTGACGGGACGTCTGCAAAGACTGTGCACAGCAAAGTCTGGCGGAAAAACCTGCCGCTGGACAAAGACCACTTTTCAACGTGGCCAGACGGAAAAACCCCTCATCCATCCTTTTGACGCAGCAGACGAGATCCGAGCCAGTGGAGGGGAGACATTCATCACGAAAAGTCAGAGATTGAAAGAGACTAGGGAGCATTACGGCTCCACAGAAAGACGTCTTTAAAAGTGTGTCTGATTGCAGATCTGCAAAGAGTGTATGTGTGTGCGTGAATAATTGTTGTATGAAAAGGAATTTGGTCTGTTCGGCAGTATTTTTTGTATAACGGTGTAAACAAAAAGCCTATTTGCTTGCTGTAATAGATTAAATTGCATTAAGGGCATTAGGTGAAGGGACTTGGGATCTAAAACGCAGATTTATTCCTGGGATAGAACCCCCAGACTGTGTCCGCAAGGAACAATAAGTTCTTTGTAGAAGCTTGACACAGTGGGAATTATCTGTGGTCCTTGAGAAATTTCCCTGAGTCCTGGATCACTCAGTAACGTGATGCAATTGAATAAAACATTTCATGTTGTAGTAAAATAAAAAGTAAAAGACAGATACTTGTAAGTGTAGAGAAAGCTAAAGCAAAAGAGGTGCTGGTTTATATGACGGAGGATGAAGAGACAGGGCCAGTGACAGGAGAGATATAGGGATGAGGAAAGTGATGAAAAAGTAGCTGCTGCAAAGCCAAAGGTCGTAGTGCAGGGATTATGTAAAGTACATTCTTTCAGGACAGGAAGAGTTGATTTACTACCAAAAAGGGGTAGAGGAGGTTTCAGATAGAGCGAAACAGACAGGGATAGGGGAAGTGCTATTAAACTATCAGGATGACCTGCTCTTTATGCATAGTATAAAACAAGAGGTAATTTTGTATGTGAACGGTAAACTTATTACCTTTTTATGTGACATAGGTGCCTGCAGGACTACCTGCAGATAACTAATAGATAAATAAATAGATAAATAGATAGAGATACCATTAAAGCAGTGCACAGACGCACAGTATGGAAGACAGAAGCTGCCAAACAAATAATAAATAAATGAATAAGTTGCTTTTTAGTTTAAGAAAATATTTAATTTGACTTCACTTTGTCCGTTTGTGGCTGTAGATTTCTCCTTAATTCATCAAAAGTTAACATTAGATAAAACATAAAATTATAAAAATAAGCTTAATTTTATGGGGACATATATTATAAATAAAACAAAATAGTACTTACAAATATTTTGACATTTTTATATACTTAATATACAAACATATCCCTCGATCAAATTTAAGATCAATCTAGACAACAGCCTTGGTCCTCGTTAACTTCCTGTCAGCTGATGTCATTCACATTCACTGCAACAGGAATCAAACTGGGTCTAAAGGTATTCTGGATGTATAATGTTTGGGGATTTGGGTTTAATTCAAAATGCTATTTAGGTAATCATCAAATACATGCAGAAAACCTGACATACAAATTTTGATTCTGGTCGTTTTCTGGATGTTTAAATTCACTTAATACTAACAGTGTTAGTAAAATTTGAGGGCAGCAGGAGGGTTAACGCCAGTAAAGACCGGGGGAAGTTTCATGGTGATCTCAGCCTGGTTTCTACATTTGATTCATAAAAACATGCAGAAAACAAAACTAACAGTATTTTCTGATTTATGGTTAAAAGTGATTTCTGTAAATATATCTCTATATTATAAATATGTCAAAATTAAACAAGAACGTTGAACTTGGTTTTATCAAATGTTCACGTTTCTGTTCTGGAAATGTAAGAAAAATAATACTTTATATTTTATACCTTAATGCCTCATTTGCATTTTTAAACATTACATTTCAAAGAACTTGTAATACAATAAATATTTTAATAATATAATACATTGTGCCCTTTTCATCCCTTTATAAAAACTCGACCTCTTTCTGTACAGTAGATATAACAAATGATGCATTATATTTAATGCAGGGTGGACGCACACCACATGTTTCTTTGACTAAATCCTCAAAGCAAACAGGAAAGATTTGGATAATGAAGCAAGACGAGTAAAAGCAGCTCACAGCTGGACAAATACGATTGATCCTAAAGTTCAATACAATAAGGATACGCAACATTATCGTCAAAAACTACAGTGGGTGGTCACAACCACTCCAAACGTCCAGTTGGACGAGTCAAACACATGAGAAGCAAATGTGTTATCCCTTACAACAGAAGAAGAACAAAGTCTGGCTTCATTACCCAAAGAATTATGGTCTGAAGGTCCATCTGATGTAGGATTAATGAAGGGCGTCCCACCAGTGGTAATTAAAGGAAAAACAGAATATAGGCCGAAAGTTAAACAATATCCCTTAAAACCTGATGCAGAAGAAGGCATTGAGCCTGTAATTGAAGATCTAAAGAAAGCGGGAATTATAATTCCGTGCCCAGATTCACCCTGTAATACACCTACTTTTCCTGCCCGAAAAGCTGCGCCATCAATTTCTTGGCGCATGATACAGGACCTAAGAGCAATTAATGCTGCAGTACAACAAAGGGCACCAAATGTCCCCAATCCACACACATTGCTTAATTCTATGGATCCAAATGCAAAGTATTTCTCGGTCATAGACTTAAGCAATGCGTTCTGGTCGATTCCAATACATAAAGATAGCCAACATTGGTTCGCATTTACGTTTAAAAATAAACGATATACATTAATTGCCAATTGTCTAGCAGACTTAAACCCCCCTAGAGGGAGCCAAATCCTCTCATATGTAGATGATATCATAACTCCACAACAAAAGAGGATTGTAAAGAAGACATGTTATCTTTACTCAAATTTCTTGCTAAAACTGGCAACAAAGTAAGTAAAAGTAAATTACAATTGTGGAAAGAAGAAGTAAAATATCTAGGTCACACGTTGACCCAAAATGGCAAAACAGTAAATCAAGAAAGAAAAACAGCCATTTTGTCTGCACCAAGACCAATAACAAAAAGACACATGATGTCCTTTTTAGGACTTTGCAACTACTGCCGAGCGTGGGTAATGGATTACGCAGAAGTAACAAGACCTCTGCTTGATCTCATTTACCCTACACCTATGGCGTTAACAGATAAAATAATTTGGACAGAAACGGCAGAAAAAGCGTTTTGTAACATAAAACAAATGCTGGCAGGAACGACGGTACTTGCCTTACCAAACTATGATAAACACTATCCAAACTGTAGACTGTAAAAATGGATTTATGACGTCAGTATTATTACAAATACATGGGCAAAAACACAAACCCTTAGCCTACTATTCAACACAACTGGACCCAGTGGCTAGAGCATCCCCGCCCTGTGTTCAGGCTGTGATCGCAGCAGCAATGGCTGTACAGGCCTCTGCGGAAGTAGTATTATTTCATCCAATAACACTACAAGTGCCACATGCAGTAGCAGCCCTGTTATTACAAACAAAAATGACCTTTTTATCACCTGCCAGACATCTGTCATGCATGACTACACTTTTGTCGCAACCACATCTGAATATAGAAAGAAGCACAACATTAAATCCAGCCACGCTGATACCAGTATCAACGGATGGCACTAAACATGATTGTCTGCATGAAACACAGTTAGTGTACAAACAACATCCTGATTTATTAGACACACCTTTGACACATGGCCATATAGTATTTGTTGATGGTTCTGCACGTAAGAATGCGCAAGGACAAAATTGTGTAGGCTACGCTGTAACAACTATAGATAAATGCCTAAAAACAGGAAAATTACCATCTAATTTATTGGCATAGGCCGCTGAAATAGTAGCATTAACTGAAGCATGTAAATTATTTCAAAATAAGGACGTAACAATTTACACAGATAGCCAATTTGCATATGGCGCAGTACATCTATTCTGCCAACAGTGGAAACTTAGAGGTTTTAAAACGTCAACAGGAAAACCAATAACACACGACAAGTTATTACAGGAACTCTTAAAAGCTATAATGTTACCAAAATCTATTGCAGTGTGCGAGTGTGATGCCCACACAAGAAGAAAAGATATGGTTTCAATCGGCAATGCAATGGCAGACAAGGAAGCTAAATTAGCCGCACATCCTGTTTTGCATGTTTCAACTTCTCAAAATACACCAGTGACGTGTGACATATTACGACAAAGACAACAACAAGCACCACAAACGGAGAAATCAATGTGGCAGAAAAAAGGAGCTACAAAAATAAATGATATTTACTGTATATTGGACCCGATGGTAAACCCTGGTTACCTCGATCGCTGTTCAAATGGGCTTCAATAATGAGCCATGGGCGTTGCCATGCCTCAAGCGGGGGGATGACAGACTTAGTGAACAGCTACTATACTACTTATGGGTTTAATACATATTCAAAAAAATTTTGTAATCAATGTTTTACATGCATTAAACATAACTCACAAGGACAACAACGTCCAAAACGAGGTGCATTTCCAAAACCAGAATATCCTTTTGAAGAAATACATATGGATTTCATAAAACTAAACAAAAGCAAAGGTGTAGAATACTGTTTAGTTCTAATAGATGCCTTTTCCAAATGGGTAGAAATGTTTCCATGTGCTAACCCTGATGCAATCACAGTAGCAAAAGCTATATGTAAAAGAATTGTGCCAACCTTTGGGATACCAAAAATAATACGATCAGATAATGGCTCACATTTTGTAAACGACACAATAAATAAAATAGGAAAAAAACTAAAAATAGACTTAAAATACCATAGTGCTTATCACCCGGCCTCAGCTGGACTTGTTGAGAGGTTCAATGGCACAATTAAAAATAAGCTAACCAAATGCATGAACGAAACTGGAAGACCATGGCCTGAATGTGTTGATTTAGTACAACTAAGTTTACACATTATGCCTACAGGCGGATGTAAATGATGACTCCTTTTGAAACACTGTATGGTAGACCATATTATTTACCCGACTTACATTTAAAAATAAAAGACGAGCCTGACTCCGAGAAAACATTGGCAGACTATATGAGACATGCGCTGAGCCATAGAAAATGTAAAGAAACCAATAATCTGCCTGATTTTCCTATATGCCCCCAGGAGGACAAAACTGTGACGCCTGGTGACCACGTGTTCGTGAAAGTGATAAAGCGGAAGTGCTGGTCCAGTCCAAGGTGGGAGGGGCCATTCCAAGTTATTCTCTCCACGCCCACTGCTGTGAAGATCGCTGAGAGGTCCAGCTGGATTCATCTCTCACATTGCAAAGTGAGGACACTTAGTGATCTCGTTCCAACCGCTGAGTAGGGGAAGTCTGACTACAAAGGGGTTTGGAAACGCCTAGGTCCACTCGTCTCAACGTCAGTGAAGAAATCAACGATCCTCTCAGGTTAGTGGAACGAGAGCATAAGTGTGAAACCATGTCAAAATACCATGAAAGATGGCTGGCCTCCTGGACTGCAGGTGCAACGATGGACGCACTAATGATCTTTGCTGCCTTCGCCCCGTGGATGTGGACAACACCTCAAGACCCGAAGGATGAAGAAATGATTCCATTGTTAAAAACTGTGATTGATGACTGTGATGATTCATTTCTTCTCCGTAACAGTACTGGTATGACGAGGTCTGTAAATCTCAGATTACATAGGAAATGTTATCAAGACAGCGAGCAGGGTCATGGTAAGACTTTGATATACTGTAGTGATTACATCATTCTCACAGCAGAAGGTACTTGGTCACTTCAGGTTCTCAATAAATCATTGACGACATGCAAACACTTGTTCCGTAATCATAACATATGGACACCTATTGTTGAGCCATACACACTCCGCATACGACATCCTAGAGGTGATTATAATCGTAACCTCATTGGCAGGGAAGGGCATGGCTTACTGAAGGGGCCTGGTGTGAGATTCTGCTGAAGTTTCTGACACCCATAACTGTGATTCTCCTCCTATGCTGTGTATTCATCACGTGCATCGTGCCTTGTCTACAATCCCTGATGTCCAAGATGATAAGCAGAACCACGGCTGAGGCTCTGTTATATCAACAGGAGAGCTTGGCCCTGATAACTGCACATGCACATAACGAAGGATCCACCACAGTAGACACATACTTATACTGTGATGGCTGTGAGGAGTGTGCACTGGCTGACATAAAATACATAGTCTAAACTGATTACCTCTGAGTGTAAAGAAATGTTGTTTTCGAACCTGACGACTGTACTGAAAGCTCTGCCAAGAGAATGGTATGTGTCTGATATGAGGATGAATAATAAAAATTCTGATAAACAGGAGGGAAATGTTAAAGAAATGTATAAAATATTATCAGAAATGTTTGATCCATGCATGTAATCGAAAAAGTTATTTTCCCTCACTAGGTTGGTATGTGAACCAATTATATTTGACCCATCTGGAGGAAGGGCTGATAAGACGTTCACTCCCTGTAAAAGAAAATGCTGAATGAGCAAAACCAACTGCGACCTTGTGAAGATAAGATATACTTTGTATGTAACTAGTTAAAGATTATTATTCATGTACTTATGATTATTCATGCAAACTTCAAATAAAAGGACACGGGGAAGAATGAAGAGTCGGAGAGAATTTGCAGAGGGACAAGCCAAGCAGTGCTCGTTGACCTCCTCTCTCCCCGTGTCAGATACGTTAAAGGTGTCTCTTGTTTCTGATCTGATGAAGCCTCCAATGTGTTGTCCTGTCTGACAACTGAAAGAATTGACTTGTGTTGCGTTTGTCAAAGCAACAGAAATATTTTGACAATGACCTCTGACAGCTTGGTCTGTTTTATTGTCAGCAGGATTACAGAAAAAGGTTGACCATCTTTGAAAACTAGCTACGACTATACCACTTGGACAAACCAAGTGGACAAGAAACAATTTGCAAAAATCCGCTAGTATCCAGATCTCATCTCATCTTCAACCGCTTATCCGGGGTCGGGTCGGGGGGCAGCATCCCTTTCCCGGGCCACATTAACCAGCTCTAACTGGGGGATCCCGTGGCATTCCCAGGCCAGTGTGGAGATATAGGGCGTACTCACACTGTCCTTCCGTACCGCGACCCGGGCTTTAGGGTACTTGTCCCCCCCCCCCCCCCCCCCCCGCGCCCCAGCCCCGTTTGTACTCACACTGCCTGGGCCGGCCAATGCTTCTTGCTGTCCATACGCCATCACACAGTAACACGTCACACGCATTGATCGCGTGTGTGTGGCTTTGTTTACAAATCTTTCCATAGACCTCAGAGTTTTTGGGCGTCTTGTCGACTGTTTTTGAATATTCATCCGACCAAATCTGCAGTAAACACTCCACCTCCGCATCACACCAACGTGAACCTTTTGCCGCCATTGTTGTTGTTGTTGTTGTTAAATGTCCGCGCATGGTTTGTCCTTCTATTTACATGTCCGAACAGGCGGACATAACGCTACTGCCGTAGGGCTCGTGCTCGTACACGTGCGCACGCTCATGCTCGTACATGTGCAAACGGCTCCGCTAAAGCCCACCTCCTCCGTGGACGGCCCGCTGGCCGCAGTTATGCGCGGAACGGGTGCACTCACACTGCTTAAAGGTACTAGGCTTTAACTGAAAAAACGGTTTTGGCCCCGGCCAAAAGGACAGTGTGAGTACGCCCTTAATCTCTCCACCTAGTCTTTCCCGAGGCCTCTTCCCAGCTGGACGTGCCTGGAACACCTCCCTAGGGAGGCGTGAGAAAGAAATTATCTGGAGTCCTCAGTGTTTCTCAAATCGTGTCTTTACTAAGCTGCATGCATACAGGACAGACGCTACAAACAACGTGGTCTGAAATGTTCTCTGGCGTTCTCCAGATCGCTTCAGCATATATACAGTCACATCAAAGCACCTTACAAACACAAGGACATCAAAGTAACAAGAAACACACGACCCAATGTTTATGACCCCAGTAGATGTGATCAATGTTATACGACCACTAAATGTCACCATTTGCAAAACTCCATGTGATTCCTCTTTGCAACCCCCCAGCACTTATCCACAGCTCGACTGTTAGTGTCAATCAACAGACAGAAACCAAGGATTTACATCATAGAGCCTTCTCCAGCACCTATCCACAGCTCGACTGTTGTTAATCAACATACAGAAACCAAGGATTTACATCATAAACTAAGGGCACTGACAAAGAAAGAAGGAAAACCCTGGTTATTTCCCACAGGAGGTATCCTTACTAGATGCCCGAACCAACTCAACTGGCTCTTTTCAACGCAAAGGAACAAGGGCTATACTCCGAGTTCCTCACGGATGGCTGAACTTCTCACCCTATCTCTAAGGGAGACTCAAGCCACCCTCCTGAGAAAACTCATTTCGGCCGCTTGTACCCGTGACATGTTTTTTTCAGTCATGACCCAGCTTTAATGACCATAGGTGAGGGTAGGAACGAAGACCGCCCCCGCTGCTCCGATTCTCCGGCCAAACTCACGCTCCATCGTCCCCTCACTCGTGAACAAGATCCTGAGGTACTCGAACTCCTTCACTTGGGATAAGGACTCATTCCCTACCTGGAGTAAACAATCCACCGGTTACCTGCTGAGAGCCTCAGATTTAGAAGTGCTGATCCTCATCCCAGCCGTTTCACACTCGGCTGCGAACCGATCCAGTGAGTGCTGAAGGTTACTGACCGATGATGCCATTAGGACCAAATAATCTGCAAAAAGCAGAGACGAGATCCTCAGCCCACCAAACTGCAAACCCTCCCCACCGCAAATACGCCTTGATATCCTGTCCATGAAAATCACAAACAGGATTGGTGACAAAGCGCACCCCTGGCGAAGACCAACCCCCAACGGGAACGAATCCGACTTAATGCCAAGGATCCGGACACAGCTCACGCTTTGGGTGTACAGAGATTGGATGGCCCACAGAAGTGACCCCCTCATCCCGCAGCACCTCCCACAGTATCTCCCGAGGGACCCGGTCATATGCCTTCTCCAGATCCACAAAACACATGTAGACTGGATGGGCATACTCCCAGGCCCCCTCCAGGATCCTTGCGAGAGTGAGGACCTGGTCCGTTGTTCCACGTCCAGGACGGAATCCGCATTGTTCTTCAATCTGAGGTTTGACTCTAGGACGAACCCTCCTTTCCAGCACCTTGGAGTAGGCTTTACCAGGGAGGCTGAGTAGTGTGATACCCCTGTAATTGGCACACACCCTCTGTTCCCCCTTTTTAAATAGGGAAACAACCACCACGGTCTGCCACTCCCTTGACACGACTTCCATGCAATGTTGAAGAGACGTGTCAACCAAGACAGCCCCTCCCAACCCAAAGCTTTCAGCACGAATCTCAGCAATCCCTGGGGCTTTGCCACTGTGGAGTTGTTTGACTACCTCAGTGACTTCCGCCAGGGATATTGACAATGATTCCCCATCAGCCTCCAGCTCTGCCTCTACAAAAAAGGGCGTGTTAGTCGGATTAAGGAGTTCCTCAAAGAGCTCTTTCCACCACCCGACTACCTCATCAGCTGAGGTCACCAGCGTCCTGTCCTTACTGTAAAGAGCTTGGACGGTTCCCTGTTTCCCCCTCCTGAGGTGTCAAATGGTTTACCAGAAGCACCTTGGTGCCGCCCGAAAGTCCTTCTCCATGACTTCTCCGAACTTCTCCCACACCCGCTGCTTTGCCTCTGACACAACAGAGGCTGCAGCCCTTCTTGCCCGCCGGTTCCTTGCAACTGCCTACGGAGTCTTCTGGGATAATATATCTCGGAAGGACTCCTTCAGTCGGACAGCTTCCCTGAAAATCGGTGTTCGAGGGTTACCGCTCTAGTATGCAGATACAAAGTGTATTTGAGAAATGTAGACTTAATTTTAAACCAATTTTTTAATGCAATTCGATTTGAATTTCTATGTACACATTTATTTAGGCTCATTTTAATCATCATGTATTCATTCCCATTTAAGATGAACAACCAAATCATCTTTACCATTTTATTACGCTTAATTTTGAACCAATTTTAATAAAATTGGTTAATGCATTGATTTGAATTTTTAGATAAAATGTTTAAGAAATATATTTGTTCAATTTATTCATTATTTTTAATCTACGTGTGTGTGTGTGTGTGTGTGTGTGTGTGTGTGTGTGTGTGTGTGTGTGTGTGTGTGTGTGTGTGTGCATTGAAATAGAGATGAAAAATACTTTCAGCATCAGTGTTAGGTGTGTCAATACATCGACAGTTTTGGAGCAGACGTAAACTTTACCTTTTATCGTGGTGAGGATGAAGAGGGCGATGACGGTGTTGTTCAGGCCGCACGTTGACTTGGCGACGCAAGACAGGAGGGTGAACGGGTTCAACAGGTAACTGTGAGAGAAGAAACGATGGGATTATAAAACTTCATGAACAGGTGTCTGTCATTCATCGTGCAGCCCTGTACTGTCCAGTAATAAATCCTTAGCTGTGTTCGAAATCATGCCCTCATTCGCTTGCTCACTATTCCCTATATAGTGTTTATTAAATAGCGCACTATACAGGGAATGACCAAACGAGATTTTGAGATGTGTGACAGAAGCGGGTGCGTCCACCATCATGTAAACAAACGGTGCTGTAATCCCTGCGAATATTCTCATTTGTCCAGGTCATCGTTATCCCCAAAGAAATTTCATTCAAAAGGGGTCTCTTAGTGGCATTAGTTGAGGGGGCGCGCAGCGGCAGAGACGTGGGGGATGGGCCGCAGTATCAAACCTATTGAAAAATAGGTTCAGTTCATTGGCCTGGTCCACACGATACTCCATCCCCGTGCTACGAGTCTTCTGGAATCCGGTGATGGTTCTCATGCCACTCCACACATCCCTCATGTTGTATCGCTGGAGTTTGTTCTCCAGCTTTCTCCTATAAATTGTCTTTAGCCTTCCTAATTTTAAGTACCCCTTGCACTCTCCTCAACTCTTCACGGTTGCCATCTCTGACTGCTCCCTTCTTTTCATTCAGGATGGCCTTAATGTCCACAGTGATCAAAGGTCTATTGTTGGCGAAGCAGGTTACAATTCGAGCTGGGACATTGCGTGCATAGACCATTTCCTGGCAAACATCGGCATTTATCAATTTGGACGTGAGCGGGAGCTACGATCAAATCTCAGCTCAGGTCTGAGATTGTGTACGCAAATTTCAGCCTGTGTATTTGCGGTGCAGCACTGCATCACACGATTATTTTATATTTCAAAAACAGCTCGGCTCCAGCCCCCAGCCACCCTGAAATTGAATCAATGAATGAATGTGTTGGCGCGTGGCTGCAGCAAGACGCACTGCAAAGCCAAAGTCATCTCCTAGGTCGGTGGCTACCCTCGATAAATTGCATTAAATCAAACAACGTATCAGATGATTAACATCTTGGTATTGTTCTTCTAGATGACAAAGGTATTCTCTTACGGAATACCTAATAACCCCGCCGTGAAATGCACCCCCTCGCATTATAGGTGATATTCTGGATCAGAAGGCTGTTGTTTCCACCTATAGGAGTAGTTTATATACAGGTAACCCACAACGGTCAGCACATTGGTTACTTACAGTCTTTAAACTATTTTAAAGAGTTTAAAATCACAAACTTGGGTAATAGCGAACACAAAACAACACCTTGTATGTTCTGTGGAAATATACTGCAACCATAATTACAAAATGAGTTAAATGGATCTTTTGAGCAAGTTGAATGTATTTGACTTAGTGTTTCCTAAATATTATCCCAGCTTTTCTTGCAATTAATAGGTTCAAAAGTGTGTGATTTTATTTGGGTTACCTGTATGTAAGCTACTCATATAGGTCGAAACAACAGCCTTCTGATCCAGAATATCACCTATAATGCGAGGGGCTGCATTTCACGGCAGGGGTGCTGAATACAGCACAACACCTGTCCAACACTGCGCACACGTATCTCAGAGGAGCGCTGCTTCGGGTTGACTGCCTCCGTGGGTCCTGTCATACGACCATATCTGCGCTCAGATCTGCGCCCATTTTCACGCAAGATTGATAAATGAGGCCCAGTGAGCCCATCGATGTCCTCCCCTTGCGGCTCACAAAGTTCAGGCCAGTCAGTCACTTCAAAGCAGCCCTGCAGTGTCTCATGAGCCTCCTCAGACCACCTCCTGACATTCCTTGTGGTCGAAGGCTTCCTCTTCACCAGAGGCACATAGCAGGGTTTGAGGTGAACCAGGTTATGAGCTGAGCTGCCCAGAGGGGGGAGAGAAGAGGAGATGTATTCATCCTTAATGTTAGCATACATCAAGTCCAGTGTACTCTCCTCTCTGGTAGGACAGCTTACGTACTTTTGGAAGATCGGCAAAACTCTATCCAAGTTGACGTGGTTAAAGTCTCCCGACATGATGATGAGGGCACTGGGGTGTCGAGTCTGGAGTTTGGAGATGGTGGTGTATATAGTGCTGCAGGCAGATGTCGGATTTGCAGAGGGAGGGATGTACAGAACAACAGTGATGACATGCGGGAGCTCTCTAGGCAGATGAGTCCGCCAGCAGTACAACATCCGGGCTACAGAGCTGTTCTTTAATGGTGATATGACCAGGATTACACCATCTGCTGTTTACCAGAACGGCCAGCCCCCCTCCTTTGCGTTTACCGCTCTCGGTGCAATCCCAGTCAGCCCGAATGGTGTGAAAGCCATCCACGGAGAGGTTCTTGTCCATTATGTCTCTGTGCAGCCATGTCTCCGTGAAGCATGTCAGACTGCATTCACGGTACTCGGGGTGGCTCCTCGTTAGCAGCGTCAGTTCATCCATTTTGTTGTACAGAGACCGTACATTACCTATCACAACAGAGGGGAGACAGGGCTTAAATCTCCTCTCCATAAGCCCGTCCCGTCTCGACCCTCCTCTATCGTCTCGACGTTGCTTCCCACCTCTGCATCCCTTGTGTGTTTTTCTCCAGAGTTCGGGTGGAATATCAGCTGGTCTGGCCGCTATGTCGGCCAGCATCAGCTGTTCTCCGGAGTAAATAAAGGCAGTGTGCCCCAGTGGAAGCGGCATTGATAAAAACAGCACGAAAAGAAACGCGAAATCTAACGACATACTACTCGAGTAAGACACGGCCGTATTGCATTGTGAGATACAGGAGTAGAATGTAGTGTATATTGCATAGACATATATACCCATCTATCTATGGTACATTGCATGTACATTCAGATTAGCTGTGCATAGTGGACTATATAGTGAGTGAAATTAACCACAGAATTTGAACACCACTACAAAATGGCGTACACACTATATAGTGCACTACTTTTTTGATGGAGAACAATTTCCAACACAACTCTTGAGTCCTTGTATGCACCCTGGGAGGTGTGTGGTACTTACAACATGGCCACTTTCAGGGGGATGTAGTACATCTCTTTGGGGCTTCTGATGAGCTCCCGGCAGTCGAGGGGGTAGTGATTGGCCTCCAGAGCATATTTCTGCTTTCTGAACTGAAACGGCATCAACATCACATCAAACACGTCACCCCGACGACGACCACCACCACAATGACGACGACAGAAAAACAACCATAATGTCAACATTTCTACATTTTAATTTACTGATCATAACCAGACTATGATGCAGCAGTGAAACCAGGGGTGTAGTTCTGCCCGAACGCACAGGAGCGGCGCTCCAGCTATTTTTTCCAAGTATAATCTCGTTGACATTCAGGCACAAAAAATAGTTTGTCATTTTAATATTTAAGGTGGCTCGATTGATTCAAGACGTCAAATGTGTACTAATTAAAATGAAGGAAAACACTCCACCTTAAAATTTCCGGTTGCTGTCAAAGGAGGTAAAAGACTTTATGAAAGCGGCACTATTCACAAAAGGTTAATAAAAGGATTAAATATTCACAGCAGCTCAGGAGGAGCCGTGTGTTGTTTCTGCTGCTGAGTGTAGTGACTGAGGTTAACCCCGAAGACTGGGGCAATGGAGAGGGCGAACGAGCTGAATGACATCTTTAACAGTTTTAACCAGCCCTTGCCCCTTGAGTGGCTCTTCCTCAGCCTCCTCAGACCCCAGGTACAACACGCTTAGGACCACCTGCAGTCTGCGTACCAGCCAGATGTTGGTGTGGAGGATGCCATCCTCTACAGGCTGCACCGAGTCCAGGGGTGACAGAGAGGAGTATCGGAGTCTGGTAGGGGACTTTGCTCTCTGGTGCAGTGGAAGGCTGCTCCTGCCCAAGTGAAGGACCAACAGGCTCAAGAACTCCCTTTGTCCCTCAGGCCATCACACTCTACAACTCCTCACTCGGGGGGAGGAGGAAATAAAGAGGACAGAAGAGAAAGAGTGGGAGCCACTCACTGTGCAATTATTTAATAATCTACTCTTACATTCCTGGACACTTATCTTCTTCTTTTTTGTGCAATAACTATCCACCACTTAAGTGCAAATAATTTAATCTAGCTGCTCATTTCTGTCATATACAGTCATACATATTTTATCTTATACATTTCCTCTACATTTAACTTATCTGATTTAATTTTCCATGAATTTTATTTGACCTGTATTCTTAGATCTACCTCATATATATTTAACCAAGAGTTTATTGCTTACTGTTTATTGTTTTTCATACTTTCTGTATTTATTGAGGTAAGAGTTTCTTGGTTATCGTATACTGTATTTTTTATATCTCCCTTGTGTTATCGTAAGCTGCTGGAAACTCAATTTCCTTGCGGGAGTCATCCCAAAGGATCAATAAAGAGAAGTCTAAGTCTAGAGCTTTTATTGTGAAAGGTAAGAATGGAAAAAGCCTTTGTCGAGGTTGAAAGTTAAACAGTTTTCCGTCTGATCATCCATGGATGAATGAGGTCTAGCAGAAGACCTCTGTGTTGTTGTTGTTTTAGAATCCTCACAAGTAAACAAACAACCTGATTGTTTGATTTTTTTTTTATTCGCCATGCGAAAGCCCCATAAAGTCGATATTGATCGGAAAAAAATAGTCATTTTTTTTGCCATGTAATATTCAAGTTCTGTGTGAAAGTGAAAAACAGTTATAACTATATTAAAGTGCAGGAAAAGACTCCCCCCGTGTGTGGAGGCCTTTATACAGTTGACTCATATTAGGTCTAGGTAGACTTGTCACAGTAGGTTACGCAACCTGAGGAAAGTTGGAACATTTTAATAATGTATGTGCATCATAGGTGCGATCCAATAGTAAACAATATAGCTCTAAACCCTCAAAAAAACATGTATAGTTGTATTATTTTTCTTGTTAAGTAGAAGGCTGACGATGTTACAACTTTGATTCCTGTATTTCTCCATTTAATGTCCAAATATTTAATTTTCAAATGTATTTTCCTGTTTTCTTACCACTTGTTTGTTGTAGTCCGTCACTGTCATGTAGAGAGCCACAGCAGTGATCACATCTGCCAACTAAAGAGACAGAAAGACTTCTGAAATATAACAATAAACACCCAAATACTTTGTTTTCAGATCATTGGAGGCTGGATTTATGAAGTGTTGTGCAGACTGCTGAGCTTTTCCATATATTTAATGTATGTAATGATTTTGCTTACTCACCATAAATGTTATCTCTGCATAGTCCACCAAAAAGTGAAAAAGGTAAATGATGAGAGGAGTCTGAAAAGAAAACGACATCAGCTGAAACAATAACACATACTTATCTTGACATTCAGTTCAAATGTATTTTTATTTAATATATATTGTGAAATCAGGACACACTGGTCTAGACCACACTTTGATTTACATACAGTAGCGTGACATTGGAGATATAAATCAACATATAAATCTGTGTGTGTGTGTGTGTATTTGCGTGCGCGTCTTTTCTCACCTCATGGAAAACATCTCCAGAGTACGGTGAAACTCCCAAGTCAAGCAGAGCCAAACCTTCAACAACTGCAGGAAACCCAACAAACAAAATGTCACAGGAAAAGGGCTCAATATTAACTTTTCAAAGTGGTTGCCAGGATTGCAGCCTGAAAGTACGGTTGCCATTTTCAGTCACCTTATCTTTTTAGTAATTAAGGCTTTTACTTCCATGAGTACTGAACTGTCATTTAGGAGCCTCTACCCATACCTCCTCACCAGAGAGAATGACGTTCCTTAGTTAAGTTTAATTTTGTCATTGCCTGCCGAGAGTAAGCGCTGGAAAGCAGTGCGCATCATCTTGTGCTTATAATTCCTGTGCCTTTTTTCCCCGTGTTATTTCTGTGAGTGATATTCCGGGTATTGAGTTCTTGACAGAAAGTAAGTGTTTGCTGCTTTGTTATTCCTTTCTTTCCTTTCCTTTCTTGTCACCTCCTTACACCCCCGGGAGTCAGGGGGGAAAGCTCTGATTGTTGTTTTGCATATGCAATGAACAGCAGTTTGGAGTATTCTACGCTGTTGGAGACCCTGAATGGAGTCCTGCATGGGGCCAGTAGGGAATTCCATAGTTCTGCTGGGAAACTTCAACGCCCACGTGGGCAACGATGGAGAGGCGTGATTGGGAGGAACAGCCTCCTTGATCTAAATCCGAGCGGTTGTCTGTTATTAGACTTCTGTGCTAGTCACGGATTGTCTATAACTAACACCATGTTGAAACATAAGGATGCTCATAAGTGTAGGTGGTGCCAGAGCACCCTAGGCCAAGGGTCGATGATCGAGTTTGTGATCATATCATCTGATATGAGGCCTTATGTTTTGGACATGGGGATCAGCTCTGCCCCTCTCATCTGGTGACGAGTTGGGTCAGAGGATGGGGGAAGATTCTGGGCATTGAACCTGAGTGGGCAAAAGTGTTCAAAGCTTCCATTGCTGAAGCAGCGGCGGTGAGCTGTGGCCTCAAGGTCTTAGGTGCCTCAAGGGATGTTAACCCTTGAATGCCGTGGTGGACACCAGTGGTCAGGGAAGCTTTCTGACTGAAGGAGTCGGTTGAAAGGCACCGACAGACCCGAAGGGCTGCAGCCTCTGCTATGTCAGAGGCAAAGCAACGGGTGTGGGTTCAGAGTGCTTCTGGAAAACCATTCGGAACCTCAGGAGGGGGAAACAGGGGAAACGTCCAAGCTGTTTCCAGTAAGGACTGAGGCTAGGGACCTCAACTGATGAGTTAAGTTAAAGCAGCACTTTGAGGAACTCCTTAATCGGACTTAACACGCCTCTTTTGTAGAGGCAGAGCTGGAGGCTGATTGGGGATCATCGTCAACATCTCTGGCGGAAGTCACTGAGATAGTCAAACAACTCCACAGTGGCAAAGCCCCAGGGATGGATGAGATTTGTCAAGAAATGCTGAAAGCTTTGGGTTTGGAGGGGCTGTCTTGGTTGAGACGTCTCTTCAACATTGCGTGGAAGTCTGGAAGTCAGTGCCAAGGGAGTGGCAGACCGGGGTGGTGGTTCCCCTTTTTAAACAGGGGAACCAAAGAGTGTGTACCAATAACAGGGGTATCACACTACTCAGCCTCCCTGGTGAAGTCAACTCCAAAGTCCTGGAAAGGAGGGTTTGTCCTAAACTTTGTCCTAAAGTCAAACCTCAGATTGAAGAGGAACAATGCGGATTCTGTCCTGGACGTGGAACAACGGACCAGCTCTTCACTCTCCCAAGGATCCTGGAGGGGGCCTGGGAGTATGCCCATCCAGTCTACATGTGTTTTGTGGATCTGGAGAAGGCATATGACCGGGTCCCTCGGGAGATACTGTGGGAGGTGCTGCGGGAGTATGGGGTGAGGGGGTCACTTCTGTGGGCCATCCAATCTCTGTACACCCAAAGCGAAAGCTGTGTCCGGATCCTCGGCAGTAGATCGGATTCGTTCCCGGTGGGGGTCGGCCTCCATCAGGGTTGCGCTTTGTCACCAATCCTGTTTGTGATTTACATAAACAGGATATCAAGGCGTAGTCGTGATGGGGAGGGTTTGCAGTTCGTAGGGCTGAGGATCTCGTTTCTGCTTTTTACAGATGACGTGGCCTTCAGTGACCTTCAGCACTCACTGGATCGGTTTGCAGCTTGAAACAGCTGGGATGAGGATCAGCACCTCTAAGTCCGAGGCCATGGCTCCTACCAGGAAACCAGTGGATTACCTTGGGCTCTTGTTCACGAGGGGATGATGGAGCGTGAGTTTGGCCGGAGAATTGGAGCAGCAGGGGCGGTGTTGCAGTCGCTCTACCGCACCGTTGTGACGAAAAGAGAGCTGAGCCGGAAGGCAATGCTCTGGATCTACCGGTCAATCCTTGCTCCAACCCTCACCTTTCGTCATATGTGTTTCCCCCAAGGTTTACAGTTTTGCCTGAATGTTCTTTTGTTTTGTTACTGTCTTAACATATACGTTATATTCACATTACTATAAATATTATTATAGTTACTGTTAGGCTTTGCTTGCATCTCTCGAAGTCTCTCTCTCTCTCTCTCTCATATCCGGTTCCGGCGCTGTGTAAAGCGGCAGCCAGCAACAGTTGCTCCCTCTCCTTTCCGCACTTTTTTGCTATTTTATCTTATTTTACTGTCTTTTTATTAGTACTTTTTCCTGTAAGTCGTAGTGCTAACCTTAGCCAACTATGTTCGTGAACTTTCTTACGTGTTTTTTGTCCGTTTGTCTCATTCTTGGGACTATTTTTGCCGACCGCGTCTCCGTCTGGACGCAACAATGCGGCGGCTCCATTGTTTACACCCGTGAACAGCTGTTGTCGCTAACACCAACGGCGCTAATGCGGGAGAGGCCTGAAATCCCCAAAGAACTGAGGAGAAAGTACAGGGGATGTAAGGCTGGACGTAAACAACGGGAAAAGAAGAGGAGATATAAACCATCTCTCCCTTCCATCACCATGGGGAACGTGAGGTCGCTGGCTAACAAGATGGACGAGCTGGCGGGCCTGGTGAAGACTCAGTGGATGTATCGTGTGAGCAGTGTGCTGTGTTTCACGGAGACGTGGCTCCACGAGGACATCCTGGACTCGAACGTAACTGTGGACGGCTTTCAGACTGTTCGGGCGGACAGGAGTCACCGTGAGAGTGGCAAGAGGAAAGGTGGGGGACTTGCTATTCTTATTAACAACAAGTGGTGTCATCCTGGACACGTTACTGTAAAGGAGCGTGTGTGTAGCCCGGACATTGAGCTGCTTGCCGTGAGTCTGCGGCCATACTACCTGCCGAGGGAGTTTTCACACGTGATCGTTCTGGTTGTTTACGTTCCTCCGACTGCAAACGCGGCGCGCGCGAGTGACGTCATCCACACCGTCGTCGCAGGACTTCAGACACGGCACCCAGACGCATTCATTGCAATATCTGGGGACTTCAACCACATCACTCTGGCTGCAACACTGCCCACTTTCAAGCAGTTTGTGGACTGTCCCACCAGGGAAAACAAGACACTGGACCTGCTGTATGCTAATGTTAAGGAGGCTTACAGCTCCACTGCCCTTCCTCCTCTTGGAAGATCAGATCACAACCTCATCCATATGCAGCCCCTGTATAAGCCCCAAGTCCAGCGGCTTCCTGTGACCACCAGGACTGTGAGGAGATGGTCACAGGAGACTGAGGAAGCTTTACAGGGTTGCTTTGAACTCACAGACTGGGATTTGCTCTGTAATTCACATGGGGAGGACCTTGATGATCTCACGGACTGCATAACAGGGTACATCAATTTCTGTGTGGACAGCGTTGTTCCTACAGAGACTGTACTCTGTTTCCCAAATAACAAGCCGTGGGTCACCAGAGACATCAAGGTCCTGCTGAATGCGAAGAAGAGGGCCTTCAGAGAGGGGGACAGAGAGCAGATGAGGCAGGTCCAGAGGGAGCTGAAGGAGAGGATCCAACAGGGCAAAGACACCTACAGGAGGAAGCTGGAGCACAAACTCCAGCAGAACAACTTAAAGGACGTGTGGAGCGGCATGAGGAGCATCACTGGCTACAAACCATCTGGTAGCCAGACGGTAGGAGGTGGTACTGAACGTGCCAATGAGCTGAATCTGTTCTTCAACAGATTTGATGAAAGGGCTCTGGACCACCTCCCCACGGCTCCTCTACAACCACCCACCTCCAAACCTCCAACCCTGCTGACACCTCCCCCTCAATTCCTTCCTGATTTTGCCCTACCTGTCCCCTCCCCCCCGCCATCACCTCTCTCCACCCCCACCAACACACACAGCAGACAGACCTTCACTGCAGAGCAGGTGAGGAAGGAGCTGTGCAGACTCCGCCCAGGCAAGGCAGCGGGTCCCGACGGTGTCAGCCCGAGGGTCCTCAAAACATGTGCGATCCAGCTGTGTGGAGTCCTGCAGTACATCTACAACCTCAGCCTGAGTCTGGAGAAGGTCCCTGTGCTGTGGAAGACATCCTGCCTGGTACCATTACCAAAGAAGGTGCATCCCAGTACCTAAGAAGACTACAGACCGGTGGCGCTGACGTCGCACCTGATGAAGTCCCTGGAGAGGCTGGTTCTTTCACTTCTTCGGCCCCTGGTCAGCTCATCACTGGACCCTCTACAGTTTGCCTACCAGCCGAGACTAGGAGTGGAGGATGCTATCATCTTCCCGCTCAACCGTGCCTGCGCCCACCTGGACAGAGCGGGGACCACAGTGAGAATCTTGTTCATGGACTTCTCAAGTGCGTTCAACACCATCCGGCCTGCTCTGCTGGGACGGAAGCTGACGGCGATGCAGGTGGACCCTCCCCTGGTTTCCTGGATTACGGATTACTTGACGGGTCGACCACAGTATGTCAGACTGCAGGACGGAGTGTCTGACACCGTGGTCTGCAGCACTGGAGCTCCACAGGGTACTGTTCTTTCCCCATTTCTGTTCACCCTGTACACCTCGGACTTTCAGTTCCTCTCTGAGTCCTGCCACCTGCAGAAGTTTGCTGACGATTCTGCAATTGTTGGCTGTGTCAGTGAGGGGAAGGAGGAGTAGTACAGGGGCGTTGTGGACTCCTTTGTCGACTGGTGTGCAGCTAATCACCTGATTCTAAACGCCACCAAGGAGCTAGTGGTGGATTTCCGCAGGAGTAAATCTGCCCCCACACCCATCTCCATCAACGGCGTGACTGTGGATGTTGTCCAGGATTACAAATATCTTGGAGTATACCTGGACAACAAACTGGACTTTTCCAAGAACACTGAGGCTGTTTACAAGAAGGGCCAGAGTCGTCTCTATTTCCTGAGGAGGCTCCGGTCATTCAACGTATGTAACACCATGCTGAGGATGTTCTACCAGTCAGTGGTAGCCAGTGCCATCTTCTTTGCTGTTGTGTGCTGGGGCAGCAGACTGAGGGCAGCAGACGCAAAGAGGATCAGTAAGATCATCAGGAAGGCTGGCTCCGTCCTGGGGGTCACACTGGACTCTTTGGTGGCGGTGTCTGAGAGGAGGATGCTGTCTAAACTGCACAGCATCCTGGACAACAACACTCACCCTCTCCACCAGCTGCTGACCTCCAGCAGAAGCACCTTCAGCCACAGACTCATTCTCCCCCGGTGTAATACTGAACGCCGGAGGAAGTCTTTTCTTCCGGCGGCCATCAAACTTTATAATTCATCTCCCCTCAGTCAGGTAAGGAACAGTGGAGACACTGTATCCTGAAAATGTCACTTTGTCACTTTATACCATCACTGCATTCAGTTGTACTTTATTCAGTTGTACTGTCACTTACTTCAGTAAGTAATGCTGCTATACGACACTGTCACTTTATACCACCACTACATCACTTTATTTATTTATTAATGGTTTACTGTAACTATCGGCTGATACACTTACTGTGCTTTAGGACATGCTGCTACATTTCACTGTGGTTACTGTAACTTACTTAAGTACGAAATGCTGCTACACTCCACTGTGCCATACTGTCACTTAGTTCTGTAGGACATGCTGCTAAATTTTTAACATTTTTAACACTTATAACTTATCGCTCCTTCTCACTTATTTAGTTTGTACTTATTTTATTTCAATCTGCTGCTAAACTGCACGCTGCGTATTGTTGTATATTGTATATACCTGCGCTTAACCACGACGTCTGTTGCACTCTGTCACACTTGGTTCATTGCTTGATTTATCTGACGTTAGCTTTATTTTGATTTATGTTTATGCTTATTGTTACTCTGATCCTTTTCCGCCTTTGTATCAAAACTGTTGCACAATAATTTCCCTCGGGATAAATAAATAATAAAAAAAATAAATTGAATTAGCGTGCCAGTCGGTGTTTAATCAGACAATTTAATGGATAGGTTCTTATTGAAGGGTCAATCCCCACATGGATAAATGAATCAGTGTTAAAAAGGCATTAAAAATCACCAGACAGAAGGATCACAATTATAGAATTATTAGACCCAGGACTTGCCTACGTGAACGCATCTGATCAGGCTGGGTCAGATGCGTACATGACAAATGAGAATATTCACAGGCTTATTGATCCCAGATAAGCGGTTGAAGAGGCGTGATGAGTATTCAAAAACAAGCCTTAACATAATTCAATGAAATGGTTTAAATGCATAATAGTTTTTAATGTGAATATCAAATGAACGTTGAATATCAAAATGACTTAATATTGGTGGTTAAAATGGTTTTTATATCTTATTTAAATTAGTCACTACTGGCAGGTTTCATGTGAGCACAGCTGCTGGGCAGACAACATCCCTATAGAAAAACGCATCAATCAAAATGAATTTAATCATATACAGAAATAACATTACGTTATTTTCCTCAATAAGTGAGCTTTCTAAATGATCGGCATATTCAGATTCTTCGTCGCTATACCGGATACCGACCACTGGAGTGACAGGAGGCAACCGTAGCGGCGCGTCAGGGAGACATTTAGCACCCAGAAGCCGCTAAAACCCCGCTCACCTCTCTTCCAGGCGGTTAACGGGGACACCACCTCCAGTCTCTCCGAGATTAAGTCCGCTAAACTGGATCTGAAGAGAGCTGCGCGGACCGTAACGGCTACAATCAAGAGTAGATTTAAGGTAGCCGCCATCTTGACAAGGAAGACTTTTTTTTTTTTTTTTTTTTTTTTCTTCTTCTTCTTCTTCTTCTTCTTCTTCTTCTGGATTTGATTGGCGGCTGGCATCCAGCTTATAGGTGCATTGCCGCCACCTACCGGACTGGAGTGCTGAACATTAGATGACAGAAGAAAAAATAATAATAATAATAATAATAAAAATAAATAAATAAAAAAACAAAAACAAACCTAAACCCTATCCATTAAGCCTGTTTCCCACACATACCTCCTAATGCTTTCTGATCTTTGCAACATGTTCTCTACCGTAAAGCTCACTTTTTCCCTTTGCAGTGCAGATTTTAGATCTCTCCTCTCTCTCTCATATCCCTTGCATTCCATAAAAACATGCTGCACAGTTTCAGGATGATCACACAGTCTACATTTACCAGTAGGATGTTTAGCAATTCTGTGTAGCGTGCTGTTAAGCCCTGTGTGTCCTGATCTGAGGCGGGTAATGACCGCCTCCTCCTTCCCTTCTCCCGCCCACCATTCCTCCTTTTCCCACCAGTTTTTGTATACCGTAAAAGTGTCTTCCTGTCTCATTTATGTCCCAATATTCCTGCCAAACCTTTTGCATTTGTGTTTTAATGACTGTCTTTCCTTCTGCTTTCCCTAGTGGGATATTGTTTACTGTTTGTAATCTGAGTGCTTGTTTTGCCAGTATATCTGCATCCTCATTGCCCTCAACCCCTGCATGAGCAGGAACCCACAGAAAGCTGACAGTCCTCCCCCTGTTTTGAAGGTCATATAACATTTGATGGATCTCCATGGTTAGATCTTGCCTACATGACTTCATGGTCCTAATACTACTAAGGGCTGCCCAGCTATCTGATGCAATGTGTGCATTGGCCCTGTTGTCTCCCCCTAACCATCTCAGTGCGAGTGTGATAGCCAGGAGTCCAACTGTGTATACTGATGCATGATCTGTTGCTCTCTGCTTAACTGCCACTTTAAATTCTGGAATGTATATTGACATTCTATTTGGATAATTCTGTTCAATGTATTTTTGCACTATTACTCCAATGTCTCCCTGCCTTGGCTTCTTGTTGAGCTTCTGCTGAATATTAAAATCTACTGAAGGCATCTGGAACAACCAGGGCGGAATTTCCGGTAGAGGAACATTGGAAATATACTGCACGTCACATAGACCAATGCTTTCAGCTTTTGCATTTCCAACCCAGCCTAAGCTCCTGAAGTTTGATTTTTTATGCTCTGAGCAGTCCTCTAGTATGAACTTTGCTGGATGATACCTTTTATGACCCCGCAGATAGACCCAGTATGCCGGCATGAGCTTAGTTCTTCTTATTCTCAGAGGTTCTTCCCCCATTTCAACTTGCAGAGCTGCAACTGGAGAGGTCTTAAATGCCCCACTACATATCCTGAGACCTTTAGCCTGCTCCACATCCAGCTTCTTAAGGTGACTTTCTGCTGCTGACATATATGCAACACTCCCATAATCTATTCTGGCTCTCATCATGGTTTTATATATATTCAATAGCAACTTCCTGGATGCTCCCCAATCACGACCTGATAAGCATCTCAAGAGGTTATTAACACTTTTACACTTATCTTTTGTCTTCTCAATATGCTGCCTCCAGGTAAGCTTTTAATTAAACAGCACTCCCAAGAAACGAATGACTTTAACTTGCTCCAGCGTTTCACAATATAGCTTTATTGATATTTCTTTATGGCGCTTTGCAAAACATATCACTTGAGTTTTTGCAACTGATAATTTAAACCCCCACCTATTTGCCCACTGCTCCACTGTATCAACTGCTGCCTGCAGCTTCTTCTGCAGATACTTCTGATTTCTCCCCCTTACCCATAATGCCCCATCATCATCAAATAATGATTTACTTATTCCTCCCCCCACCTCCTCAAAAATGTCACTAATCATACAGTTAAAGAGTATTGGACTGCATACGCTCCCCTGTGGCGTTCCATTTTCAACCATATATACTGGTGAGTACTCTTTCCCTACTCTGACCTCTATTGTCCTCCCAAACAGGAAACCCAACACCCAATTATACATCTTCCCTCCCACTCCCAATTTATCCAGTTTGATTAGCAGGCCTTCTTTCCACAACATGTCATATGCTTTCTCTATGTCAAAAAACACAGCAACCACGATCTCTTTATTTGTCTGTGCTTTCCTGACTTCTGATTCTAAGCACAGTATTGAGTCCATTGTATTTCTCCCTTTACAAAACCCACTTTGGTATGAAGAAAATAGATCTCAATGTTCCATGAAATACATTAACCTCTCTGTTACCATCTTTTCCATAGTTTTCCCTAGTTGAGATGTAAGTGCTATTGGTCTGTAATTTGATGGGTCTGATGCATCTTTACCTAGTTTTAAAATTGGCACTATAACTGAGTGCTTCCATGCAGCTGGAATCTCCCCTAACTCCCACACTTTGTTGATTAGTTTCAGTATTAACTGTAGTGATCTGTTATCCATGTTATCCAACATACAGTAGCAGATGTCATCTTTCCCTGGCGATGACTGCCGGGTGCTGGGGATGGCCCTCCTTAGCTCATACGTACTGAATGGAAGATCCAGATTCTCTTCTGTTGTTATTTTTTTCTTGTTAACCCATGTATTATGTGCCAGAATAGCACTCCTATGCTGTTTAGCCTCTGCTGATAGATTCCCTAAACTATGAACTTTGATTAGTGTTTCAGCCAATAGCCTTGCCTTTTCTAACCCACTAACAGCTGTTCTGCTGTTACTTACTTCCGTCAGTATTGGTATTTTTGTATTCCTTCTTATTCCACTCATTTTCCTGATCATTCCCCAAACATCTGATAGCTGTACCTCCCGACCCATCTCACTACAATATTGCCTCCAGCAAGCACGCTTAGCTGTTCTGACCGTCCTTCTAGCCACTGCTTGTGACCTTTTATACTGAATTAGTGACTCCATAGAATGATGTTTCTTTAACAGCCTAAATGCCCTATTTCGTTCTTTAATTGCCTGTCTGCAGTTTTCATCCCACCACGGCACACTCTTTTTGTTTCTGTATCCCAATGCTTTTGGTATCGACTCATTTGCTGATTTTATTATAGCTGTGACTACTACCTTATTAAACTCATCCACCTCTGCCCATTTCTCTTTATATGCTTGTTCAAATCTTTTCCTACTCAGTTCTTGAAAGAGTTCCCAGTTAGCTTTATCAATTTTCCATCTTGGCAATCTCATGTCTTCCTCCCGTTGTACCTCTACTCCAATCTTAACATTGATTGGATAGTGGTCACTACCCATTAATGTCTTGTTTAGCACATCCCGTTCGCATGTCTGGACACTAAATCATTTTTGCTTCTTTAAAAAGATATATCGGTTTTGAACTTGAAAAAAAGGTTCTCCTCGTGATATCCTGCGGTATTTATTTAAGTAGTGATTAAAGTCGGGACTATTTTATGCTTGGCATAGAAATATTTTCGTTCCTAGTGTTGAAGTTTTTGTAACATGCTTCACGTTAGACCAATCAGGGGGACTTCCGGGAGGAGCGGTGTATGCTTTTGAGTTCAGCGAATAGAGAAAGTTTGCATTGCTTTGCTTTGTTTTGTACAAATAAAAGTCGCAATAATATTTTAGGGTATGGTATTAAGTAGAATAGATTAAGTGGAGGGAGTATTTCGCGGCCGACGACCTGTATAGGTCCGGTATACGATACACTTGGACATATTCTCTACAATGGCAGAGAACCAGGAAGATAGTTGGTGCAGTATGGATGAGGTGGAACAAGGGCACGGGCAGACAAGGAGGATAAATAACTTCCTGCTTTGCTACAGTGCGGACGCTTTTCTGCTTGCTCTCTCCTTTGCTTGCATTTTTTTTTTTTTTTTGGTGGTATCTGCTACTATTTACTTCTCCTCAATAAGAAACAAAGAGCAACAGCTCCTGGATACTTATAAAACCAGTGGGATTATATTTCTTTTAGATAACAGAGGCATTTTTCAATATTTTTACGACTTCCTCAACGCTAGGCAGGGAGGCCTACCATTCAAGATAAGCCTGAGCCTGTGCTACAGTGCTAAAGGTAATCAGCAGAAGATGCCTCCCTTCTCTACGGAAGATTACCACAAACTACTACAGAAGATTTTAATGTTGGTAACAAAAATTAATCGGGTTGGAAGTATATATAGAAGTGAATGGATATTGTGGAAACAATACAACTCTAGCACTGACTGAAAACTAACTAGCAATGATGAAGCTACGAGGAAACAGGAGGTCCCTGTACAGGGTGATAAATCTACCAGCGATAATCCTCCCTGGAACACACTTGGTGCAAAGCCAAAGAGAAGACCACCTCCCTGCGACAAGGGAGAACGGATAACTGGGAGGACCCAGCGCCCCGATATCTCTGATCTGACCGCTTGGCCTGCGCTACCATCTCCATCCAGTCATAGTGCTTCATCAACTCCCCTGCCACGTAGGACACAGCAGTGGACAGCTGAGAAGAGGAAAAGTACCAAGAAACCTCCCCAGCAAGCAAGTGTTCAACTAAAGCCAGGTTTGCTCCACTGTTGCCGGACAATGGATCCACCTCTGATTGCTTGAATCACCCACCATCACCACGCAGCAGGGTAAGACCTGCTAACTTAAAACCACAGAGAAAGCTAAAAGAGGGCCTGAAAATCTGATTGTGGGTGACTTTTCTGTAAAAGATATGAAAAGCAATAATAACACCAAAGTACTCTGCTTTCCGAAGGATACGGTGTCTGACTTGGAAAAAGGATCCTGGAAATTGTGGCTGCACACCCAAATGTGAAAAATATCATTCTGCACATTGGTTTTAATGACATTGAAAAACAACAATCAAGGGAGCTGAGAGAGCACTTCAATAAACTCTTTGAAACAGTCAGCGCTGTGAATGCTAAGGTGTTTATCAGGGGTCCTCTACCCCCGATCGGGAGAGGAGCTGAGAGATTCAGTGGACTACTCGCTGAATGAGTGGCTCTCCAGCGCTTTTCTTGCTCGTTCAATGCATTTTATTGACAATTTTAGCTTTTTCTGGGACCGCAGGCATCTTTTTAAGGCAGACGGACTTTGTCTAAATAAGCTGGGAGTAAAGCTTTTCATGACCAACATGTCTTACTTCCTGCGTCATCCATCTATCATCACTGCCAAGGACAAGAGACAAGAGGAACAAACGAAAAAGGAAGACACAACACAGCTTATCATGAACGTCGAAGGAGGACCGCCATTGCAAAAGGAGAGCGCTGACCATGAGAGACACCAGAGCAAAGAGGAGACGTGTCCATCCCCCTCTACCGCCCCCTTCATTTCGAATGCGCGTGAAGATCCCTCCCCCACACCCCCCAAGCCTCCATCCAGGTCTCCATCCTTCTCCCTTCCTCAAGTAAGCCTTTCTCCCCCCATCTCCCCCTTGGAGTTCCGGGAGCTACCCCCACCCACTCCCCGCCCTACTTCTATTTTTACCCCCCTTGACCGACCTCAGCGATCCCCCCCTCAGCGTCATCTCAGTGGCACCTCCCTCCCACCTCCCCCCCCTCTCCACGAAGGCGTGCTTCACAAACCCTCAGCCCTACTTCGCCCCTCTCACGTCAACCCCCTCTACGCCCTCAACGTCCACCTTCAGTAGTTCGTTCCAGACGCTGCTCACTCCTCCTCCCCCTCATGGCCACCCCCGCTCGCCCTGACAGCAGTCCTGAATATTACTCATACAGAAAAGGGTTCAGCAGTATACCACATTATCAGCTGGGCCCAAGGCTGCCTAAGTCAAAGCTTGGCACCTTCTACATACCTGTTGTGACTACCAAGAGAGTGAACATTGGGAAACTTAGACACCCTGCAAACCTAAACAATCTCATTCCTATTCTCTCCAAATCAATGCTGCTATATTTGCTGCTATATTTGCTGCTGTATTTAAAAACATATTTCAGGGGAAACAGATGTCACTTGGTGATTTTACATCATTAGAATACCTGTGTGCTGTGTTGAAATGATCTCCCAAAATTCTCCTGTTAATTATTATTAAAAAAGTTGGATCACTACCCCGTTTAGGCCAAAATAACACAGCAATGATGGCAAGCTTTAATGCCATAGAATCTAAAACTCTAGTGGAAACAGTGTCAGATCTAAAGCCGACCACCTGCTGTCTTGATGCTTTACCTACCAACTTCTTTAAGAATGTTTTTGACTGCCTATCAACAGACGTATTGCAAATAGTTAATAACTCTATTCAGTCGGGCGATTTCCCAAAGGCCTTCACAACTACAGTCATTAAACCTCTTCTAAAAAAGCAGAGCCTGGATGCCTCTATTATCAACAACTACAGACCAATTTCAAATCTACCATTCATAATTGAGGAAATTGTACTCCAACAACTAAATCACTTCTTGGCTTCTACTGGCTGCCACAACAACCTCCAGTCAGGATTTCGACCTTTTCATAGCATCCAGACGGCCCTTATTAAAGTTATAAATGACATCCGTCTTAACACAGACTCTGGCAGAGCTTAGTATTAATGCTATTGGACCTCAGTGCTGCATTTGACACTGTCGACCACTCAATACTTTTGGACAGGTTGGAAAACTGGGTGGGGCTCTCAGGCACAGTCTTAAACTGGTTCAAGTCATATCTACAAGATAGGAACTATTTTGTTTCCATTGGCGAGTTTGTATCGGAACAAACCAACGTAACGTGTGGAGTCCCCCAAGGTTCAATCTTGGGGCCGACTTTATTTAACATCTATATGCTCCAACTAGGACAAATCATGCAAAATAATAACATTGACCACCATTGCTATGCCGATGACACCCAAATCTATGTAGCGCTATCACCAAATGACTGTTGCCCCATAGATCTTCTGGGCCAGTGCATAGAGCAAGTCAAACACTGGATGTGCCAAAATTTCCTTCAACTAAATGAGGATAAAACTGAGATAATTGTTTTTGGTGCTAAGAAAGAAATGTTTAAAGTCATCCAACACCTTCAATCACTGTCCCTGAAAACCTCAAATAAAGCCAAAAATCTACTACTATCACCTTAAAAATGTAACAAGACTTAGAGGGCTCATGTCAGCTCAAGACTTATAAAAACTTGCCCATGCCTTTATTACCAGTAGGCTAGACTACTGTAATGGTCTCCTTGCAGGTCTTCCCAAAAAACTGTCAGGCAGCTACAGCTCGTTCAGAACGCTGCTGCTAGAGTTCAACAAAGACCAAAATATGTGAGCACATTACACAAATTCTTAAATCATTACACTGGCTTCCTGTACGTCAGAGAATTGATTTCAAAATCCTCTGCTCACATATAAATCACTACATGGTCTAGGGCCGAAGTATATCACTGATATGCTCCCACTGCATAAGCCTTCTAGATCACTAAGATCCTCTGAAGCCAATCTGTTAGTGGTTCGCAGAGTAAACTCAAATCAAGGGAAAGCATCTTTCAGTCATTATGCAACAAACAGCTGGAATAAACTTCCTGAAGATGTAAGACTTTCACCCACTCTGACCACTTTTAAAACTAGATTGAAAACTTTTATGTTCACCTTAGCTTTCTGCTAAATCTTTGCACTTTTAACGTCCGCACTGTTTTTATTATTGTCTTTGTTTTTATTCTCTTTGTCTTTCTCTAATGCACTTTAATTCATGACATGTTGTGCTGTGAAGCACTTTGAGTCTGCCTTGTGTATGAAAAGTGCCATATAAATAAAGTTGCTTTGCCTTGCCTAAATAAAGCAAAACGACCTAGGGAAGTGAAAGACAGTGAGGGGAAATGGAATGTCGTGGTGAGGTTTGAAGAGCCAGGAGTGAAGAGTTTGAAGAAGAGTTTGGATCCAATAAAATTGACAAAAATAATTAAGAATCAGGTTGGCGAGGTTAAATATGTTAGAATTCTTAATGATGGCAATTTATTAATAGGATGTAACTCTGAAGAGCAGATTGGAAGAGCTCTAAAGCTGCAAGCTATTGGGAGAGCAGTGGTGGTAAAGGTGGTAGAAGTGGGTGAACAAGGAAGTAAAGGAGTGATTTATGGGATTCCGTTAGCAATTGAGATGAAAGAGCTGGTTAAGAACTTAAAAGTAAAGTGTGATGCTGTTCAGAGTGCAAAGCGATTAACCAAGGGAGCTGAGAAAAAATAATCCGACAGTGCGGCCTACTGGGGGTGCGAAGTAATGAGAAAGGAGACTGAGATTCAGAGTGTGAAAAGGAAGGATAGAGTTCCTTATGCCGAAGCAGTTAAAAGAGTGGAACAAACAAAGAAGGATAATGAAGGAAATGTTAGAGGGGAAATACCGACAGGAAATGTGTGGATACAGAGGCAAGAACATTTCAGAGAGAAGGAGAAAAAGGAGAAGGAGGAAAAGAGGGTTATCTTTATTGCTGGGGTAAACAATGCAACAGCTGAGGTTAAATCTAAAACTGAAAGGATTCAAATCATTACAAAGGCAGCAACTCAACATTTGGGCATGGTAGACCTAAAATGGGAAGAAATAAGGGACTGTCTTGCTGTGCACTCAAACCAGGAAGTAGGGAAAGGATGATATGTATTATGTTTATTTTACAATGGAAGTCTGTTGGCAAATGGTCAAGATTTTTAAAAGTTTATAGATAGTAGGAGTATATTATAAAATAATGTGTGTTCAAGAAACATGGTTAAAACCTAGATTTGATTTTGTTTTATCTGACTATACTGTCATCAGACAATACAGAGAACAAGGAAGTGGTGGGGGATGTGCTACATTTGTAAGGAAGGGTGTTCCCTATAGCATATTGGGTACAGGGAAGGAACAAGAATATGTGGTAGTGGAAGTATGGGCAGATAAAAAGAAAATAGTAATGATTAATTATTATAACCCTTGTAAACAGCTAGCATTAAATGAACTAGAGGAAATAAAAGGTCAGGATAGAGATAATGTTGTATGGTGTGGATATTTTAATGCCCATAATACACTGTGGGGAGGGGAAAAGACAGACAACAATGGGCAGGTAATTGAAGAATGAATGAATGATAGGAACTTAGTTTGTTTGAATGATGGTAGAAGGACTAGGATTGATAGTAGAACTGGTAAAGAGTCCGTACTAGACCTCACAATTCTGTCCAGTAGAATGGCTCCAAAATGTGAATGGGAAGTGCACGGAGAAGGCACTATTGGAAGTGATCACTACCCAATTATATGTAAACTGGATTTTGGTGTAAGGTTGAGCTCAGAAGGTAGCCATGGAAGGTGGATTTTCAAAAAAGCAGAGTGGAAGAGATTTAAGGAAGAAAGTGATTTGTACACTAGTTCAATCCAAGAAACAAATGATGTTGACAGAAATGAAAGCGAGTTACGACACAGTATGTATATGCCTGCAATGGCTTCAATACCAAGAAGTTCAGGAAAACTATTAAGAAAAGTGGGTCCATGGTGGAATGCTAAATGTGAAGAGGCAGTTCGGTAAAAGGAACAGAGCATTTAGAAGGTTAAAAAGAACTCATAACTTTCAACATCTGTTTGATTATAAACAAACACAAGCAGTAGTGAGAAGGTCTATAGGGCAAAGAAAAAGAACATACTGGAGAGATTATTGTACCTTAATTGGAAGTACTATTAATATAAATGATGTATGGGGAATGATCAAGAAAATGGAAGGTAATAGAAGAGAATGGAATCATCCAATCCTGTCAGATGGAGAACAGTTGGCTATATCAAACCTAGAGAAAGCAGAAATGATGGTGAACACACTGAGTAAGGTACATAGTTCAAGTTATTTATCAGAAGAAGAAAGAAGGGGTAGGGAAGAAACAAGGAGTCTATATATTGAGATTATTCAAAAGAAAGACAAAATAGACGATAAATATAATGTTCCATTCACACTGAGCGAGTTAAGAAATGCTTTGGATAAGTGTAAGAACTCGGCTCCTGGCAAAGATGAAATCTGTTATAGCATGTTAAGACATTTAAGTGAAACAGGAATCCAGAAGGATTTACATTTATTTAATAAAGTATGGGAAGAAGGAAAGATTCCTGCAGGATGGAAAGAGGCAGTTATTGTTCCAATAAGAAAACCAGGAAAAGATGCTAGTAATCCAGCTAATTATAGGCCAATAGCTCTAACTTCTCACTTAGGTAAATTAATGGAAAGGTTGGTGAATAAAAGGATAATGCACTTTATTGAAGAAAGGGGGGTGTCATGAACGGTACAGGTATAACACAAAAAAGGTGGACCCAATGCAGACACAGACAAAAAGTAAAGTTACAAAACAAACGTTTAATATAATGACGCAAAAACACTACAGAGAATACAAATACAAAGACTAACTAAACGAACACGGGAATAACAGGAACAAGAAGACGACGGAAGATCAGGGAGACGGAGGGGAAACGGGAACTACTGAGAAAAACAGAAAACAAACACGATTAATCAACTTACTACGGGGAGCGTGAAAACCACTACGAGAAAAGGGATGCCAGTCCGGGGGGAATAGTTTTACCAATACAGGGTCGACGACGGTCCGGCGCTGCATGCCTGTCAGCTTCAGGTATTTAAGGTGGTGGGGTAATCAGCATAACAGGCTGCAGCTTTGGGGGAACGCCTACCGGACCTATACAGAGATAAGGGAGAGAAACATGCGGGGAAACACAGACAGGGGGAGACAAACCCACACAGAACGGAAGAGAGGAGGGTACTGACAGAACCACCTAGTTGTCAGAGTGGTTTTAGGAAGGGGAGAAGTACTATTGATTCAGTCATATGTCTTGAGGATAGTATTCAGGTGAAAATAGGGAAAGAAACATCTAGAAGGCGCTTGGTAGAAAATGAGACACCACAAGGAAGTGTGATTAGTCCATTACTGTTCAACATCATTCATTCATTCATCTTCAAACGCTTATTCTTATTATTTATAACCATTCACACCTACGGGCAATTTTAGACTCATCAATTAACCTAACACATGCATGTCTTTGGACTGTGGGAGGAAACCGGAGTACCCGGAGAAAACCCACGCAGACACGGGGAGAACATGCAAACTCCGCACAGAAAGGCCGAGGTCGGGATGCAAACCTGTGACCTTCTTGCTGTGAGGCGACAGTGCTAACCACTACACCACCGTGTAGCCCTGTTCAACATCATGATTAATGATATTTTTGCTAATGTTCAGCCAGATATTGGAAAATCACTATGTGCAGACGATGGTAGCTTATGGAAAGGGGGTAAAATGTAAAGTGCACCCTGAAAAAGGTACAGTAAGCTCTAACACTAGTGGAGGACTGGGGAAGGAAATGGGGCTTTAGATTCTCTATTGAGAAGACTAAGGTTGTGTTTTTTACTCGAAAGAAAATAGATGAAAGTATAAAACTGGAGCTGTATTGTAGGAATTTTGAGAGGGCTAAAAGTTTTAAATTTCTTGGTGTGTTTTTGATACAGGACTTACATGGAGGGATCATGCATCAAAATGAGCAGATAAATGTAAAAAAGTAATGAATTTAATGAGATGTCTTGCTGGAACAGTATGGGGAGCAGATATAACTTCTTTGAAGCAAATTTATGTATATTTAATCAGAGCAAGAATTGAATATGGGTGTTTGGTTCATGGATCTGCAGCCAAATCAGTTTTAGCTGGGTTAGATAAAGTCCAATCTATGGCACATAGAATATGTACAGGAGCTGTGCGATCCTCTCCAGTATGCTCTTTGCAGGTAGAAACAGGAGAAATGCCACTCTGTCTAAGAAGAAAGCAGCTTCAGGCTAACTATTGGGTCAGCTTGATGGGTCTGTAGGTACTTTAGGTTTAATTGGATCAATAGTGTGACTATCAAATTAAATATTTGATGAAGAAAATTAATAAAGAAAAATTACTAAAAATTAATAACTTGAATTTAATAAAACTTCACACGGAGAACCAATCAAATGTAGGGCCTTGACTCACGTTCAGTTTATGAGATTGAGTATTTTCAATAAACTTATCGTTAATCAAGTATATATTAGTTATCACCAATAATTATCAAAGAAAATAATAAAAATTACTCTAGTTAAACCAGAGTTCCTCGGGGCACCACCGCCATAGACGGAGTGACAACTAATATTAAAGTCTCATTAAATATATTAAACTACTAATTAAGGGTTGAACACTGATAAATGTAATAGTTTAATTAGTTGAAGGATTTAAAAGTTCTTTTCTTAGTAGAAGCTGTCTCATTCATCTTTGTGTAATATTAAATAAACAGTGTTAAAGAAATGTATAAAATATTATCAGAAATGTTCTTTTCATGCATATAATACTAAGTGTTCTTTTAGAGTGTTTGTTGCAAAGTATGTGCCTGCATGTCTAAACCAATTATATTTGACCCATCTGGGGAAAGTTTTGATAACGTGTTCCCTCCCTAGAAGAGAACTGTGGGAGCAAAAGCAGCTGTGACCTTGTAGACATTCTTGTGTGGAAAATAGTATCTGTACGTAACTAGTTAATTATTATTCATGTACTTATGATTATGCATGTGAAACTTCAATAAAAGGACACGAGGGAGAATGGAGCCTTTGGAAAGGTTTATGAGGACCGGACCTGTGCGTGCGATTACCTCTGCTCTCCCTGTGTCGAGATACGTCAAGTGTTTCTTGTCTCTGATCTGATGAAGCCTCCAATGTGTTGTCCTGTCTGACAACTGAAAGAATTGACATGCGTTGTTTTTGTCAAGGCAACTGAAATATTTTGACAACAGACATATGGTAAACACAAACGTTTATTAACAAATTAATAAATGCAACAAACAAAACACAATAAACTAACTAAAGCTAACAGCAAATGTGTGTGTTTGTGTGTGTGTGTATGTGTGTGTGTGTATGTGTGTGTGTGAGAGACAAAGAGGAGAGGTGGGGTCTCGGACCCCTGCAGAGAGAGTGAACATTTAAGTTACACAAAGCCCCAGCAGCTTGAAATCTCAGTTCTTATGACAAAGGTACAATTGTATCTAGCCGTTCATAAAGTCCTATAACATGTAGTAATGCCCAGTTGGTGATTAGTTACCAGTCCATGAGATGGGAGATGTTTTGCGTTGCTTGATGCCAGTGGCTGGTTGAAGAAAGGAAGCTTCGTGGTAGAGAGGTTCTTGTCTTATTGTTGCTCTTAGGCAAAAGAGGAAACTCAGATCGCTCAGTCTTGCGCTCAGTTGAGGATAACCGGTTGGTTAACCTTTGCTGCCTACGCCATACGCCAGGTTCAGGGCCGAGGGGACAGCGGGCAGCTGGTCTCCTGGATCCGCAGGAGCGCGTCGAGTTGAGTGATCCGGGAGAGAGAACGGGAGGAAGAGCTGGGAGAAAGAGAAAGTGCAGGTTGTCTGCTACACTTTATATAGGCCCTGGTGATGTCATAGTCAGTGGTTAAGTCAGCCAATGAAGAGTTTGGGGGTCCATTGGAGAATCACACCTGGGTGTGATTTGTGGGGGAAAAGGCATGGCAGGCCTTTGTTTTGTGGCCATGTCCTCAGAGACAAAGACAGCCAGGCTTTGGGCCTAGTCTTTTCTCCTTTGTCTAAGCAAGGCTGAGGCCTTCTCATAGTTAAACTGAAAGTTCGAGTTAATCCAGAAATGAACAATCATCTTTGGGTGCCGGTTGCACCTACAGGTCAAAGGGATGACCAACCAGTTAAAATAACAATACAGGAAAGCTGGGAGAGAGAGGTGGCAAGACTCCCAAGTTTTGGATGGACCGGGAAGGGAGTGGCACAGGAAATGTCAATATATGACAAGAACTTTTGTACAGGAGTACTGTGGCCATCAGTTCCTTTATGGGAACTGGAGGTACCAGGATCGACTTAGAGGTACTTGAGATTAAATCAGATAATCCTGAATCAAATTTGGTGCATCACTTCCAGTGTCATGTAATAGAACAATATCAAGATCACATATTCATTTTCACTGATGGTTCAAAGGATCCAGAAACAGGTGTTGCAGTAGCAGCTTTCGTCGTGCAGGCATGGAATGCCCAAGCTTTTAAGAGAACCTCAAATTTCCTAAGCGTGTTCACAGTGGAATTATATGCAATCCTGATGGCAGTGCAATGGACAGAGCAGATCCAGAACCATAAAGTTTTGATATGTAGTGACTCTGTGTCAGCTACCAATAGTGTTGGGAAAGGATCATCAAAGAGTCGACAAGACCTTGTATGTGACATTCTTCTGGCAATAAGAGATGTGAAAAGGAGAGGGGTAGAAATATAATTTCTATGGGTCCCAGCTCATGTCGGTATTGCAACAAATGAAAAGGTTGATAAGTTGGCAAAGGAAGCTGCTCTAAAGGAAACTGTAGATGTCAACATAAATCTATCAAAGGCTGAGGGTAAAAGTATAGTGTGGAAGGAAACCATTTTAAAAGGGCAGCAGCTCTGGGAGCAAGAAAACAAAGAAAGGCACCTATTCGCATTATCTAGTAGGGTAATTGACTCAGTTAACATCTGCAAAAGAGGGGGGTTTAGACCGAAGGAAGAGGTTATCATTTCTAGAATGAGAATTGGTCACACGTATCTGAACAGCACTTTGTTTATTCTAGGAAAACACCAGAGTGGCTTGTGTTCCTGTCTGGAACCTGAGACAGTACAACATGTTTTTATGTCTTGCAGAAAATATGACTGCCAAAGAGAAGACCTTCTTAGAGAATTGCGAAAATTGGATTAAAAGAAGTAGTGGAAGTGGGATCAAGCCTCAGTTTTTGACGTGTTGGGTGTGAGACTGTGTTGATCAAGCAGGAGGGGAAAAAGCTGTTTTTTCAGATTCTTAAAAGACACTGGGCTGTATAGTAGAGTATAGAGCACTAAGGTGCTAGTCCCATAGGTGGCAGCAATGCAACTTGTGGATGCCGGCTGCCGTAAAACCGCAAACAAGAAGAAGAAGAAGAAGCAGACCAATCAGGTAGCCGCGCGGATGGAAATCAGCTGAGTTGGAGGATCGATGGACAGGAGATGGCAGAAGGAAGTGATGGATCAGGAAATGAGTTAGGAATGGAGCAAGGTGGCGAAGAAATTGGGGCAGAAAGGAACGAGCTCAATGTCAGAAGAAACAGATAATGAGCAAGCAAGAGGGAATGAGGAAGAGCATAAGGTAATCATCAGACTGGAGCAAGAAGGTGCTTCGTTCGGTGAGTGGAACCCGGTTCTCCTTACCAAGGGGATAAACAGTCTTGTGGAAGAGATAAAGAGTGCCAAAGTTCTGCGCAGTGGAGCACTACTGATTTTTTGCAGAGACAGCACACAACTAGGGAAAGCGGTTAGACTGAATAAGATCGAGGGGAAGAGAGTTAAAGCAACGATAGCTACTGGTGGGGGTCTCACTCGAGGAGTGATTTTTGGGATTCCCCTTGGAGTGTCCACTGAACAAATAAAAGAGAACGTGAAAGGTGCAAGAGTGAGGGAAGTCCGACACCTGCAAACTACTCGAGGGGGCCAAAAATGTGACAGTCTTACATTTCATGAAGATCGAATCCCTGATAAAGTGTTTATCGGTTATATGAGTTATGATGTGAGGCTCTATGTTCCCCTGCCACTTAGGTGCTTCAAGTGTCAAAAATATGGGCATGTAGCGGCAGTATGCAAGGGAAAGCAAAGATGTGGGAGGTATGCAGGGGAGCATGAGTATGGAAAATGTGAAAGAGGAGCTAAACTCAAGTGCTGCAACTGCGGAGGGGAGCATACCTCTGCATATAGAGGGTGTGAAGTAAGTAAGAGAGCAGAAGAGGTGCAGCGAGTGAAAACATCCCAAGGGATCACATATGCGGAAGCGGTCAGAAAGGTGGGGATGCAGCCAAACAGCAGTAGTGTTAAGATGGCAGACAGGCATGAAGTGAGAGCATGTGAGGGATGCAGCAGAGTTAAAGAGGACACACTGATTGTGGAGAAAAGGCAATTTATACTGTTCATGGTTGATGTAATTAACTGTACTGCGCAAACAGACAAGAAAACAGAAAAAATCAAACTAATAGTAAAAGCAGCAGAGAAACATCTGGGAGTTGAGGCCATTGGTTGGGAGGAAGTGGAGGAAGTGTTAAAAGGAGGCTCACCCAGTTCGCAGACATCGTCACAGGCATCATTATGGGGTGGTGGATCATCATGGTCATAAGTATATTGCAGTGGAATGCAAGAAGTCTTGTAGCCAATGGACAAGAGCTTAAGAAGTTTGTCTCAGATCAGCAGGATAAACCCAGTATAATTTGTGTGCAGGAAATATGGCTGAGAGTGCAATGGGATTTTATAATACAAGGATACACTGATATAAGGAATGACAGGAAGGTGGGGAAAGGTGGTGGGTGGCCACCTTTGTCAAAAATGGAATAAGGTTCAGTACTATTCAAGTAGGAAGAGAATGTGAGTCCATAACAATAAAGATTTGGACAGGCAAATATGAGCTAGCAATAATAAACTACTACAATCCATGCAACAGATTAAGTGTAAATATCCTGAATATGGTGATGGGGGAAGTCCAGGGGAAAGTAGTGTGGTGTGGTGATTTTAATGCACATAGCACTCTATGGAGTAGTGGGAGAACTGAGGCAAATGGCTTAATAATAGAAGAATTTATAGAAGATAAAGGATTAGCATGTGTGAATGACGAGAGGGGAACAAGGTACGACTGTGTACAAAATAAGGAGAGTGTGATTGATTTGACTATGACATCAAATGAAATGGCAAGTATCACTGCTTTGGAGGTGCTAAATAAGACATTAATGGGTAGTGACCCCTATCCAATCAATGTTAAGATTGGAGTAGAGGTACAACGGGAGGAAGACATGAGCTTGCCTAGATGGAAAATTGATAAAGCTAACTGGGAACTCTTTCAAGAATTGAGTAGGAAAAGATTTGAACAAGCATATAAAGAGGAATGGGCAGAGGTGGATAAGTTTAATACGATAGTAGTCACAGCTATAATAAAATCGGCAAATGAGTCGATACCAAAAGCATCGGGATACAGAAACAAAAAGAAATTGCCGTGGTGGGATGAAAACTGCAGACAAGCAATTAAAGAACGCAATAGGGCATTTAGGCTGTTAAAGAAACATCATTCTATGGAGTCGCTAGTTCAGTATAAAAGGTCACAAGCAGCTGCTAGAAGGACGGTCAGAACAGCTAAGCGTGCATGCTGGAGGCAATATTGTAGTGAGATAGGTCGGGAGGTACAGCTATCAGATGTTTGGGGAATGATCAGGAAAATGAGTGGAATAAGAAGGAATACAAAAATACCAATACTGACAAGTAACAGCAGAACAGCTGTTAGTGGATTAGAAAAGGCAAGGCTATTGGCTGAAACACTAATCAAAGTTCATAGTTCAGGGAATCTATCAGCAGAGGCTAAACAGCAAAGGAGCGCTATTCTGGCACATAATACATGGGTTAACAAGAAAAAAATAACAGAAGAGAATCTGGATCTTCCATTCAGTATGTATGAGCTAAGGAGGGCCATCCCCAGCACCCGGCAGTCAGCGTTGGATATGTTGGATAACATGGATAACAGATCACTACAGTTAATACTGAAACTAATCAACAAAGTGTGGGAGTTAGGGGAGATTCCAGCTGCATGGAAGCACTCAGTTATAGTGCCAATTTTAAAACCAGGTAAAGATGCATCAGACCCATCAAATTACAGACCAATAGCACTTACATCTCAACTAGGGAAAACTATGGAAAAGATGGTAACAGAGAGGTTAATGTATTTCATGGAAAATGGAGATCTATTTTCTTCATACCAAAGTGGGTTTTGTAAAGGGAGAAATACAATGGACTCAATACTGTGCTTAGAGTCAGAAGTCAGGAAAGCACAGACAAATAAAGAGATCGTGGTTGCTGTGTTTTTTGACATAGAGAAAGCATATGACATGTTGTGGAAAGAAGGCCTGCTAACCAAACTGGATAAATTGGGAGTGGGAGGAAAGATGTATAATTGGGTGTTGGGTTTCCTGTTTGGGAGGACAATAGGGTTCAGAGTAGGGAAAGAGTACTCACCAGTATATATGGTTGAAAATGTAACGCCACAGAAGAATAGAATAGAATAGCCTTTATTGTCATTGCATTTGCATACAACAAAATTGGAGTGCTACTCCCCCTTGGTATATTTTAGAAAAGAATATATAATAAAACATAAGCAGAGTATAATATAAGCAATAAAAACACAATATAGTATAAAACAATATAATAATGTGAACGGTATAGACAGATGGGGAACAGTATAAACAGATGGGGAACAGTATAAACAGATGGGGAACAGTATAATCAGATGGGTGGAGAACAGAAACTATACTAAAATATGTATATTTAGAGTGGAGCATGTTATTATTACACAAGAATTTTAAAGTGGCTTTTTTCAGTTTAAAGTGGCTTTGTTTCAACTTATTTAAATTCTAAATTTTAAATCTGATCAATATTTGTAACATTTGAGGTAGTTTGTTTCGTTGTTCTATTTTTCTGTTATTGGCTGCAGTGATAGCTCTAGAAAAGAAGCTATCTCTGAGTCTGTTTGTCCGTGATTTTTGTGACCTGTAGCGTCGGCCTGAGGGTAACAGGTCAAACAGGTGGTTGCTGGGGTGGAAGGAGTCCTTGATAATGTTTTCAGCTCTGCTGAGGTAGCGAGAGCTGGCAATGTCCTCCAGGCTGGGCACCCAGTGATTTTCTGGGATGTGTTGATGACCCTCTGCAGTGCCTTCCTGTCTGCGGCTGAGCACCCTGCATACCACGCTGTGATGCAGTACGTCAGGATGCTCTCTATGGCGGCTCTGTAGAACATCACCAGCAGCTTCTCCTCCAGGTTATTTCTCCGGAGCACCCTCAGGAAGTGGAGACGCTGCTGGGCTTTCTTAACCACCGCCGTGGTGTTTGCAGTCCAGGAAAGGTCATCTGCCATCTGCACACCCAGGAACCTGATGGAGTGGACCCTTTGTCCCCGTGGATGTAAAGGGGGGCTGGGTCCGCTCCGCCCTTTCTGGAGTCCAGTACCAATTCTTTTGTTTTTGTGGTGTTCAGTGGGAGGTTGTTTACTGAACACCACGTCGTCAGTCTGTTTACCTCGTCCCTGTAGTCGGACTCGTCTCCCCCTGAGATGAGCCCGACCACCGTGGTGTCGTCCGCAAACTTGATAAAGGTGTTTGAGAGATGGGTCGGGGAGCAGTCGTGTGTGTATAGGGTGAACAGAAGGGGACTCAATACGCATCCCTGTGGAGAGCCTGTGCTGAGGGTGATCACGGAGGAGATGTGGGGGCCAAGTCTGACAGACTGTGGTCGGTTTGTCAGGAAGTCTTTAATCCAGTGGCAGATTGGGTTGGAGAAGCCCAGGTGAGAGAGTTTGTGCACCAGGATCTCTGGAATGATGTGATTGAATGCTGAGCTGAAGTCCAGGAAGAGCATCCTCACGTAGCTCCCCCTGTGCTCCAGGTGGCTCAGCGCGGTGTGGAGTGCTGTGGTGATGGCGTCCTCTGAGGATCTGTTTGCCCTGTAGGCAAACTGATGGGGATCCAGAGTGGGAGGCAGACAGGCCCTGATGTGCTGAGAGACCAGTCTTTCAAAGCACTTCATGACTACAGGCGTAAGTGCAATGGGTCTGTAGTCGTTGGGGTTATCCACTGCTGTCTTCTTGGGGACGGGGATGATTGTGGAGGCTTTGAGGCAGGGTGGTATGGTTGCCTGTGCCAGGGACTGGTTAAAAATCCTTGTGAAGACTCCAGTCAGTTGGTAAGCGCACGCTCTGAGCACCTTGCCAGGTACTCCGTCGGGGCCGGTGTGGCGGTGCTGGAGGGAGGTGGGAGTGGTGTGGCTGCTGAGGACCTGTCTATCTCGAAGCGGGCAAAGAAGAGATTGAGCTCCTCTGCCAGCGAGGCGTCAGTCCTAGCAGTCCCCTGGTTGTTGCTTCTGTAGTTGGTTATGTGATTTATTCCCTGCCACATCTTTCTGGGGTCATTCACAGCGAAGTGGTCTTCAATCTTCCTCTTAAAAGCCGCCTTGGCCTCCCTGATGCCTCTTTTCAGGTCTGACCTGGCCGCACTGTACAGGGCCCTGTCCCCTGACTTGAAGGCGGTGTTGCGTTTTTTTAGGAGGGACTGGACTTCACTGTTCATCCAGGGCTTCTGGTTCGGAAAGACCCTGACCCTTTTTTCGACGATGACGTTGTCGACACAGTTCTTGATGTAGGAGAGCACAGTGTCAGTGTGCTCCTGGAGGTTATGGTTATAGAATAAATCCCATACTGTCCTTGAGAAACAGTCCTGCAGCTGAGAGAGGGCTCCCTCAGGCCACGTTTTTATTGTCTTTGTTAGTGGCTTTGTATTCCTCAGCAGGGTGGTGTAGGTGGGGGTGAGGGACATGCTGAGATGGTCAGATCCAGCAAGGTGGGGGAGGGGTGTCGCTCTGTAGGCATGTTTGATGTTAGAGTAAACATGGTCCAAAGTATTTTCCCCTCTGGTGGCAAAATTCACGTATTGTACGAATTTTGGGAGCACAGTCCTTAAACACGCTTGATTGAAGTCACCGGCAACGGTAAAGACCCCATCCGGATGGGCAATCTGCTGTTTGTTTATGGTAGCAAGCAGGAGGATGAGGGCCGTGCTAACGTTAGCATCCGGTGGGATGTAAACAGCTATCACAATGGCTACAGTGAACTCCCTCTGTAGATAAAAAGGTCTGCACGAGACTGCCAGAACCTCTAGATCAGGAGAACAGTGTGTGTCAATGATCCTGCTGTCACAGCACCACTCGTTATGTACGTAAACGCAAAGCCCCCTTACCTGAGTCTCCGTTTCTGTCCTGCCAGTGTAGCGTGCGGTCTGCTAGCTCAACTGCAGCATCGGGAATCAGCGGGTGAAGCCACGTCTCCGTGATGACAATAACGCTGCAGTTTCGCACAAAACTGGTTGTTGCCATCTGTAGCTCCAGTTCGTCCATTTTATGGGTGATGGATCTGGCGTTGGAGATGAAGAGGCTTGGTAATGCTGGCCTGTGCGGTTGTTTACGTAGCCTAGCATCTGGGCCCGACCGGCATCCTCGCTTCTGCTTCCTCTCTCTCCGCCGCCTCCTGCGCTTCCTGGGCGGGATGACCATCCACGGAGATCCCGGTGGTCTCACGATATCCTCCGGGAAGTTGTGTTTTTGCTGATAGTCGCCAGTTACAGACAGAGTGTGCCTTAGGCCCAGGTCGATTAGGTTCTGGCGACTATATGTGATGGCTGCAGTGCAAAAGTCCAACAAAACATTCAAAAAAAGTAATAAAACAAAACACCAAGTTGGAGAGCTAAGAGCCGCTGCACCCGCGCGCGCCGCCATCTTTAACCAGGGGAGCGTATGCAGTCCAATACTCTTTAACTGTATGATTAATGACATTTTTGAGGAGGTGGGGGGGGGGGGATAAGTAAATCATTATTTGCTGATGATGGGGCATTATGGGTAAGGGGGAGAAATCAGAAGTATCTGCAGAAGAAGCTGCAGGCAGCAGTTGATACAGTGGAGCAGTGGGCAAATAGGTGGGTGTTTAAACTATCAGTTGCAAAAACTCAAGTGATATGTTTTGCAAAGCGCCATAAAGAAATATCAATAAAGCTATATGGTGAAACGCTGGAGCAAGTTAAAGTCATTCGTTTCTTGGGAGTGCTGTTTAATTAAAAGCTTGCCTGGAGGCAGCATATTGAGAAGACAAAAGATAAGTGTAAAAGTGTTAATAACCTCTTGAGATGCTTATCAGGTCGTGATTGGGGAGCATCCAGGAAGTTGCTATTGAATATATATAAAACCATGATGAGAGCCGGAATAGATTATGGGAGTGTTGCATATATGTCAGCAGCAGAAAGTCACTTTAAGAAGCTGGATGTGGAGCAGGCTAAAGGTCTCAGGATATGTAGTGGGGCATTTAAGACCTCTCCAGTTGCAGCTCTGCAAGTTGAAATGGGGGAAGAACCTCTGAGAATGAGAAGAACCAAGCTCATGCTGGCATACATCATCCAGCAAAGTCCATACTAGAGGACTGCTCAGAGCATGACAAATCAAACTTCAGGAGCTTAGGCTGGGTTGGAAATGCAAAAGCTGAAAGCATTGGTTTATGTGACGTGCAGTATATATCCAATGTTCCTCTACCAGAAATTCCGCCCTGGTTGTTCCAGATGCCTTCAGTAGATTTTAATATTCAGCAGAAGCTCAACAAGAAGATAAGGCAGGGAGATATTGGAGTAATAGTGCAAAAATACGTTGAACAGAATTATCCAAATAGAGTGTCAATATTTACAGATGGATCAAAAGAGCCAGAAAATGGGCGCACTAGGACTGCGGTGTACATTCCAGAGTTTAAAGTGGCAGTTAAGCAGAGAGCAACAGATCATGCATCAGTATACACAGTTGGACTCCTGGCTATCACACTCGCACTGAGATGGTTAGAGGAGACAACAGGGCCAATGCACTCATTGCATCAGATAGCTGGGCAGCCCTCAGTAGTATTAGGACCATGAAGTCATGTAGGCAAGATCTAATCATGGAGATCCATCAAATGCTATATGACCTTCAAAACAGGGGGAGGACTGTCAGTTTTCTTCGGGTTCCTGCTCATGCAGGGGTTGAGGGCAATGAGGATGCAGATATACTGGCAAAACAAGCACTCAGATTACAGTAAACAATATCCCACTAGGGAAAGCAGAAGGAAAGACAGTCATTAAAACACAAATGCAAAAGGTTTGGCAGGAATATTGGGACATAAATGAGACAGGAAGACACTTTTACGGTATACAAAAATTGGTGGGAAAAGGAGGAATGGTGGGCGGGAGCAGGAAGGAGGAGGCGGTCATTACCCGCCTCAGATTAGGACACACAGGGCTTAACAGCACGCTACACAGAATTGCTAAACATCCTACTGGTAAATGTAGACTGTGTGATCATCCTGAAACTGTGCAGCATGTTTTTATGGAATGCAAGGGATATGAGAGAGAGAGGAGAGATCTAAAATCTGCACTGCAAAGGGAAAAAGTGAGCTTTACGGTAGAGAACATGTTGCAAAGATCAGAAAGCATTAGGAGGTATGTGTGTAAATACTTGAGGGAAACAGGCTTAATGGATAGGGTTTAAGGTTTTTTTTTTTCTCTGTCATCTAATGTTCCACACTCCAGTCCGGTAGGTGGCGGCAATGCACCTATACGCTGGATGCCAGCCGCCAATCAAATCTAGAAGAAGAAGAAGAAGAAGGTAGCCGCGCAAATTCAAGATGGCAGTGTCAACAATAAGTAGCGTCGACGAGGAAAATGCTCCTAAACATGTTAACAAAGTGCGAAAGGGATTTTTAAATGTGCTATATGTATCTCACAGCCGTGAGGAATGAAAAGGTAAATTATTTTACTCTCCAAAGGTGGGATACTTTCAGAAACAGCGTCAAACGGTGGCTTTGCCTGCATGGCGAGAGTCAAAAAGTAGTGGAGACATTTGAGACATAGGAAAATGTTCCTGAGGACGCTGAGTTTCAACCAACTTGCTACCGGCGTTTTATTGACATAGGCGCTTCTATTTTGCAGAGGAACGGGTCATACGGTTGTCTAAAGTTCAAAACGCACACGAGGGCGAGTCTTTGCCATCGGACGACGATAGTGCGTCAAGCTCAACGACTGACGCTCCGCGAAAAAAACTTTGATTCAAGACAGGCCTGCCAATAGTTTCTGCTGGCCCTGTGCTCCATGTCTTGTACATAATTTGTAAGAAAACAGACAAGATCATCACTGTAGGATGCAAACGCCCGAAGGACCACCTGTCACATGCTGAAACGGCAACGGCAGGTAAACTAACAAACACACATTTCACATAGCACTTACATAAACATGCAAACCTTTTAATTATCCTAGGTCAGTTGATGAAAGCTGCCAGGGCAAAACAAGACCGTAGCATTCGTTTGCATAATCAAGACAAAGACTGGCCATGGAGGTGTGGTACCACAAGTCCTGTTACAGACAGTACACCAGGTTCCTGACAAAGCGTACTGCAGCAGTTACTGGGACATCAGACGAAGAAGTATGAGTTATGATATTGCATTATCAACTAATAATTTGTAATTTGCGATGATTTTAGATGGTTTCATATTCAAGAATCATGAGTCATGAATTTGTGAAAATTATATACAATATAGGAAAGTTTCCTTTTTTGAATGGACTTTTCCATGATACAATTTTAGATGCACTTGTATAGGCTGTACAGTGTCTGTTGTATGTAGATACAATCTTGACTGCACACCTCTTGACACATATTGACACCTCTTGACACGCATGCGTGGGTGTGTGTGTTTTCTTTTTGGATGATGCCAGCTACAAAATATTCTGCGAGAGGATCATCCGCCAGTGGATAATTTTAAATCAAGAGGTGCTGAAAATGAACCAGCTACGAAGAATGTTATTAAATATCAAGAAGGAACATGAAGGTCATGATGCTTCAAACTACAGGTAATTGAACAACCATAACCTTCTTTGGCAGCCATGTAAAGACTTTTATGCAGGAAAATAATAATAAATAATTTAAATTAATTCATAAAAAGGCTTTGATGGTATATTTAAACCAAATTTGTTTTTTAGTATGAAAATATCTTAATTTACACCCTTGTGCTTATCTTTTCCTGTATTCCTATGTTGTAGGCAGGATAAATTGTAGAGAAGGTTGACCCTGGACTGGTGTTTCACTGCCCTGGCAAACGCAACATCTGTTAACTGGTTTTTGTTGAGACATCGTCTGCATATACGCTGATAGACAGGTTTCCTCACCCATCAGACACAGAAACAACAGAGTCGACTGAGGTAAGCCAAGGTGAAAGTGACAGTGAACACATGGCGAGGACAAGTCCGCAAACTACTGAGGACACAAGGACACTTTATAGTGCAGCGCTGATATTGATGGCTACTTGGGGTGGAACGATTCACAAAATCCACTGTTCAGTTCATATCACGGTTTTGGGGTCACACTTTTCGGTTCATTTTTTTTTTCTATTTCTCTTAGATTCTAAAAATACCCTTGTATCAGATCTATAGTCTAATAATTAGATTCTTTTTTTAATCAGATATTCTAAAGGACATGTCATGCAATCATGCAAAAAGTGAAATAATGAGGCAGCTTTCTTGGGGATTAATAATCTTAAATGAAAGGTAAGTGAGATTTTAAAACAGTAGGAGAGACATTGCTGCATTTATGAGTTTATATATTTATTTGTCAAAAAGGTAAACAATTGTTTGCCTTCTAGGTAAGAATATAATCACTTATAAATTATCAAATCTTAAAGAAATGAATAAAATAGGTTTTCTTTCACTAAAATACGCACAAACTGCAATCACTGAACTGACTGAAATACAAATACATCAGGGCTCTTCAATTAATTGGAGGGTCCGGAAAAATATGAGCATCACATTAATGGATATTGTAAAACAATGCAGAGACATAGGAGTACATATATTGTCTTTATTTTATCAATGTAAATAGTAGTCATAGGCCTCAAAGCAACAAGCTTGTCAAAAACCATCCTTATTAAATGAACAAACCTGTTAACCAGAGGGTTATTGGACTGAAGGACAAGTTTGAGGCTCTTCTCCTTTACCTGAGTATTTTATTTACATGCTACTTTATTCTTCTACTGCTACACAAATCAGTGAAAATATTCTACTTTTTACTCCACTACATTTATCTGATTACTTCAGTTACTAGTTACTTTACCAGGCTGACAATTACATATGAAACATTTTTAAAAAAACGTTCCACCCCTAATGGCTACTGTGTGACTCTCCCGGTACGACGTGCCCGTGGCCACCCACATAAGATTATTTAAATGTGTCTGAAACAACATTTGTTGTGCCACTTGAACTCATTCATCTTCATTCATTCATCTTCAACCGTTTATCCCGGGGTCGGGGTCGCAGGGGTGCTGGAGCCGATCCCAGCTGACATCGGGCGTGAGGCGGGGTACACCCTGGACAGGACGCCAGTCTATCACAGGGCACATAGAGACGTACAGAGACAGACAACCATTCACACCTACGGGCAATTTAGAACTGCCACTTGAACTGTACAATGTAATTGCTTGGATTATAGGTGCAATAGAGGAACCAACATCCGTCTGTTAAGAACCCAAATTCTAGAGGGCAAAGACAAAATCCCAGTTGGATTCTAGAAAAAGACTGACAATACTGGTGTGGGACAATATTGATTTCGGGGAGGAGACACTGTCAGGTAATGGAACTACTCACCATACAAATGGCATAATGCTGCAAAGTTCTGTTGCTGAATCTGTGTCAAGAGCAGACAGACAACCACTACAGAAGGGAGTATCCTCATTCAACGCACCCCCTAGCACTTCTGTAGAAAACTACCAAGAGTCTAAAAGACTAATTGCTATATTACTTTTAATAAAAACATATTTAAAATATACAAGAGATGCTGTGACAAACCGTATAGTGTACAAATTCTGAACTGTAGTGCATCTTTTGGGTCATTGTCCAATTTCTATTATATTATCCATCCATCTTTGACCGTTTGTCAAAGATCGGGGTTGCAGGGGCGGGCTGGGCCACAACCCACACTCCCGCTATGCTCAACTTCATGGGTTTCTGATTCCCTTTGGCAGCAGTTTGCTAAGCTCCGCTCTGTTGTTCATAATTTGTTTCAGTCTGGTTAAATCACCACATCAATGTCTCTTACTACTCTGAAAAAAAGAAAAGTTGACACAGAAAACCGCCAGTTCACCAGAGAACGGACCGGGAAGTTTTTGTGTCTGTCTCTGTGAAGCCTGTGTTTACTCTGCAGCCATATCTGAGTGTAAAGAGGATAAGTTGAGATGGCATTTTCAGAAAAATCTTGCTACTCTGCATTTGTTACATTCATTTGTGTCAGTCCAGTTTTTGATGAATAAACTAATGTTTCATATGTACTTGTAAGCCTGATAAAGTAACTAGTTACTGAAGTAATCAGATAAATGTAGTGTGTAACGGGTTTGGTTAGGACCCAATAGCAGCACAAATACAGGCAGGTATCGTTGGTAACAAACTTTATTGGCTTTGGTGCAGAGAATAATCAGAATCACGGCGCTGCAGGTAGCCACAGAGGAGACTGGAGTTACACTCACTCTGAAGAGCTGAACCAGGTAACCACCAGTTAGCCACAGGAGCTGACAGGCAGAATCCAGAAGGGGACAGGCGAGGATCGTGGTCAGGGATGGAAGGCTGAGGTGATTTCCGATGGTGATCAGTTGACAGCTCTGCCCCTCTCTTCACTAGAGTGTCCAAAACATACGGCCTCAGATCAGATGATACGATCACAAAATCGATCATCGACCTTTGGCCTAGGGTTCTCTGGTACCACGTACATGGTGTTAGATAATCCGTGACTAGCACAGAAGTCTAATAATTGACGACCACTCGGATTTAGATCAGGGAGGCCGTTCCTCCCAATCACGCCTCTCCAGGTGTCTCCATCATTACCCACGTGGGGGTTGAAGTCTCCCAGCAGAACTATGGAGTCCCCTACCGGAGCCCCATGCAGGATTCCATTCAGGGTCTCCAAGAAGGCAGAATACTCTGAACTGCTGTTCGGTGCATATGCACAAACAACTGTCAGAGTTTTCCCCCCTACCACCCGCAGGCGTAAGGAGGCGACCCTCTCGTCCGGGGGTTTGTGAGTATCCCCACACCCGCCCAGCGCCTCACACCCTGGGCAACTCCAGAGAAGAATAGGGTCCAACCCCTATCCAGGAGTACGGTTCCAGAACCGAGACTGTGTGTAGAGGTAAGCCCCACCAGATCTAACTGGTAGCACTTCACTGCCACCCGTGCAGCAGCGCACCAAACCCAAGTGGTTCCTCCTGTGAGTGGTGGGCCCACAGGATGGAGAGGAGGGAGGCGCCACGTCACTTTTTCGGGCTGTGCCTGGCTCCGTGGCAAACCCGGCCATCAGGCGCTCGCCGGCGAGCCCTCCGTCTGGGCCTGGCTCCAGATGGGGTCCCCGGGCTTCCTCCGGGCAGGGTCTCTCTTCCTCTCTCTTGTTTGTCCATTGAGTCTTTGTGAACCATTCTTAGTACGGCCCCTCGCCTGAGACCACTTTGCCATGGGAGACCGTACCAGGAGCACTAGGCTCCAGACAACACAGCCCTCAGGTTCACAGGGACACACAAACCTCTCCACCACGATAAGGTGATGGTTCCCGGAGAGGTACCTTCAAACCTTTCTGGTAAATCCATAACCGGACAACTAACTCAGGGAACTATGAGTTTCTAGCCACCTAAATAAGGCAGCAACACAACCAATTATCAAATATCAAAAATAGCCCTTGCAGCAATGAAACATCTGGTTTGTAACAGTTATGTGACACCTTTAGCAGTATATGACATCTTTGGTCAAGCTCCCCAGCCCACATACACACCCCGTGGATCCACATCATTTGCAGCCTAGGCACGGATACAGTATGAATGCACACCTACTGGCAGTAGCTCAGTCCATAGGTGACTTGGCTGGGAACCGTAGGGCCGCTGGTTCAAGTCCCTGTGTGGACCATGTATGGAGCGTGTACTGGTGGCTGGAGAGGTGCCAGTTTATCTCCTGGGCACTGTCGAGGTGCTGTTGAGCAAGGCACCGAACCTCCAACTGCTCGGGGCGCTGGTCACTGGCAGCCCCCTCGCTCTAACATCTCTCCTTGATTGCATGTATAGGTCCTGTTTGTGCATGTGTGTATTTCGGGCCTGTGTGTGTAACATGTATAATAATAAGAGTGAAAAAATTCAATTTCCCCTTGCGGGATAAATAAAGTAATTCTTCTTCTTCTTCTTCTACTGATAGTACACGTATGGCCTGTAGATTATAATAAAGTGTATGCCAATTAAAACAAAACATTCTCATCTTCAATGTAATGAAACGAGAAATGTTCATCTAAATGTCCAACAGAGAGGCAGACCCGGCTGCAGAAAAACATTTAAGGGGGGGCATTACATTTTTTCAGGGGGGCAAACTTTTTCAACCTACAATTTATTTGCTTCAGGCTGAACAATGGCTCTGTGACCACTCCTACAGTGCTGAGAAATAATTTTCCTCATACTAAAAAGAAGCTGTTCATCCTAAAATGTAAAAAACAAACAAATAAAATAGCCTAGTGTATTCAAGAAGACCAGCAACAAGGGTTGTGTCATGCAGATAGCACAATACAGCTTCACTTCTACTGGAAACAGAAGCACTGATGTCAACCTGAACACTGAAGGAAACATTCATACTGGGAGAGGTAGCTACAGCAGCTAGGGAGCACAAGGAGCAGAACAAAGCAGTGGAACTGCTAGGAAATCTGCCTACAAGTAACCTAAGTTTGTTTTTGTTTTTGTGTGTGTGTGTGTGTGTGTGTGTGCGTGTGTGTGTGTGCGTGTGGGGGGAAGAGGGACACACAGAAAGGTTTAACCCCTTTTAGTAGAGTGGCAGGCGGCGTCTGTGGACTGTGTGAAACCTTCTTAAAACAATGTCCTTCCACTCATCCCTAAATTTTCGTGTCAAGTCCTTCTCAAATGCCACCTGGATCAGGTTGGCCTTCCGTTGATGAAGCATGGTTTGGCGATGCTCTGGGAAGACATTTTTAAGAGTGGAAAATTAATTTTCACAGGAAGCGGTGCTTGCTCCAAAAGTCAGGCAATGTTTAAATGCTGTCAAGACGGTAGGCATTGCTTCCAGCGGCCTCTGGAACTGTTTCAAAATCTGTGAGGATAGAGAAAAAAGTTTGAAATCAATATCATTACAACCATAATGATTCCCCAGATAACAATATAATGCAACATCATGTTGAACAATGGTAACACTTTGTTCAAACTACTGTAATTTTATGGACCTTATTACAATCAAATAAATTGTCATCTCACTGAACCAAATCATGTTAGGTGTGATGTGTCATCTGTTTGATTAAGCCCTGATGCTGAAAAATATCAGTTTGTTTTAAAGGTCACCAAATGACCATGCCATGACCATATAGGCTATTTAGTAATTCTAAAGGAGCCTTGTAGCTTTTTAAGGTACACTAAAAACAATACTGAACTTTTGCCTGGCCTTAATCACCTGTTTCATTGTCCACTTCTCCCCATCTGATGGAGAAGACCCTTGCATCTATGTCCTGAGGAAGTTGCGGGCCCAGAGTCTAGAGCAGGTGTCTTGGTGAGGTCAAGTAAAGGCTTCACTTTGCTGACATCCAAAAATGTGGCTTGCACAGGATCCAGGGCATGTAGTGCCTCCATCAGTTTACAGTTATTTTTCCCAAATACTGAGTCAATGCAACTATAATAAATCCTGCGTAGTTCCGTTTCATCATTGACATCTACATGTGTGCTGATTTCCTCAACAACGTAGTCAGCAAAGGCAGTGTTTTGTGAGCGTTCTTTTTGATGGCCTTTTTGTGACACTGTCGCATTGCGCTAGGATTGCCTGGAATTCAGTCTCAGTGCGGATTTTCTCAAGACAGGTGCATGCACTGTGGACGAGCTGCAAACCTAGAAGAAAATAAAAAAACCTTATTGTTATTGTACGAAATATAACAAAACTTAAAGTGTAGTATTGCATGAAAAGACACAGGGAAATGAAACAAAACCAACAAATCCAGCTATAAGTTCTAAAATAATGTTTAACATACGTATCAAAATAATTGTTCCTGTGGGGATGCCCACAACAATTTAAAGTGATACATTTTTTAGAAAATACTACAAGTGATCAATTCACAAAATTAACTGAGTGATTTTAAAGATTATTTTAAGTTGATTGAATTTTAAGAGACCTCTAAAATAGTTTATTGCGAATCCTTTAAAAATGGGTTAATGCGTTTATCTCAAACTGCTTCTACTGAACCATAAATAGAGCTGAAGCTTTGTGTTTTATTCTTACTCTTGTTTTGTTATTGTCAGTCATCTCTTTTTAACATGTTTTATGTTCATTGTGAAGCACCTAGTGCATGTAACTCTTTGTTGTAAAAAGCTGCATTTCTTGCATCGAAGGATCTATACAAATAGTTTAATATAACTATTTTGCTTAGAAGTAGGTATACTTTTTTCACCATCTAGATTAATAATTTTACCTGTAAGCAGATCCATGTCTTCGGACTGCAACATCTTGTTTGGGGGATCAAGACATGCAAGGATCTTATGCACAATCTCAGCAATGAACTTAAAGCGCGGTTCAGACATGCTCTGCCACAATCCTGTTGCTACAATGCTCAGATCTGCTCCAAATGCCCGGTTGCTGGTGATCTCTCTGAGCAGTGTGGATAGGTCATCAAATGATTTCAGAATGACTGAGACTGTAGAATAGAGAAAAGAAATCTTAATATCTTCAGGTGGGGGAGTCATTCACACAATACAGCATCATCATTATCAGATAAATCAGTCAGAATTAACATACCTGTAGCAGAATGTCCAGTCCAGCGTTGGTCCAATAGGCGCTTGATTTTCTCCTTTGTAGGAAATGGCAACAGTTGGTTTTCTGCAGAACTTGTACAACATGTTACACACACTGAAGAAGTCCATCACAACCTTTTCAACTGCCAGGGCATGGATGACCATCAAATGCAGCTGATGATTATAACAGTGGACATATGGTATTCTCTGTCCAGTTTTTGTTGCAGCAGTTTCTGTACCCCTCCATGTTTACCCGACATTAACGAGGCCGCAGCATACACCTGACTGATGATTTTCTGAGGGCTCAGGCCAGCTGTTGTCAGTTCTCCTAAGATGGTGTCAGTCAATGTCACTGCATCTCCCTGGTCAGCAGTGGCTATTGTTAGGAGGCGCTCAGTTGGTTCGCATAGTTCGTTCAGAAAGCGGAGAACTATGGATATATTCTCTCTCCCTGTTGGGTCTCTGGTTCCGTCCACTTTTAACGTGTAGAATGATTCACCAACTTCTTCCACAATGTGCTCTCTTACTAAAGCGCTAATCACATCTATTAAGTTATTTTGAATGTCATGGCTTGTGTATGTTGCATTGTGAGGAATAGTTTTTGCTATTTTTGCTAATTCAGCATCTTTCCTTAGTGCAAACTCAAATAGAGACAAACATAGCCCACATCCATCCTGATTCATAGCACTTTATGTGTCATGGTCACCTCTAAAGGGCAGTTGGTTCACAGCAAGGAACTCCACAACATCAATAATTGCAGACAGATAATATCTGTTGCGCTGCAGTTCATCAGTGTTAATTAGTGTTGAGATTTCCTTACTTGTGTGAATCCGTCTTTCTTTGTCCCTCCACATGGCCTCACAAGTCAGGTGCTCTTTGGATGCAGCATGCCTGTGTGGAAGAAAGAGAAATGAGCTGCTCTCTTCATGTGGCTTTTGGAATGGATAGACTGAAGTTGGTACACAGTGGGGTCATGGTACATAAACCCCTGGAATGAGACTAGTCCTTGCTGGTTGAGCAGATAATAAACTTGCAGCACAGAGCCTCACAGAAAAGAGAGTTCAGATCTATAGAATGTGCAAGATAGAGATCTCGTGCCCACTCACCCATCACCTCGTAAAGATTCTAACAAACAGAGGAAATGCTCATTTCCTCATTTTAGGCACACACACACACATACTCATTAACTAACAAGTTCGTGTGTTGCAAACACAGACACATCTGTCTCTCTAGATAGCCATATAGGGACATGCACTAAATTCCTTCTCTCAGCCTTTAGTGTTATAAGATGTTGCTAGGCAGATTAACGTCTGTTGCCACCTTTTTTACCTTGGGGGCGTTACCATCAGCCCACCAGTGTATTTAAAGCCGCTACTCTTAGACCACAACAGACTCGTCTGATGTATGACCTGGTTTGAGTTGTATCAGAACTTGTCTCCGCTTTGCAAAGTGCTCCAATAAAGATATTGGTGTGATCTCAAGCCATCGTCTCTAGATCTCTTCTTCTATCCTCCGATCAACGGACCCGGGGAGGTAACTGCAGGTTGATCTCAACAATTTGGGGGCTCGTCCGGGATCGGAAGGAGGAGAAGGTAAATTCGACCCAAAAAGGTTTCTTCACGGGGAACAGCGTGAGACACAATCCGGCACATTAGTAAAGGTAAGCAGAACCTGTTTAATCGAAACTCTGCACATTGGGCATTCTAAAACATTGTGTCTTGCCTGCGCCACAGTGAGTAAACTATTTAAATTGAGATAATGGCAAAACTGAGAATGGTAAACTGAGAATGGTAAACTGAGAATGGTCCTGGGTTGTGGTTGACCCCACCGTTATTCTGACGAGGATACGGACAAAACCTAGGAGGTTACTGGGTTAGAGGCCCGGGAACTGAGGATACCCCAAATTCTATAAGTGGGTTAGAGGCCCGGGGAACTGAGGTTACCCCGAATTCTATAAGCCGAGTCTGGGACTCATATGTAGAGGCATCGCAATTTTGCTATAAGTCGAGTCTGGGACTCATATGTGTGTTTAAAGAAGTGTGGGAGGTTCATGTGTATATCCACTTTGACATCAGACTCAGGTTCTGAGGAATACACATTTCTGTGGGACAACAGAGGGTGGTATAGTTCTGTAGCTGTTTTTATCTGAAATGGGAAAAGTGGTGCATGTTCTGGGGTAACCCCGAGAGTGAAGGCGCACAGACGTGAGTCTGTGTAGAAGCTTCCTTTACTAGAACGGCATTACCGGCATTGACCCCCGTTGACGAGAACAGAGAAGTGTTTTGGAAAATACATAAGCATTTAGGGAGAAAATGAATGATCAATCAATTCTTTAAAGGAGTAGAAATTTTTAAAATGCAAATATAATTTGCACGAGTGTAGGGATTCCCAACTACAATAAAATGGGCGTATGAATGTGGTAAGAAAAATAAACTTTGTGGTAACTAATTTCAGTGTCTAAATATCCAGTTTGGATATTAAAGGGTGCGTTGTCGTACAGACCACCTGGCTGAAAGATTATCCAAAGTTAGCGTATGTGTGATAAGATCTAACCATATTCGTTTGGAAAGATCAGCATGTGTGAAATCTGTCTGAGTGAACAATAAGCCCATTGAAAGTAAAAGCACATCCCAGTGAGTCAATAGAAAAATGGGAAACAAATTGGGAAAGTTAAAATTTTTACAGATCCTGCTAAATTTATAGCAGATAAATGGGTTAATGTGGTTGAGAGCTTCCATTTTGGCATTACTAGACTAAGAGGTTTTTTATTTTTTATATTTTTCGTCTTTTAATAGGCACATGTCTAGATACAAATGTAGTGAAGAGGGTAAAGTGATGAGAGAGAAAGGGACAGCGAGTAGGGAAAGATAAGAGGAAAGCAAACTCAGTTATAGAAAGACAAGAAATTAAAGAAATAAGTATGTGTGACAGAAAGAGAAGTGAATGAATGATGAGGAGCAGAGATTAGGGATAAAAGACAGGGCCTCCTCCTAATGTCTCCAAGCCATGCAGCCCCTGCATCAAGCCCATATGCATATTCCCAGAAGGACTCTGACAATGAGGGGGAGGGGAGACTGAACCTGCATCTGATGTGTCAGTTGTCACAAAACCAGTAAATGAGGAAAACAGACTGAAACAAGAAAAAAGCTAGCATTGCTTCTCCAGAAAAGTTCTCTCTCCAAACAGCAACTTCTTTTTTGACTACTGGCCTGAAGAAAAGGAAACGGATGTCCATGGCACCAGATGTTCAGTTGAATTGAACACTGAAGAGCTTGTGTTCAGGACATGGCAGCCAGAGGAACTAAAAGATTGCAAGGAGGTGGGAGCTGGAGAGGTGTGAACGCAACATTCGACTGGTCATTTGGTTCGCTATACCAGCAGAATGGGGCACAGAATCCTGGACAAAGATGGCCTCATCAAGACAACAGCAGAAGGAGAGAAAGAGGGAGACTGGGACAAGATCCAGAGAAGTCCTGGTTGCGTGTTTCTGCTTGGGGTTTTTTCATGGTTCCCCCATGAACAGGCCATACAGACAGCGGAGGAAGGTCAGAGCATTTGAAAATCACAAATAAGAAATTAAAGATAAAAACATCCACACTAGATGACACCGTTAGTTGAACTTAGAATGAACAGGATGTTAATGTTCAACACATACATACACTTGCATATACATATACGAACATTTATTAAGAATAAGTATTGGTGTCAATAGGGAAAGTTAGGGTTTTGCAGTGAGAGTTGATCATTAGACACAGAAAGTTAAGGTTTCGATTACTATGCTCAGACAAAATCTTTTTTAGCTCACATAAGAAAAAATTCAAGTTATTGAAAGCAACACTGATTATTTCTTATAAAACTAGCATGCCATTGTGGAATGTCTCAAATATACCTCCCATTTTACCTGAAGAGGCATCATAGATGTCACAGGTTTGAGTTTCTGGTGATTGATTTTAGAAAATGCAATATTGATGCATCACTGTAAATCCTGACTCATTATTCTGGGTTTTTTGCTTTCACTCTCAATGGTATTTGAATTTTTGGAATTTAATGATATAGTTTTCCGGGAAAACCTGGTTTAAAAAACTGCCATAGTGATGGTGAAGTTTTCAGAAACATACGTCTTGTTTTTGCAAATTGAAGCATTAGATATAACAATAATAAGGATAATATTATTAATAATGATAATAAGTGGGTCCTGACTGCATCCATAGGAACTGGATGGGTTTTTAAAAGAAAAAAGAAGAGATCATCCAAACCCTGTATAAAGAAACTTGGCCAATGACTGACTTTTTAGACTGTGACTGCTGAGGCAAACAGCCTGTACCGACTTAAAATGACCTACCTGATCAAGCTCTGATTGTTTCTTTTTAATTTTTGCATGATAATTGTATGTCAATAGTTTTAGGTCGATTAACAAACACTAACATCTGACCCTATTGTATTTTCGAAGTGTGCATGTTATGCATGATACTCATTGTCACACTAATGTTTAATGTCAGCCTGAAGCGCTGTACCGTCTTAATTTTTGGGCCTTTGATCCTACAGCTGAAGATGGAGAACCATTCTTGGATGGAAATGTTTAACAGTGGATCAAAACCATGGAAAGCATTGTTTGATACATAGTGTCTAACGATAATTCTGTTTTTCTTCATAGATGGTTCTGCGAGGAATCCATCTAACTGCTCTTTCTGTGTTTGCCTTTGAACTAAACTGCTAAAATAGCTCGTCGGCTAAGGCGACAGAGTTATTGTATTAATCTGTGGTTTTCTTTCTAGGCGCAACAGATGATACAGTGTCAGAGTCACAATATGCTTTAATATTGTCCATAACTTGCAGACTCTGGGAAAAACTGTGGCATTCTCACTCCTACAGGAAAACCTTTTGTTGTAAACCTTTTGTCTCCAACACTTTTACCTGTTTACAGTTAAAAGAGTTCACGCTGACTGTAAAAACTCAGTTTTCACAGGGCAATGCAATAGCAGATGATGATACGGTGTGAATAGAATTGTTTTTGTTTTAATGTTTTTCGTTGTTTTTATTTTTTCCTTGTCATATTCGGAGAGTTAAAAGTTAACCTCTACTGATGGTTGCAGTGTGTAGTCAAAGAAAGAGTTTGTTGATGATATTGTGTTATTTCAAGAAAATTATTTGACACTTTGTGTCAAAAAGGGGGAATGTGAGAAATAACCAAGATTGACCTTACTTTTTTTGTAACTCTTTATTTATCTATGATGTAAATCCCTGTATGTTGATTTACCTAACAGTCAAGCTATGAATGACTGCTGGGGGGATTGTGGATAGGAGACATGGGTTCCCGGAGAAAATCAGGTCAGATAACGGAACACATTTCAAGAATCAGGATTTGCAGAAGGTTGAATCAATGCTGGGTTTGAAACACAAGTTTGGTACAGTTTACCATCCCCAGTCACAAGGGAAAGTAGAAAGAATGAATCAGACTATAAAAAACAAATTGGCCAAAATCTGTGCACAGACCAAAATGAATTGGGTTGACGCCCTACCATTAGCCTTGATGTCTGTTAGGAGCTCTGTGAATCAGAGCACAGGTTTCACGCCTTTTGAGTTGCAAAAGGGAAGGGCTCTGCCAGGGCCACAGTCTAGGCTGCCTGGTATGAAAAATGATGACCAACCACTAACCAACAGAGAGTATTTCCGTGAATTGCAAAGTCTCGTTTCAGCATTCGCCAAACAGGTGACCGATCGACTCGGCAACGCGGAGGCCCAGGCAGCGCCAGAGACAGACTGGGTGGTGCTGAAGGTCATCAAGCGGAAGTGGTCCGAACCTCGCTGGACAGGTCCATACCAGGTGGTGGAGCGAACATCCCACGCCGTCCGACTGAAGGGGAAAGGCGACACTTGGTACCACTGGAGCCAGTGTGCGGCAGCAGCAGAACCACAACGCTCCTTGAGTGAGGCGCATCAGGACCTGAAAGCATCGTGCACTGTACCGGCTGGTACAGAAGAAAAGACCACCGACCAACAAGGGGCAGAATAGGGCCCAGTATTTCAAAATTTGTAATCTGGATCAGAATAATCCGGATAATGAAATCCTCCTTTTCTCAGTCATGGATCACGGTGATCCTGCTGACTTTATCTGAGTATTTCAAAACACAGGCAGGGTGGATCACCGTGATCCCTACCTGGCCGGATACGGATTTCCCAATCTCAAGTCTCCGCCTCCGGGATCTGAAACATGGTGGACTACTTCATGAAAGGAGTAGCAGAGAGCCGACTTTCACGTCAAAAGTGTAAGTTAACCGTCGTCTATTGTGTAGCGGTTTTAATACCATACGAACGGCAACCAACACATCATGCAAGCCAACTATTTGAATTGTCACCTTATTAAAAGCAGGCCGTGGCGATCTCTAATTGAGACGCGGCCGTGCTAACGGGAGCTAACGCGGCTCCGTTGACTTGTGTGTTAAGCAGCTAGCGGGCTATCATTAGCGGCTATCATTAGCATCACGTCATTTGCAACACGGCAGATTTACAGTATAAGCAGGCTGCATTGTGTACAGACCTGCTCAGTGCTTAGAAAACACAACGCAACAGAGTTTGAGTATTAACTACAAGGTTTGTTCAGAAGGTTCAGAATGCTACAGTAGCCTAATGCTGGTGATGATATCATGTTTTTGTGTAGGCTACATAAACACAATTTGGGATTGTGGATTAAGATACTCATACACCTTCTACCTTCAGAGTCCACTCACAGCCATGGACCACTCAGCTACAACAGGGTGAGTGCTGGAAATCCTTGAAAATGCTTTAATTGTATTGATACATTTAAGACTTTCAAGTAATTGGAGTTTGAATAAAGTGCTTGAAACTGCTTAAATTTGTAATGGCATTACTTTCATGGTATTGGTCAGTGACACAACTAGAAACATTTCTTCATCCTAATTCCTCTCCAACATAATTATGATAATTTATAAAAGGATCTGATTTGATGAAGTAAAATAATCAGTGTGTAAAACACTAACTGAAATACATTGCTACATGTTTTAAAATCACATTCAAGCTATATCCAAATATTTTAAAGGTGCATTTTTAAGCTTGAAGCCACTTTGTCTTCAATTAATCAGAAGCATGAAAATATACCTTGAAAATGCTTGGAAAGTGCTGAAATGTGCAGCATGACATTAACACTGACACAGAAAAAATGTGCACATTTTTCTTTAATCATTCAAGTGGAAAAATAAAGATTAACCATGGCATTTCTCACAGCTCTTCCAGCAGGACCATCAGGCTGCTGCGGTGGTGGAGGCAGCGGATCGGGGACTTCTGCGCAGGGAGGAGGTCCATCAATGGGAGCCCCAAGTGGCACTCTCCTCGTTTGTGCAATGTTGTGGAGCACAATGCAGGCACAGATGACGTGACAGGCCTTCTGTGGCTCCACACGGAGATAGTTCAGGCAGGCAAATCTGCGTTTTATCACGCCATTCAGGCGCTCAATTGTCCCTCTTGTTGTGGCATGGACACTGTTGTACCTCTGCTGAGAGTCATTGGTGACAGTAGCAAAAGGGGTCATCAGCCAGGGTAGAAGGGGGTAACCGCTGTCACCGAGGAGGATGCCATCTGGGGCGGCCTGCTGGAACCTTTGAAAGAGGTGGCTTGACCTCAATACGGGCATCGTGTACAGACCCAGGCCATCTTACGACACAGTTGGTGACAATGAGGTCAGCGTTCCCCACAAGCTGCACGTTAATGCTGTGCCGGCCTTTTCTGTTGACATACTCCCATTCCCTGGCATGAGGTGCCTGAATATGCACGTGAGTACAATCAATAACACCAATACAATTGGGCATCCCCCCCCAATGAGAAAAACTTCCTCTTGGTCCTTGCCATGTCGTCTTCATTTTCAGGCCATTTCACAAATTGACCCAGAAGATTGCTGAGGGCAGATGACACTGAATGCACCACATGGCCGACTGCTGACTTTGTCACCGCCAGTCCATCCCCAATTACCTCAAAGAAGGAACCACATGCATAAAACCGTAGCGCTATAAGCACTTGCTCCTCCACAGTCAAGGCATGGCTCCTCAGGGTGGCACGTTCAAGGTGAGGATGAAGAATATTACAGATGTAAGTAATATCATCTCGCCCAAATCTGTATCTTGCATAAAGCTCCTCATTTGAGTAATGCTCGAGCAGGTTGGGGCGCTCAGCATAATGCCGTGGCCTATACCTTCTCCTTCAGTGTCGGTGTACAATTGCTGTCATTGTCTTGTCAACCAATCGTGTTCAGCTGAGAACCCAATTTAAGCCCTTACTAATGAACCTGGGATACTCTCACACCTGAAAGTAACGAGACTGGCAAGGTATAAAAGAGTGACTGGTTGATCAACCTCCAGACACCATGGAGGCCCAAAAGAGTAAGGGATTGAACTTTACAGCTGCTGAAACGCATGCGTTGCTGGATGGGGTGAGGTCACATTATAGTGTTTTGTTTGGCACTTTCAGCACCCCTGGCCAGACCAGTGTGTCTGCAAAGACCAAAGGCGAGATTTGGGCTGCTATCACAGCCCAAATAAATGCCACTGGCAGTGGCCAACTACGGTCGGTGGAGCAGGTCAAGCTTCGGTGGAAGAACTTGAAGCAAAAGGCCACCAAGGACCAGGCGGAGGTGAAAAACCCCCAAACAGGGAACAAGCCCTTCAAAGGTAAGACTTAACTGTTTGTCTTCTAAATTCCCATATTATGTTACATTAATGGTACAAGTACTAATTTCATGTCACTTTTGTGAAGCACTATGAGCTACATGTCTTATATGAATGTGCAATACAAATGTTCTTGTTTATTTCGTAAAGCTGGAGAATTCTCAGATACTGTCCTCGATATACTTGGAGGGGAGAGTTTCCATGCCCTCCATGGGATTTTGCCAGCCAGTGTGGGGGAGTCTGACGAGCCACTCAACCTTTCAGCTGACTATGTGCTGCTCACACCTGTGCCATCAACACCATCAAGTGCCAGCATTGCTCCACCCGGTCCACCATTGGTGAGAGCTTGTTTTTTTTGCATTTCACTACACTGTTTTTAAACCTTGGTTTTAGCTTTGCATGTGACCAATAAACTTATCTATCTACCACATCAGGCACGTGGGCCAGAGCCAGAGCCAGCACCAGCGCCAGAGCGACGGAAGAGGCATGCCGGGGATGAGGAAGCCTATGAGAGGCTCCTCAAAATGGAGACCGAAAGGGCAGTCAAACAGACTGAACTGGCCAAACAGCAAATTAAGCTGACGCTGCTTCAGCAAAAAGAGACAGAATTAACAATCAAGCTGTTAGAGAAACAGCTTGACATTTGAAATAGCATGGTCCTTAGTGGTCACATTATTTTTTGTTGGAATAAAACTTTGTTTGGACCCTGCATTCCTTTGTCTTTCTCTGTTTTGGTACATGCAAGTTACAATGTTTGGTGAACTAGAATTTGAGAAATGATTGTAATTTTATTTACAGCAGTTTTACAGTGTGGTCAAAAATTTTACTATGCTTTACATTTTTTGATATTACTTAAATTACTTGTTAGAAGTACAACACTAACACTTAAGTGTAACAAACATCTTGAGTAACAATATCTAGGAGAAGTATGCGCTGAGAGTTTGTCAATCCAAGTCAAATCCACCTCTGAGGTGGGATTCAAATGATCCTGAAATTTTGGTATCAAGTTGATCCAGATATCTGACTTAACTTTTGAAATGCCCAAATCAGCCTTTTATCTGGATTCAGGGGAGGATTGGATTACCAGAGCTGAAACCCTGATCTTCAGGATCAGGATTCTCCTGATCTGTGTTGAAATACCCAGTTTTCAGATCAGATCTAGATTTAATCCAATCCGACCAGGATAATCCTGTCAGATCACGTTTGAAATACTGGGCCCTGAGGAGATCAGGCAGAATAACGCTGGAGAGTCTGGTGCAAGCATCGAGAACAATCTGGCAGTGAGTGTGGAGTTGGGGCTTAAATACAGCCAGAGCAGAGAGCACAGGTGAGTGGAGTTGGCTTGATGAGAGGGGTGTGTCTGATTGGCAGATTGAAGCAGGTGCAGAGTGTGAGGCAGAGATGAACTGTGACAGAGTGGAGTAAAAAGTAGAATATTTCCACTTATTGTAATGGAGTAGAAGAATAAAGTAGCATGTCAATAAAATACTCAAGTAAAGGACAGGAGCCTCAAACTTGTACTTTGGTCCAATACTTGAGTGAAAACATCTGGTTCACAGGTTTGTTCATTTCAATATACAATAATAATCACAATATTGTTTTTAGAATATAAAGGAAATAAAAAAAACAACCAATCTTTGTTTTTCTACAAAATAAAATACTTGAGACATGCTGTGACAAACACATTGGTTGTACACAATATTGTCTCATGTGTACATGAGACAATATTGTGTACATATTCTGAACTGTACAGCATATTTTGGTCCATTGCCCATTTATTATATTGTATTTTATATCTTTTATTTATTTATTTTTACTTCCTCTTATTACACATGAGCTACTGACATTTTGTGTGTATAAAACATTGTTTAGCAAAATCGTCCATGTGTATGTTAAATTGTATTGGTTGCTATTCACTTTTTTCATGCTTTTTCTCCCCTTTTTTTGTTTATTTCATGGTTCAAATTTAAGTATACTAATGCACAAAGGTATACAGTATGTATAAATGGGAGCTTGTGAAGGAGATTTTGTTCTCAAAATGTGTGAAAATAAATTTACAAGCAAAACCAGCAGCATAAGATTTTCGTATTTTGTAATTCACATGTTTATACATTTATGGCTCTTAAAAAACATGGGAACGAAAAGCAATTTTTAAACTCTGTTTACTAGTTCACCTTATGCCCTATTTGCAGGGTTTTCATTGCCACATCCCTGTAGTCGACTCCAATATTAAAGCAACAACTTATCTCTTCTGAGCTCTATCGGCATTTCTCCTAATTCTACATGTAGTGCTTTAATGTGTGATGACCTCAATGGCCCGGCGCAAATCCTCAGTGCTTTATATATTACTCTGTCTATTTTACTTAAGCACGCACACACAGAATTCACAGCGTTTCACTTTTTCCACATTTTATGACGTTACAGCCTTATTCCAAATTGTATTAAATTAATCTCTGTCCTTAAAATTCAACACATAATGCCCCATTATGACCACGTGAAAAAAGTTTTCATGAGAGTTTTGAAAATGTATTAAAAAACAAAGAAATCACATTTACGCAAGTATTCACAGCCTTTACCATGAAGCTCAAAATTGAGCTCAGGTGCATCCTGTTTGCACTGATCATCCTTGAGATGTTTTACAGCTTAAATGGAGTCCACCTGTGGTCAATCCAGTTGATTGGACATGATTTGGAAAGGCAGACACCTATCTATATAAGGTCCCACAGTTGACTGCATGTCAGAGTGCAAACACCAAGCATGAAGTCAAAGGAATTGTCTGTAGACCTCAGAGACAAAATTGTCTCGAGGTACAAATCTGGGGAAGGATACAGAAAAATATCTGCTGCTTTGAATGTCCCAATGAGCACAGTGGCCTCCATCATTCGTAAATGGAAGAAGTTTGGAACCACTAGGACTCTTCCTAGAGCTGGCCGGCCGTCTAAATTGAGCAATCGGGGGAGAAGGGTGTTGGTCGTGTGTGTGTGTGTGTATGTGTGTGTATATATATATATATATATATATATATATATATATATATACACCGTTCAAAAGTTTGGGGTCACCCAGAAAATGTTGTGTTTTCCATGAAAAGTCACACTTATTTACCACCATGAGTTGTAAAATGAATAGAAAATATAGTCAAGACATTGACAAGGTTAGAAATAATGATTTTTATTTGAAATATTTTTTTTCCTTCAAACTTTGCTTTCGTCAAAGAATCCTCCATTTGCAGCAATTACAGCATTGCAGACCTTGGGCATTCTAGCTGTTAATTTGTTGAGGTAATCAGGAGAAATTTCACCCCATGCTTCTAGAAGCCCCTCCCACAAGTTGGATTGGCTGGATGGGCACTTCTTGCTAACCATACGGTCAAGCTGCTCCCACAACAGCTCAATGGGGTTTAGATCTGGTGACTGCGCTGGCCACTCCATTACAGATAGAATACCAGCTGCCTGCTTCTTCTCTAAATAGTTCTTGCACAACTTGGAGGTGTGCTTTGGGTCATTGTCCTGTTGTAGGATGAAATTGGCTCCAATCAAGCGCTGTCCACAGGGTATGGCATGGCGTTGCAAAATGGAGTGATAGCCTTCCTTATTCAGAATCCCTTTAACCCTGAACAAATCTCCCACCTTACCAGCACCAAAGCAACCCCAGACCATCACGTTACCCCGTATTCGTCCGTCCATAACACTTTTTTCCAATCTTCCTCTGTCCAATGTCTGTGTTCTTTTACCCATATTAATCTTTTTCTTTTATTGGCCAGTCTCAGATATGGCTTTTTCTTTGCCACTCTGCCCTGAAGGCCAGCATCCCGGAGTCGCCTCTTCACTGTAGATGTTGACACTGGCGTTTTGCAGGTACTATTTAATGAAGCTGCGAGTTGAGGACCTGTGAGGCGTCTATTTCTCAAACTACATATATATATGTGTATATATATATATATATATACATACATAATGTATATATATATGTGTATATGTATATATATATATGTATGTATATATGTGTGTATATATATGTGTATATGTATATATATGTATATATATATGTATATATATATATACACGTGTGTATATGTGTATAAATATATATATGTATATATATATATACACACGTACATGTATATATATACACACACGTGTATATATATATATACATACATGTATATACACATACATGTGTATATATATATATATACATATGTATATATATGTATATGTGTATATACACATACATGTGTATATATATATATTTGTATATATGTATATGTATGTATATATATATGTATATGTATATATGTGTGTATATATATATGTGTATATATGTGTATATATTTATATGTATGTGTGTGTATGTATATGTATGTATGTATATATATATATATATATATGTATGTGTGTATATATATGTATGTATATGTGTGTGTATATATATATATGTATGTGTGTATATATATGTATGTATATGTGTGTGTATATATATATATGTATATGTGTATATATATATATATGTATGTATATGTGTGTGTATATATATATATGTATTTATATGTATGTGTATATATATCCGTATATATATGTATGTGTATGTGTATATATATATATATACATATATATATGTATGTGTATACATATGTATGTGTAAACATGTATGTATATGTATGTATACACATACATATATATGTATACATACATGTATATATATGTAATTCATGCACCCTGTTTAATATTTTTAATTATCACTCACTCATCTTTAACCGCTTATCCGGGATCCGGTCGCGGGGGCAGCAGCTTCAGCAGGGGACCCCAAACTTCCCTTTCCCGGGCCACATTACCAGCTCTAACTGGGGGATCCCGAGGCGTTCCCAGGCCAGTGTGGAGATATAATCTCTTCACCCAGTCCTGGGTCTTCCCGAGGCTACCTTCCAGCTGGACCTGCCTGGAACACCTCCCCGGGGAGGCGCCCAGGGAGCATCCTTGCCAGATGCCCTTACCACCTCAACTGGCTCCTTTCAACGCAAAGGAGCAGCGGCTCTACTCCGAGTTCTTCACGGATGGCTGAACTTCTCACCCTATCTCTAAGGGAGACTCCAGCCACCCTCCTGAGAAAACCCATTTCGGCCGCTTGTACACGCGATCTCGTTCTTTCGGTCATGACCCAGCTTTCATGACCATAGGTAAGGGTAGGAACGAAGATTGACCGGTAGATCCAGAGCTTTGCCTTCCGGCTCAGCTCTCTTTTCATCACAACGGTGCGGTAGAGCGACTGCAACACCGCCCCCGCTGCTCCGCTTCTCCGGCCAAACTCATGCTCCATCCCGAGGTACTATAACTCCTTCACTTGGGGTAAAGATTCCCTACCCGGTAGCAATCCACCAGTTTCCTGCTAAGAACCATGGCCAGACATTTAGAGGTGCTATACTTTCAGCATTTCTGGACAAATGACCTGGGGCTTTACCACTGTGGAGCTGTTTGACTACCTCAGTAACTTCCGCCAGAGATATTGACAATGATCCCCCATCAGCGTCCAGCTCTGCCTCTAGAAAAGAGGACGTGTTAGTCGGATTAAGGAGTTCCTCAAAGTGCTCCTTCCACCACCCGATTACTTCATCAGCTGAGGTCACCAGCGTCCTGTCTTTACAGGGTTGGACGGTTCCCAGATTATCCCTCGTGTGTGTGTGTGTGTGTGTGTGTGTGTGTGTGTGTGTGTGTGTGTGTGTGTGTGTGTGTGTGTGTGTGTGTGTGTGTGTGTGTGTGTGTGTGTGTGTGTGTGTGTGTGTGTGTGTGTGTGTGTGTGTGTGTGTGTGTGTGTGTGTGTGTGTGTGTGTGTGTGCGCTTGTTTTCATGACAAATCAGGACAATTTTATGATAACACACCTTCACTATCAGGACACTCGGAAAAATTAGGACATTTTTCACGTCCTCATTTTTCTGAGCTCTCTACAGTGTTCTAGACTCCCCTAATATGCTCCCAGACCGAAAATCTCCAATGTCCTGAAATATCACAATTTTAAGAAATTAAGTGTGTAAGTGTTGTGCATTTTTGCACATCTTTGAGTACGCCAACTAGGGGCCAGTTTTGGAAGTTAACACATTTTTAACACACTTTCAGTGACGTCACTCTGTGGGTCCTCATATGTCACTTTGTTCGGACACACTAACACATTTGAAGCACTACTGCAATACACATTCCATACAATTATAGCCAAATAATAATAATAATAATTCTCATCAACATCTGGGTCATAGGTGCAATAAGTAATATCATCAACAGTAGCCTAAGACCGGTTAAGTGGGTGTAATGTATTGTGAAGGAACAACACTATTAACAGCACTGGTAATAACCATATATGCAATATTTATTAGAATTATTACATTTTTAATAATTATAAGCAATACTCTTCAACTGTAGTAAAGAAGTGTTACACACAGTAAGCAGTAGGTTTGCAAAGGGGTGGAAAAATTTCTGGGAACTTTCCATGGGAAGATTAACTGGGGAATTTTGGAAATATTCCAAATTGGAAACTTGCCATGGGAATTAATGGGAAATGTGGGGTAATTCATACAAACTCTGTCATAAGCAAGCATAAATATAACACTCAGACTTTTTGAATTATTTTCTTTTCGGCGTAACATTTTTGAAGCTGAAATAAGTAAATCCCACGGGAACCGTGGCAAAAGCCAGCCTCAACTGACTCAACACTTCAGCCCGCACAATGAAGACGCTAGCAAGGCAGATGCTAGCAGTGTAGCAACAGGTGGAGCCCAACCGTTAACACTGGACTTGCTCATCGGTGAACTCAAAAAAATACGCAACGATGTAACAGCTCACCACCTCCCTGAATACTGCCATGGCTTCTATCCAAGCATCTCTCCAAAAGATCGCTGATACCATAGCCTCACACACAGCTACCATCTCCGCAATGGAAACAACCCTCACTTCCCACTCAGGTGACCTGATGACTCTGCAGCGAGAAGGGGCCACACTAAAATCCAAGGTGGAGACCACCACTTAGATGAATGAAAAGCTACAGCTGGCAGCTTGGTTTCACGATCCAAATGGCAGAATCTGCATATGATTGGCATCCCAGAGGGAGCGGAGGGGACTGATGCTCGACTCTTTATGACTATGCTGTTCAGGGAGGTGACCAGAGATGCTTTAATGGATACTAGCTTTGAACTGGACCGAGCTCGCCGCAGTCTGGGGCCAAAGCCAGCACATGGTTCCCGGCCCATTGTTGTACGCTTTCACAGACACGTCCAGAAAGAGCGAGTGCTGCTATGGGTGAAGAAAGCACGGAGCATCTCCAACCAGGGTTATCCCATAAGGATCTTTGAGGATTTCAGCACCTCTCTCACCAAGAAACCGGCATCATTCAACAAATTGAAGTCTCTCCTTTATAAGGATGGGGCACGCTTTGGTTTGATATACCCGGCGCGGTTACGGTCACCGTCGCATATTTGACTCCACGGATGAAGAAGAGCGTTTCTACTGTGATCTCGGCAGTAAGTGAAAACATAACGTCTCTTTACACATCTCCTTTAACTTTTTTGGTGCTCTATGAAAACTGGACTAAGGTTATAGGCAGACTGGTCTGCCTGGTAGGATTTAACTGTGCTGTTAAACATTAGACCAAAGCTTAGCTATGAAAAGCACAATTGGTTTTTGTTAAGTACGGAAAACTGGTACACTAAGGTTTTTACGCTGTCAAATGTTAAATCAGACGTGTACACATTTTCACAGCTGAAAAGGAAGCAAACTCCTATCAACTCAATCGGTTGTGTAAAGCAGTAGTTCCTGCATGCTAATCAGTGTTAAAGATGATGTTAGGACAAATATGTAAGTTTCTTTTGAACTTGAAGGTGTCACTAAGGACATTTACCTTTTCTCTTTTTTGAATATCTTTGGTAGGAGTGTTCTTTTTTTCCTTAGACTCTCACGATGGCACTGTATATGTTGTTGCTACTTTGCTTAAAAGTAGGGCTGCAACGATTCATCGAGTTACTCGATTAACACGATTATGAAAATTCCTTGAGGCAAAACATCTGCCTCGAAGCCTCGTTAAATTCCTATGACGCGCGTATGTGCAGGGATCTGATTGTTCCACACGGACCGTTTTTCAGGAAGCACTCCAGCGCGTCATACACGGCCATACATTCTGAATTTAGTTGGCGCTGTAGGTACTTTGGGTTTAATTGGATCAATAGTGTGACTATCAAATGAAATATTTGATAAGGAAAATTAACAAAGAAAAATTACTAATAATAATTATTATTATTAATATTAAATAAACAGACATATGGTAAACACAAACATTTATTAACAGGTTAATAAATGCAACAAACAAAACACAATAAACTAACTAAAGCTAACAGCAAACGTATGTGTGTGTGTGTGTGTGTGTGTGTGTGTGTGAGAGAGAGAGAGACAAAGAGAAGAGGTGGGGGCTCGAAGAAGGTGTGAACATTCTCTTTGTTACACAAAGGCCGGAAGCCTGATCTCTCAGTTCTTATGACAAAGTTACAATTGTTTCTAGCCGTTCATACAGTCCTATAACATGTAGTAATGCCCAGTTGGTGATTAGTTACCAGTCCATGAGATGGGAGATGTTTTGCGTTGCTTGATGCCAGCAGCTGGGTTGAAGAAAGAAAGCTCTGTGGTAGTTTGTCTTAGTTGTTCTTAGGCAAAAGAGGACTCGGATCGCTCTGTGCGGTGCTCAGTTGAGGATAACCGGTTGGTTAACCTTCGTGGTGATCCCACGCCATAGGCCAGGTCCAGGGCCGAGGGGACAGCGGGAAGCTGGTCTCCTGGATTGGGATCGCGTAGAGTTGGAGAAGAGCAGCAGGAAGATCCGGTAGAAAGATTCAGTAGAAAGATTCAGTAGAAAGAGGGCGAGAGATGGGGGGCTCCACTTTATATAGGCCCGGATGATGTCATTGTCAGTGGTCAATTCAGCCAATGAACAGTTTGGGTGCCTTGGAGAATTCACACCTGGGTGTGACCTGTTGTGGGGGAGAGGGCATGGCACTTTTGAGGTCTTTGTTCCAGCAGGCTGGGGGGTCTACTTTTAATCAAACTGACAGTTCGAGTTAATCCAGAAAATGAACAATCATCTTTGGGCGCCGGTTGCACCTACAGCGCCAGAGAAGACTCTGGTTGGCGCGATGGCGGAAAGTCAGACTCAGAATGTCCGTAAACGACAGAGTATCTAAAGTTTGGGATCATTATATATTGAAAGAGGGAGAGAACAAGGTGCAGTGTATTTACTGCAAAGCAGACCTGGCTTACCACTCCAGTACGACGTCAATGATTCAACATCTGTCTAGAAAACATCCACATGCTGTTTCACCAACAGTCGCTGAAACAAGGTAACGTAGCCTAAGGTTTTACATTGATGTTCGCTGATTTTAATAGCATACTGTATTTTTAGCGATGTCGTGATGCGGTTTGACTAGATATGTTTAGCTTCGATGTTAAGTAGCCTAGCTATTCTAAAACGGATAGTTTCGGTCCTTGATTGTGATTGACTGAATCGCGTTAGATGCCGTTGTATATAGCACGATAAACACACACATTGACCGCATTTCGTTATATAGTAATGCGCTAGCACAACTAGCTCAAAAGTTAGAGTGGCTGCGTCTCGTTGTTGCATGTCAACCATTCATATGGAGGAAATATATTTCTTGGCGGAAGAATGATTATCTATGAATCAGTGACGTGCAGTGAGGGTTGGGGTTGGGGAGGCACTGACTCACAAGTCAGATTTACAAACATACAGTAGGATGCCAATAGGATAGGATAAGAGAATAGGAGAGAATAGGATGCTGAAAACCATTTTAAAACACCAGTGCCACTGTATATTTCAGCATATCTTACCTTTACTTGTAAATGACTTCTTGCTTTGACTGAAAGTCCAGCTTTGAAAAATGTCTTAGTTTAGAAATCAAATCCTCAATTTTCAGGGTGAGAAATGACAGCTTGTCGCTAAGCTCTACAGCGTCGCACAGCACACACTGTGTTTACTTTTTGCACACAGGTTAGAGTTCACCGTGACCTGCTGGCTATCTGGCTGCTCACTATCGCCGCCTGCCTTGAGGCAGAGGTACTGCCTGCCTCGAGGCAGCATTTTCCCTGTGGATTTATGTCATATCAATAAGATGTAAATATTACACACACACGTAAAATACATTACTGAACACCATGGAAAAGAAGACGTATGCTTTTATTACATAAAAGTGTCCTCAACCATCATATTGGAAACATACACAGAAATGGGAACAAGCACGCGCCCTCTGCACGCGCTCAATCCAGTTTGTGAGTGATTGCGCAATCTGGAGGGAGGCTCGGCTGTCCGTGCCCCCCTCTCTCTCTCTCTCTCTCTCTCTCTCTCTCTCTCTCTCTCTCTCTCGGAGTGCATGCTGGGAGTGAGTGTGCTGGGTGCGAGTGAATGGTGGAGCTGAGAGCGTTTGGTTTTTGTTTCAAATTTTCGTAAGTTTGTAAAAAAACATTTCCTTTTTCGTCGGTGTGAGTGTGTTTATGAGTTATTTGTTTGTCCTTTTTGGGTGTAAGGGTTGTTTTTGTGTGTGTGTGTGAACGTGTGTGTGTAATTGTTTGGAGGGGCAGCGTGCTGCCTGCGGCATAATGCCGGCCGCTGAGGCTCTGGCAGCGGATTTTGAAAAGCTTACTCGCAGGCATGCGATAAAGCTTTTCCCCGCAGTGCCATGCTCAGTAGATGAAGCTGGACTGGCTGTAGGTGAGGTGGTGGGGTACGACAGTGTGAAGTCTGCCTCACGCATGAACGGGGCCATTGTCATATTTTTAGATAGTACGGCTAAGGTTGGCGAGGTGGTGGAGAGGGGAGTGGTTATCAGAGACACCTTCACTCCCGTCTCCCCTCTCGTCAACCCGGCCACGAAAATCATGATTTCAAACGCTCCCCCGTTCATCAAAAATGAATTGTTGGGGAGAGAACTGTCAAAATACGGACAGATAGTCTCACCCATCAGAATGGTGTCGCTGGGATGTAAATCCCTTAAATTAAAACATGTTGTCTGTCACAGGAGACAGGTTTATATGGTCTTGAAAGAAAGAAACACCGACCTGAATCTGTCTTTTTCTTTTAAAATTGATGGTTTTAATTATGTCGTCTTTGTTTCATCAGAGACGATGAAATGTTTCGGTTGTGGGGGCGAGGGGCACTTGGTCCGGTCCTGCCCGAAGGACTGCGGAGCGCAGCGGGCTGCTGCGGGGGGGAGGTCCGCCCGGTGCTGCTGCTGCGGCTCCGGCGGGCGGTCCGCCCGGTGCTGCTGCTGCGGCTCCGGGTGGAGATCTGCCCGTTGCTGCGGCTGCGGCTTCGGGTGGAGGTCCGCCCGTTGCTGCGGCTGCGGCTTCGGGTGGAGGTCCGCCCGTTGCTGCGGTGGCAGCTCCGGGCGGAGATCCGCCCGTTGCTGCGGCTGCGGCGGCGGGTGGAGGTCCGCCCGTTGCTGCGGCTGCGGCTCCGGGTGGAGGACCGCCCGTTGCTGCGGCTGCGGCTCCGGGTGGGGATCCGCCCTCTGCTGCTGCGGCTGCGGCTCCGGGTGGAGGACCGCCCGTTGCTGCTGCGGCTGCGGCTCCGGGTGGGGATCCACCCGCGGATGTCACCCCTGCCCCGGTTACCGTGTGGGGCACCCCCGTTGTTGTCGCAAGGCCGGTTTTTTCTGCTCCGGTGGGGCCGTCCGTCGCGGAGAATCCTCCCGCGGCGCCGGTCCCCGTGGTTGCGACCAATGAATCCACAAACAATAGTTTGACTGAGAACAACGATATGTACCAAGAAATGATGGAGGAGGATATGTCAGAAGACGATCTCCTCAAAATGTCACAAAAAAGAAAGAATATTGAAAGTGGAAAAATAAACAGTAAAGTAAAGAAAACGAGTTCCCAGAGGTTCACTGAGTCAGAGAGTGATCTCCTCCTGACTCAGCTGGACCCTCAGTCTCACTACTCTCCCCCCCCGAGAAAATTAAAGCCTTCCTGGAGCAAACGAAAGGAGCCAGGCTGACTAATGTAGGTGAGTTCTTTCCCGACCTGCACCTTTTTATTAGTTCAGCCAAGCCGCTCACCAGGAAGAGCTATGGAGAGGAAATTTTAACCGAGCAAGAAATATTTAGATTAAAAAAGTTAATACTGAAGGTGAGAGCTCAAATTGTCAATGATGAAGAGGATTGTTAGATGTTTTTATCTTTTACTGACTGCTCTTTTTACTGTTGTTCTTTTTTTATCCATGTGTGATTTTAACATCAGCACCTTAAACCTGAACGGTGCCAGGTCTGATTTTAAAAGAGCCACCCTTTTTAAACTGATGGAGACTAAAAGAATTGATGTCATGTTCGTTCAAGAAACTCACAGCACTGTAGACAATGAAAGTGACTGGAAGAGGGCTTTTAAAGGGGAGGTGGTTTTAAGTCACAGGTCCAGTCTGAGTGGAGGAGTGGGGATTTTATTTGCTCAGAGCTTTTTACCTTTTTCTTTTACTATTGATGAAGTCGTTCCAGGTGTTTTATTGAAAGTTAAAGCTGTCTTTGAAAACGTAAAACTTGTGTTTTTAAATGTCTACACTCCCACTAATGCAGTGGACAGGGTAGCGTTTTTAAACATTTTAAGTGACTGTGTTAAAAATTGTGAGGATGATGGTTTTATGTTTTTAGGGGGGGATTTTAATTGCACAATAAATCCAACCCTGGACAGGAACCATCCTGAGCCACACCCTCCTTCATCTCGCACACTCAGACAACTTATGGAGAACCATGAGCTGAGTGATGTGTGGAGGGCTTTTAACAGTCAGCACAGACAGTACACCTGGAGCCACAGTAGGGAGGGGGTTTTATCTCTAGCCAGACTGGACCGCTTTTATTGTTTTAAACACCATTTAAATATTTTTAAGAGGTGTTTTATTCAGCCTGTGGGTTTTAGTGATCATTTTTTAGTCTCCTGTCATGTTTTTATCAAAAACATCCGTTTTAAGAGCGCCTATTGGCATTTTAACACGGCCCTTTTAGATGACCAGGCTTTTAGAACTGCTTTTAAGTTTTTTTGGGAGTCCCACAGAGAGAGCAGGCCTGCCTTCACTAACATACAACAGTGGTGGGACTTTGGTAAGACCCAGATAAAGCAGCTCTGCCAGCAGTTCACTTGTGGTGTCACTACAGACTTAACCCGGTCCATGAAAGATCTGGAGTCGCAGGTGGTGGAGCTGCAGACCTTAGCAGACTCCACAGCAAACCGAGGGCTTTTAGACTCCCTCAAGTCAAAAAAGTCGGCCATAGCCAACCTGCTGGGAGTCTCAGCACAGGGGGCTCTGGTCAGGTCTAGGTTCATGAACATCACACAGATGGACGCCCCATCTCGCTTCTTCTTTGGGCTGGAGCGGAAAAATGGACAAAGGAAGACCATTCACTCTTTACGTACGGGTAGCTGCTCCCAAGTCTCAGACTCATCTGAGATTAGGAAGTATGCTGCCGGTTTCTACAGAGACCTCTTTAAGAGTGAGTGGACAAATAATCCAAATGTGTGCAGCAGCTTCCTCAGCGGTCTCCCTCAGGTCAGCGAGGCTGACAACAGGGAGTTGGCAGCAGAGGTGACGCTGCAGGAGCTCCACACTGCCACCATGAGCCTGCAGAGCGGCAGAGCTCCAGGCATGGACGGCCTTCCTGCAGATTTTTACAAGTCCTTCTGGTCCACCCTAGGACCAGATCTGCTAGAGGTCCTAAACGAAAGTCTAAAGACTGGCAGACTGCCTCTGAGCTGCAGGAGGGCCGCTATAACCCTGCTGCCAAAAAAGGGAGACCTGCAGGAACTTAAGAACTGGAGGCCGGTCTCATTGCTGTGCACGGATTATAAGATCCTGTCCAAAGCTCTGGCCCTTAGACTGAGGGAGGTGATGGCGTCCATCATCCACCCTGACCAGACCTACTGTGTGCCCGGCAGGCTTATCAGTGACAACGTCACTTTAATTCGAGACATTTTGGAGCTCTCCAGTTCATTGGGTATAGAGACTGGTCTGATTTCAATAGACCAGGAAAAGGCTTTTGACCGGGTTGAACACCAGTACCTGTGGCAGACTCTGGCTGCTTTTGGGTTCAACCCTGGTTTCATAGCCATGGTCCGGGTTCTCTATAGTGACATTGCAAGTGTTCTGAAAATTAACGGCGGACTGGGCGCACCATTTGAGATCCAGAGAGGGGTGAGGCAGGGCTGCTCTCTCTCTGGGATGTTATATTCGATCGCCATCGGGCCTCTGCTCCACAAACTCAGAGCTAAACTGACAGGTGTGTGTTTCCCCCAGTGTCCTGTGTCTTTTAAATTGTCTGTGTACGCGGATGATCTCGTTGTTTTAGTTAAATCACAAACAGATATTGACTTTTTAACTAACACTGTAAAAGACTTTGGTTTTATTTCATCTGCTAGGGTGAACTGGGGGAAAAGCGAGGCTCTGATGGCTGGGGGAGAGCTGGGGGGTCGGCTCAGGCTGCCTGGTGGCCTACAGTGGAAAAAAGGAGGCTTCAGATATCTTGGAGTCTTCCTGGGGGATGAGACCAATAAAAATAAAAACTGGGACAATGTCCTGGAGAAGGTGAAAGGTCGGCTGGAGAAGTGGAGGTGGCTCCTCCCAAAGATGTCATATAGAGGCCGAACCTTAATAGCCAACAACCTGGTCTCATCCTCCTTGTGGCACCGGCTGGCCTGCGTCGATCCTCCAGTTTCTCTCCTGTCAAAAGTTCAGTCGGTTTTAGTTGATTTTATTTGGGACAAGTTACACTGGGTCCCACAGAGTGTCCTTTTTTTACCTAAAGAAGAGGGGGGGCAAGGCCTGGTCCATCTGGCCAGCAGGGGAGCGGCTTTCCGCCTCCAGTTTATTCAAAGACTGCTGACCGGGCCAAAGGACACTCTGTGGAGACCCCTGTCCCGCTGCATTCTGCAGGGTTTTAAAGGCCTTGTTCATGATTTTAATTTGTTTTTAATGAACATACCAAACATGAGCACATCTCCTTTGCCTGCTTTTTATAAAAGTGTTTTTAGAGTGTGGAGCCTGCTGAAGAAGGAGAGGAGGGATAACGCGGACTCCCTTTACTGGATCCTTTAGGAGCCGGTCCTGTGGGGGACCCGTCTGGACCTTCCCAGCTGGGCAGGTACGAATCTAACTACGAGACTGCAGACTGGGGGGGTTGTTACTCTGGGGCAGGTGGTGGCGCTGACTGGGCCCCAGATGGATGACCCCTCCAGACTCGCTGCCCAGCTGGGACTGACATCAGTGAGGGTCACACAAAAACTCCTGCAACATTGGAAAGAGAGACTCACGGGACACGACCGCCTACTTTTAAACTCCTCCTTTAATCCAGCAGTGAAGGATGACGATCCCTTTCCTGCCATTTTCCTGGCACCGGATTTTAAAGACTGCTCTGGGATTTTAATGGATTACACACACCCCGCACCACTGGATGGTACCACAGGAAGAACATTTTACAGAATACTGGTGAAAGCAATAAACAAGACAAAACTGGACAGAAGACCTGACACTCCATGGAGGAGTTATCTGCAACTGGCTCCTGCAGCCAGACCAGAGTGGAGGTCCTTCTACAAGCCTCCACTCTCCAAAAGACATGCAGACATTCACTGGCGACTCCTCCATGGAGTCATAGCAGTGAACTCCTTTGTGTCCACTATAAACCCTGCAGTAGAGGACAAGTGTCCCTACTGCGACCAAAGAGACACTGTGTTTCACTGTTTTTATGAGTGTCTTCGTCTTTTACCCTTGTTTCTGTTTTTACAAACTGTTTTTACCAAATGTGGGGAGGTTTTTACCAAGCAGCTTTTTATCCTAGGTTTTAAATACACACGCCAACACAAGAACAAATGCCAGCTTTTAAACTTTGTTTTAGGGCAGGCCAAGATGGCGGTGTATTTTAGCCGGAGGAGAAAGGTGGAGGATGGTTTTATTGTTTATTGTTGACCTCCTTCCAGCAGGTTTGGTGTTTTAATCAGGCGTTGTGTTCTGTGGAAAACCACACACTGCAGTTTGGAGATGTGCTCATGTGAATCAAATATTTATTTATTTATTTATTTATTTATTTATTCTTTACACTCTTACTCTTAGAGTAAATACATTAGTGAAAGACTTAAATATAATATATCGTTATGTTTTTGAAAAATGAACGAAAAATAAAGTTGATTCAAAAATCAAAATCTCTCTCTCTCTCTCTCTCTCTCTCTCTCTCTCTCTCTCTCTCTCTCTCTCTCTCTCTCTCTCTCTCTCTCTCGGTACATTTTCATGTTTGTTTTGATATTACAGCTGAACAAGTCTTATTTATAATTTATTTATTTTATTTATAATTGTTTTATTTACATTTATTTTTATAAATCGTACACATACCTGTTTGGCTTGATAATGTTGTATTTAGCAAACAAGGCCAAATGGCCTTTACTATTTAAGTTTGTATTAAATGTTATCCATGTTTTATCCAAGTTGATTGAACTGTAATCTGTAATTAAATTCTCACTGGCACTTAATAAATGGGCTTAGTTTTGGAGCCAAATTTTGGAGTTGGAATGAATACCTGTTTTTTTTTTTATTAGAAATGCTTGATCATTTTACAGCCACATCATTTTCGTTATGCATTATTTGTTTTGGTTGTTTAAAAATGCATTTTTTTAATCCGATTCATCGATTAATCGATCGATAAAGTACTAGATTAATCGATTACAAAAAGAATCAATAGCTGCAGCCCTACTTAAAAGTTATAAAATGACTCAGCTAAGGCACCATATCATCAGAGCACTTGGAGGATTGATATTTTGGCACTGATTCTATGACTGACATAAGCCAGAAAGACATGTTACGAACCATCAGGCTCAGGATGGAACGTCAGGGGACTTGGTGGAACTATTAAAAGGACAAAAGTACTTTCACACCTTAAGAGTGTGAAAACAGACATTTAATTTCTACAAGAAACCCATCTTTGTCTATGCAACCACACCAGACTACGAAAACCCTGGGTTGGACAGGTTTTCCACTCCAACTTCAATAGTTGCACAAGAGGCACAGCTATTTTTCTGCACAAGCGAGTACAGTTCTCATCAGAACAGGTCATATCTGATCCCAATGGCCGTTATATTATTGTCGTCGGTGTGCTGTTCCAAACTCCTGTTATTATAGTTTGTGTTTATGCCCCCAACTGGGACTGCCCTATTTTTATGACTTACCTATTCTTATCCATTCCAAGCCTAGATACACATCAACTCATCTTTTGAGGGGATCTTAACTTATCTGTCAATCCCACACTTGACAGATTGGGTTCAAGAAAACTAACTCAATCCAAAGCAGCTAAATGTGTATCTGTGTTCACAGTTCAAATTGGCAGTGTGGACGTGCAGCGTTTTTTCCACCCAACAGCGAAAGAGTTTTCAAACATACCCTTGAATAGACCAGTTTTTTCTTAATGAGATTTTATTACCCTCAGTGAAACAATGTGAATAATTATTTCAAGCCATGCCCCCCTCTTATTAGATTTGGAACTAGTCCCTAAAACCAAAAGCCACTCAACCTGGAGATTAAACACTGGGCTATTATCAGCCGACAAATTTTGTGGATTTATTTCTGACAGGATTTCATGCTTTCTCGAAAATAACAAATCTGACTCTACATCACCTTCTCTCCAGTGGGAAACCTTCGGTAATATGTGGAGAGATTATCTCATATAGAGTGAGGATACAAAAGGGTGAAAAACAAAGACAACTTGAACTGATGGAAACAATTCTTCAAATTGACAGACAACACTCCACTTCAGCCAATCCCACTCTCTAGATAGAGAGACTTAAATTACAGACTGAATTTGACCTCATTTCCACACAAAAAAGTGGAGTTTCTTTTAAGGGGTACAAAGCGCACTTATTATAAATATGCAAACATAGCTAGCCGATTACTAGCAAGGCAACTAAAACATCAATCCTCTTTCCAATTCATTGCACAAATTCGTAAGAACCCCCAAACTTCAGTTACAGACCCAACTGAGATAAATATTTTTGCTTCCTATTATTCTGATTTATATAAATCAGAAGCCTCCTCAGACGCTACCTCAATGAACAAATTCTTAGATAACTTAGTCCATTGCCGCTTCTAGATAGAATCAATTTTATCAGAATGAATGTCCTACCAAAATGTTTATTTCTTTTTCAGTGTCTACCTATATACCTGCCCAAAACTTTTTAAAAAGAATTGGATGAGATCATTTCACATTTCATTTGCTCGTAAAAGACTTCAAGGGCAAAGTACTCAATTTTGCAAAGAACCAAGGATGAGGGTGGCCTCGCTCTGCCGGATTTCAGGGTATACTAATGGGCAGCCAATATTCCAAAAATCTAAACCTGGTACAACTCCCCAGCACAGACTGGTGTCAGATGGAAGTCTACTCATGCAGCTCCATCTCTTTATTAGCTTTAATATGTGCCCCTCTAAATGCACACCCTACTAAAGTCACCTCCAACCCAATTGTCTTGACTACTATAAAAATCCTGAAACAGTTTAAACGGCACTTCAAAATCACCTCTCTTTCCCCACTAATGCCCTTCTGTGAAAACCATTTATTTCCACCCACGGCCTTGATTCAACTTACACTCTGTGGAAAGAGAAATGGCTGGTGAATTTTGATCAACTTTTCGACAAGGACATTTTGATCTCCTTTGAGAACTTCCGAACTAAATTCGCCCTTCCATTTTTTTTTTTATATTTTCAAGCCAGAGATTTTGTTTGTTGTAATTCCCCGACTTCCCCCACAAACCATCTCCTACTCTCATTGATGTAATTCTTTCTCTCCCTGCGGTCCGTGGGTTCATTTAAATTGTGGTTAAATTAAACGTGTCATCATTGTCATCCACACTGGCAACTAGGAATTCATGGGAAAAGGAGCTAGGTGGTAACCTTGTCAGGCGAATGGTGGCAAAGGGCCCTTGACAGGGTTAACTCCACCTCATCTTGTGCCAGTCTGACATTAATTCAGTTCAAGGTCCTACATAGAATACATTTTTCCAAAGCTAAACTTGAAAAAAACTTTTTAATACAAGTGATACATGTGACAGATGCTCTCTGTCTTCAGCCAGTCATACACACATGTTTTTTTCCTGTCGGAGATTAAGCTCATTCTGTTCCTCTTTCAAAAGCTCTAAACAGCTTTGGAGTCGTTTAACCTCCAACTTTGGTGTGCCTGAAGAATTCACACACTTAACCAACAGGGATAGCAACTCTATCGCTTTCGCATCTCTGGTAGCCAGCAGACGTATTTTACGTCTTTGGAAGGATAAGAATCCTCCCACCCCTAACTCTTAGCTAAAGGAACTAACATAATTTCTCCACTTAAAAAAAAACAAGTACAGTATCCGGGGGTGCTCCGACAAATTTGATAAAACTTGGAATCCCATTCTTTACTTATTCAGTTCCATTCCATCCTTTGATGATTATGATAGATGGTTCCAATTAAGATAAACTGATGTAACTTTTTTCCTTTTTTTCCCCAGTCAGGATTCTGAAAGACGCAAGTAATAGTCTTAGTGCGATGATATGGTGGTTGAACACCAGGCACAACATACACAAACTGTCATAGTTAATTTTTGTTTGAAAGATATGAAAAAAATGCTGTATAGATGAATAGAAAGGCTAGATAAATAGATGAACGCTCAATCAGTATGCTAAGTCAAACTATAACTTACATTCTTGTATGAAAAAAGGCTAGCTTAAGGCAGAAGAAACACATCACAGTTGAGCTAGCTAGCACCATGATAGCTAGGTTCTTAAATTGTCAATGAAATGATGTTAGCTAGCTTACATTAGCATATCTGATTTACTTTTATTTGCTTGTTAAACTTGCATGCAGTAATGTGGCTTCAATAGTCCTACTGTAGTGTGCAGGATTCTAGAAATTAGCTGTGCATGTGATTGAGGAATGCACAGAGCAGGGTAGCTATTCAGCTGAATTGGAATTAATTCAACTGCTTTAATACAAATTCAGTTTAATTGAATCTGTATTAAATCAGTTGAATTAAACTGAATTTGTATTAAATCAGTTGAATTAATACAAATTCAGTTGAACTACTACCCTGCTCTGTGCATTCAACTGAATTTGTAATTGTAAATCTTGTTTTAATTAAGAGTTAAGCAAGATATTTTTTAACTACATTTAAATTCCTTGTTATAGGCTAACCAGCAATTTTGCACATTTCCCATTATTCATGTTAATTCCTATAAATTCCCATATATTCCCTTTGATTCACATGGAAAGTTTCCAACTTTGAACATTCAAGGAATTTTGCAACCCTAATAAGCAGCACCATAAATTCTCACAGTGAACAACAATATCATATACTCTCATTCAATAGTGAGTGCTTGGCTCTGTACAAGGTAGTAAAGATCTCAGTGTTCTGTATAGTAATCAGTCTTACGTGAATAAGCACCACTCAAATTCTCACAGTGCAATTGAGAACAATAACAACAACATTCTAGATTCTTAATAAGACTCTAGGATATTGTTGTTATTGTTCTCAATTTCATGGTGAGAATGTATAAGCTGAATACGCTGACCATGCTGAGTGCGAGGGAAGGTCTTCAGGATCTGTTGTGCAGGGCCAGCAGCTCTTGTTTGAGAAATCTCTGGAAATGTAAAAAGTTTCAAAATGAGTCTGTGGAAGTTAACCCCTCATGATCAATGCTGAAATTAAAAAATTGAAATTGTGTTTTTCCTCTTGTTCCCACAACTGTACGTTTGACCTTGTGTATGTACTTGTGTATACATGTAAACAGTCCTCAAGGGTCAAAATCTGCATACATCTTTCTGCATGGTTCTTCTGTTACTTGATTTTGAATGTGTTTACATGTAAATGTATTAACTTTACATTGCAGTATTTTGTAATTGTATTTGAGAGGGCTAATCAAGTTCAACCTGTGTGAGCACATGCTTTCTGCCTTAACCAGTGCAGTGGACTGTCCTTCATGGTAAACATATAGGAATTTTTGGACTGCAATAACCACATAAGCCTGTGAATGTTCTCATTCGTCCAGGTCATCGTTATCCTCAAAGCAATTTCAGTCAAAAACAACTGGACTGGTTGTTTACCAGTCCAGTTGGTAATAACCACATAAAATATATCTTACTTTTTAGAATGTAAACATTTGAACACATAGGAGCCTTCATAGGAGAAGGCTAAGGATATAAACAACTCATACATGCTTATTTGTTCATGGTCATTTTCTGGCAGGTGAGGTAATTACTAGTGGTTCTGTTCAGTAAAGATATCTAAAGTGCTAATTTACCCTCAATATATTGTTCATGTTATGATGATTGATTAATTTAGTTAATATTAGTTTGATGTTAGTGGAACTCTAATGGATTTCATAATTTGCATCAAAGTAATGATGATTTCTGATTGTATGTTGCAACTGGCCGCCAGTGAACAGTTAGTCTAAGTAACAGCCCACACCACAGCAACCACAAATGGAGTGCATCATCAACTGCTATGATGATAGAGATAAGCTGGTTTCAGGTCAAAGTGTTGACTAATGGCCAGGAATCTGAAGCCGAGTTGTCAACGCAAACTTGCACAGCAATTTACATTGCTGTTTACTAGGGCTGTAACGATACACCAAACTCACGATTCGGTTTGTATCACGATTTTTGACCCACGGATACAACCCTCGATTTTTTTTTCTTTCTAAATTAAACATCTTCTTTATGTAACATTTCAATAACTTATGTATATATTACTTGTCTAATAGTATCAGAGGTGCAGCATTGTGGAGGGCATGTCTATCTGATGGCCTATTAACTGCACAGATCCCTCACTCAACTTAATACAGAGAAATGTCCCACAAAACAACGTTACAGAACCAAACTAAGGTAACGTAGTAACTGTAACTGTCTTTGGCAACAAGTTGAAAATACCACAGCTGTACGTGGAGAAGCGTCCTTCCACCCACCCATCCTACAGACTCTTCGTCACATTTCTGCCCGATAAACAGCGTCTGTCACCGGCAAAAAAAACTTTACCTCACTGAGTGCCCTCCGGACGAAGACTTCAGTGGACTTTACCCCAGAAGACAGTCTCCGTCGGTTTTGACTGACAGGGAAGACACCGGGGAAACCCCTTGAAAACACACACATGTCATCATTATGACGTGTACCGTCACGTCTCTTTAGGAGCTGCAGCTCAGGCTTTCTGTTTGAATTACGCAGTGGTTCGTCTTAACAGCGGTGTTTCGCTCTGTGTGAACGAACAACGGCAGAGAATTGGCGAACGAGCACTGCGGTGTTAATGTGGTGTTACTTATAGCTCCTAGGGCTGATCTGGACTGGAAGTTGTGTCGCGATTCTGCCTTCTCACAGCACGAGACAGGTTTGTGGATCTGAGTGTCGCGATTTCGGCTTCGATACGTGTATCGTTGCAGGCCTACTGTTTACTGCCAAATATCCCACTTTTCATGCAGTGTGGAGAACTCTGCTCAGGGCAGCTCGGATACAAAATCAGGCTTGAGTATTGCAAGTGACAGAAGACATTCCTGAGGGACGGATTCCAGCAATTTACACAGACAATGCTGCAGTATCTTCTCTATGAAGACAGTTCATTGGTTGGAAAAGAAAAGCAAAGTGCTTATGGCTCTGCTCAAAGAAAGAATACAACGGTAGGGGAACACTGGGAGCAGAGTGCCACAATCGGTTTATGAGATTGGCAAATCATTGCATCCTGTTTTTATGTACATTTTACACAGCGTCCCAACTGAACTATTATATATTGATGGTAAAGTTAGCACTTTAGATATCTTAATTGAACAGAAATACAGAACCACTAGTACTTAACAACGCCTGCCAGTACAGTAAATGACCATGAGCAAACAAGCATGTACCAGTTGTTTATATCCATAGCCTTTTCCTATTGCATTCAAATGTTTACATTCTAAAAAGTAAGATACATTTTATATAATTATTGCAGTCCAGAAAATATGTTTACCATGAAGGACAGTCCACTGCACTGGTTGAGGCAGGTAGCATGAGCTCACACAGATTGAACTTGATTATAGACATCCTTTGAGTAGTGTGGCCTTCCCTTTGAGTATGTCAAAGTCTATTGCTCTTCAGCCCTGTCAAATACATTTATAAAATACTCCAAAGCAATGTAAATGTATTATTTGTGTTTTGATAATTAAGCATTGACAACTTTGAAATAACATACGGAGGTGGTCAAGCTTGACTTGTCACTCAAAATGTTCTAAGAGACAACAACATTTCAGCAGGCAAGCAATACAAAAGAGCAATACACATATTGCTATATAGTGAGTTAGTAACATTTTTAGTTAATTAGTATTCTACCTTAGGAACCTTTAGGTACAGCAAAAGTAGGTTGAACTGGGAGGTTCCTGTTGCTGCTGCTCTCATCCAGTTCAATATGGTCATCATCAGGATCAGTCTCTCCTCCCTTTGTGTACCTACAAGTATTGATTGACATAGCCAACACTTCATTAATTATATTTTAGATTTCCTTATACTTTTTACAATATAGCCTTGAGTAAAGTGCAGGTGTTTAACAACTATCAAAACACTATTAAAAACTGCACAGTACACAATGCCAGCTTCATTTAGTAATTGGTTTAGTCATTAAAAGTGGGTAATTGAGTTACTTCATTCACTGAGCAACTGTAAAATCCTTCAGAATAACACATTGTACTACTGTGTATGACAAATTAGGACATTTTTAAAACCCCACACCTATATAACACACCACAATCTCGACAATGCGTAAAATGAGGACATTTTCACATGCCTATTAAGTGTTGTTTAAGAACAGTTTCCCATGCAAACGGAACCTAATTAACTGTAACAGCAGTTTGCAAAACATTTTTGTGACAACTCTCAACAACTTAGAAACACCTGAGCTCTGGTGTGTGCTGCTGAGCTTCAACTGTAAACACGACGAGGAAAGTCCGTGACTGCTGAAGTTCCTGCATTGACCACTTCCTGTATCTCTTTCTTTCAAAATAAAAGCCCTCTAGAGTTATATACACAGTTCAGTCTTATACTAGGTTTCAGTTTTGTTTCCGTTTGATCATACACCTGCGGCTGGCAACCAACTTTACACAATGATCTATTAGCCTGATCAGCAAATGAGTTATGAATAATACCATTTTGTAAGTCCTCTTTGATTCAAAATAAGTACTGGTCTTTTTTTGTACTTGTCTCGTTGACTTTATGTCATCTTCCCATGTAGATGTTTGCAGGTTGAGGACTACATGGCAAAGGAGCCAGACTTCGTCCTGAGGCTGAGGCTACTCAGTTTATTTTATCTGGAGGTGACAAGCCTTGTTTAAAGGTCCAGTGGATCAATGACTATAAAGGTATGTTAGATATCATTCCTGATGTTTACTGCATGAACTTTGCTAGACATCATGACAACATAATCACACAACACAACCAATTGCTAATGAAATTGTTGCCATCTATTTTAATAATCATTTTGTAAGTCCACGTAAAGCAGGAATAAATTTGTGTTATGAGTTTGTCACACCACAGAAACATGTGTCATTGACCACTGAGCCAAATTTGAAAGATTAAAAAAATTAGCAAGTATATAAAATTGGGTCTCAAAATCGTGGGAAAACAAGCACTTCTCTCTGCTTGTTCGAGGCGCTGGAACCACGCCAAAGCAGGGAGGGGAGCCTCCTCCGTGTACTGTACAAGGACAACCTACTGTAACAATGTAAGCTAGCAGCATCATCAGAGGACCCAGCCGATCTGTTTAAGCCATCAGAGCCAGAAAGTGACTCTGAGTCAGACACTGATAGTGCTCAGCCTCGTTCCTCACAGTCCATGTTTTACATTACACACAAACGTAAAACCCCAGTCTACATATAATTCCTTGTCATAGCTATATTGGTGTGCATAAAATATTACCTGTAGATTATCATTGTGCTGACAGATGGACTCTGCTCAGGGAATGAGGCAAAATCATGTCATAATTAAATGCAATAACATTTCCAAACATTACATGGACATGACCCGATGCACGATGTAAAATCCCTTTCAGGATTTGCACCTTCAGCAAAATGCATTTAATTGCCCAAATGTACAATATTTATAACATGCATAAGCACACACTTAGCACTCTCTGGCGGGTACATAATGCGGAGTTGAGAGCATCCGCTGTCGGCAGGACGGAGACGGTTGCAAGCGCGCACATAATGCCGTAGGCCATGATGGAGGCACCCGCTGTGGGCGGGACGGGAGGATGCAAGCCGGGGATGGAGACGGTCGGTTCGGCCCCACTGACCCGCGTCAACGGACTCTTCAGATATCCAGACTTTACCTGGTGATAGTTGCTGTAACTATCGGGGGTAAAGTGGACACTGTAGAGACGGTGATGGTGGTGATTTTAACTCTCCGTAGTAGCTCCTCTTGACAAAATCGATCCACCGTTTCCTTATGTTGTCATCCTTAGGAAAGATATACAAGCCATGTGGAGGAGACATTACTGTTTAGGTGGTTAGCTAGCTGCAAAATATTCTAAGAGATGCTATCCAAGACTCGAGAGCGAGCGGAAAAACCACCGAAGCTAATGCACTGAATGTATTTATACCACTTCCGCAGCAGGGCCGGGTTTATACAAATCATGGCCGGGTCCATTAAATCCTGAACACAGAAATGTTGAAACACAGTTTGTGAGCCTAGCTCCAAAATTTAATTCTAAATGGTTGAATGGCTTTTTACATGTTTTAAGGAAATACATTTATGACCCATTTAATGTGTTTACAAGAAAATGACTGAATTTGCTTTACACGGACATTAAGTGATTTTATTGATCCTAATCCTCAATTCCAGACATCACCAAACATCATTCAGATCTTTTTCTCACTGTTAAGTGTCAAGTAATACAATCCAAATCAGGTTTATTTACTGCAGCTGATCAGGTATTGATAAAACATATGCAGAACAAACAAACATAAGACTTTTTATCAGTGAACTTTTGTGTATTAGGACGTGGTGTATTTGCCTGTGCACTAATTGAAAAGGGATCCTTTGTGGTCGAATACCGTGGGGAGTTGATTTCACAATATGAACGGGACAAGCGGCAGAAAAAGTACACAGAGAAGCAAAATGTTTTCCTGTTTGATTTTGAATGGAACAGTAGCTCATGGTGGTAAGTAAAGGCCTGTACAAGATGAATTGTTCTTTACAACAATATGGTTTTAGTGGAGAAAACTTGAATATGTTTCTTTGTTTAGCATTGATGCCTCCCATGAAGATGACTCACTGGACCGGCTGGTTAATGATGGCCACAAGTCCTCAAACTGCAAAATGAAAAAGTTGACAGTCCAGGGTAAACCTCATCTTTGCTTGTTTGCTGTTGAAGACATCCAAGCAGAGAGTGAAATAACCTATGACTATGGAGAATCTCAGTGGCCATGGCGAGCTCTGGTGAGTAAATCCTCTTCATAGAGTATACAGTAAAATATCTGTTAAGTATTAGGAGATAAAAAAGACACATTAGATTAAAATTATTCATAGTAATTTCTAGTTCAATTCACATCACTGTGGGGTTTAGAGCTTTCTTTGACAACAACAGAAGAAGTTAGAAGGAACATGGACTCTATGTGTGTTCAGTCGTCATGTCCTCATATTGTTTTAGGTTGTGAAAGACTTCAGTGTGTTTCAGTTGATGTGCTCATGGTCTGACCCATCGACTGTAGAGCGTGTGTTACATGTCCTCATATTGCTGGGTAGCAGATGCTGTACAGTGTTAGCAATTTCTATAGAGTTTGCCATAATGAGCCTAGATCCTCCTGTGAATTATGTTCACTGAAACAAGTATGATCATTTGTTCATTAATTAGTCAGGATTTACAGTACAGAATATGTTTGACACTGTATTGTTGTGTTTGGTGGCAGAGACCAAGTGTTCAGATCCTGACTCAACCTTCTGTAAACCAAGAAGTGTGTGAGAGCTCCACTTCATTCTTCCAACTTAATTATACATTAATTCATTCAATTTGGAATAAAGTATATGTCTCAGATAGGCCCAGTGCATACACGAAATGCCCTTTCGCTGTATTAAAACAGTTTGTGTAAAATGTTCAAAACATCAAGGTTAGCATTACTTATTTGTGAATAGCTTAGCAGACAGACATTGGCTGTACCATTTGTTAGCTCTAACTTCCCCTTGAAGCCACAAATTGATCTGTATTCTCACTAAATTCTTTATTTTTAGTCCTTTTTCCTAATGTTTTTGTCCATTTAACATCTGCTGAACAGTTTACATGATTGGATTTCTGGGGAAGTAGATCCGTTCACATCAGTGCAGGGTTTAGAGCTTTCTTTGACAACAACAGAAGAAGTTGTTGTCCAAGAAAAAAATATTTCCTCTTTTTTGTTTAAAAAAAAAAAAGAGGTCAATAATGAGCAAACACTGGGCTTAATATATGAATAAAATTAAATCTAAATTGTCTGTTTAATAATACAAATATTTTTGAAAGAATTCTGTCCTTCGATTTGGTGTCATTGGTGTTACTGGCATCACAGACCATTATTTTGAAAGGTTAAGAACATGTAAGAGAACTCCCAAGGTCAGAAAGAAGAAGAAGAAAAAGAGCCATTTAAGACAATACATTGTGAGTGTCTCTTTCATGAGTAAAAAGTAAGATATTTCCAATTAAAATGTCATTTTTCAATGTGGTTCTTTTTTTGTGTCATTGGTGTTACTTTGATTTGCACTATAATGAAATATTTTTATGGAGAAAAAAACAATTTAATAAGTATAATTTATAGATTTTAAGGTGCTAACTCATGCTGGCTTTGAGCTAGCTTGGACACTATTTTGTGTAATTAGCCTTTTATAGATATTTGTCATTGGTGTTACGGTTACCATGTGGTAACACCAATGACAGAAAACTCAATAAGTTTAATAGATGAAAAAAAAAGAAAAATATTATAGTTGTCCATTATAGTTGGTAACATGGTCAACATGCTAATAAATAGTTCCCACTACATTAAATTTGTGAAAACTGAATTACATTTTTTTACTTTTTTGACTCGGAAAATCACCGTATTTTGATAATGACCCGGCAACCGAGAACGAAAAGCTGTTTATACGTCATTTTACCAAGTTTTAATAGTTTTTCATTCGAGAAAGTAACCGTTTAGATCCCCAATCTGTAGTTAGTTTATCCAGTGGATGTTTGCTCTGACATTGTCGGAGAAGTGATGCTCCGCCTGTGGGAGCACCTCGGAGGCAGCAAGCCTGTCTGCTGAGGTGATCACCCGGGAACCTGCGTCCTCATCCCGGGCAGAGCGCGAGCAGATTAATTTATAGGCAGGTCTTTGATTTATCACGGCTGGTTAAATTGTTTTTAGGAGATGTTGGTCTCATTGATGAAATCAAATGTGGCAGCCACATTGGTTTGTTTGAATGAGAAGTGATTGTACAGAAATCACCACATTTAGTAATAGGCTAATAAATAAACATTTTACAATGAACCTATCAGCCTACATTCAATTTTATTTTATTTTATTACACTAAGTTATATAACATGGTTATGGTACAGGGAAAATATACTTCATACTCTTCAGCATTGCCATGATCAGCAGGAGGAGATAGTTCTTGTTAGGACTGTGTTTCACACACACATCATGTGGGGGAAAGATAGCCTGTGGTCTACAGATGATAGGACAGAGGGGTCCTGTAAGGACCACAGTTCGGATAGTGTTATAATGGCATGGATGATAAAAACCCAGAAATCTCCCTAGAGAGCATGTATGGATATATCCATTACACTGCATTTCCATTCACACACAGATATTAAAGTGCAGTAGCCCTTATAAGCATTGAAGCTGTGTTATAAAATGGTTAAATGAGCCTGAATACTTAGCCTACTTAAAGGCATAATAGAAAGAAGGAGGACTACGCGTGACAGCCTCAGTAACATTCTCCTATCTCAACCTCTGTATTCATCCTACAGGTTGTCAGTTGGCTGTCTGCACCCAAAGCTGGTGGAGCTATAGGGCGGCCATTTTAAGATCTGACTCTCTTTTGTTCTGGGCAGCCAGGAGGTCTGCCACATGGCCAGTTTGCTCTTGTGTTTTGTTTACTTAGTTAGCTATACATTTCAGGTTGTGTTTAGTTTAATAAATATCTTTTCCTTCCTACATTGTTGTGTGGACTCTGCTCCTTTGTTGCCAAACTTTGAGCCAGGTTAACTGTTAGTTATAGTTAAGATAGTTTTCCTATAGGCCTATCTTATTTAAAACTTGGAACATTCAAGACCCAGATCACATCCTTCCTCATGTTAGCCGATTTCCTATTTTAAAGAGAGGGAAGTTAAGTTAAGGTACTTCTCATGAGAGCCTTTTATTGGTCTGAACAGATTCTGGACCTATCTAAAACACAGGGTTGTATGATGAAATGATAGTTTTAGTCATTTGAACACACTGGGATGCAGTTTGTGAGGACACTCTCAGTGGTTGCCTTTATGAAGGCCACCAGCAGCTTCTCCATGTTGTTCCTCATGAGCACTCTGAAGAAGTGAAATCTGCTTTTCTCAGCGTCACCCAGGAGAGGTCCTGAGAAACATCCTCCAGGAATTTAAAAGCACCCTTTCCACCTTTACTGATATGGAGGGGTTCTGGGTCACGCTTCCCCCTCAAAGTCCAGTATCATTTCTGTTGCTTTAAAGTGTTCGAAGGAACAAATTATTCAAGTGAACATACTGATTAGAATCACTTCCTGACCTGATTCGTTCCTTTCTCAGTTCAGTAGTTGAGCTCAGCAGCAGCGTGCAGGCCAACAGTGGAACTGCCGTGTGGTCTGTGAATCACTGAATGACCTGCGAATCTGGTGGCGGAGACTCACATTACGAGGGAACGGTGCATGTTCAGTGATGCGCTCACTGACAGTAGGGGCTGAGGGCTCCATTTCACTCACTGTGCGCGTGGTTCACTGCATGTAGCCTACTCGGTGCTGAGGCCTTTCATTCACTCCGTGTCGTTCGCGAACGTACTGATTCACATTCGTGCTGCCACTCACTCACTCATTCCTCCGAACCTACTGCGCACACAGAGAACTGCTGCTGAGGACGTAATTCAGGTTTGCGCTGCCACTCACTCACTCATGATTCGCGAACCTGCACCGGACCTGCACCAGAGAACTGCTGCTGTGCTGTGTCACTTACTGCCTGGCATACTGCATGCACAGAGCAGAGGACTTGATTCACCTTCAGTAACCGTACTGCTAAACTTAGCACATCTGTGTAGCATCATCTTAAGTGAATGTACTGTGCACAGAGGACTCGCGCTCACGGTGTGGTAATATTTGCTGCTTCTCCCGCGAATGTCTGTGTACTGTACAGTACACTGTACTACACATGCCCCTTTTTTTCTTTTCTTTTTTGCACCGTCCCTCATTAAGTGTGGTGAACGTGTTACAGTGAATGTGAACCTCAGGGCTGAATCATGACCTAGTGACAGATTGTTTGGCTGTGTATCAGATCAGGAAGTTGGAGAATAATGCACTTTGCAGTCAGGGCTCCATAGGCCGGATCCTGAACCGGGCCGTCTGGGCCGTGGCCCGGGGGCCTCGAGCTCCCAGGGGCCTCGTCACTTTGTGTTTTTTTGTTTTGCACTTGTGGTTTTTGATACAAGTGGTGGCACAACTGAACTTTTATTTAATCTATTTTGTACTCACTATTGGATGCTATTGATTTTGTTACTTGAAAGAAAAGATAGCCTATCAATTCGCGATAAAAACGATCTCCATTCGGGATTGCGATGGGGGGGAGGAAATGTGGTGAAATGGAGCAAATGGTAAATAAAGTGATCAGCTCGCCTGTCTCCGGTCGCCATGTGTTTGAAGCCTCGCACTCTCTGTAGGTCCTCTTCTGAGAGGGCTACAATTGCATTATCGTCTGCATACTGCAGCTCTGTGATGGATACAGTGGTGGTTTGACCTTTAGCCCTGAACCTGTTGATGTTCAGAAGTTCATCAGTCCTGTACATAATTTTGACTCCCTGTGGCAGCTGGTTTCCTGTAAGATGGAGAATGCCGGCAATGAAGATGGAGAACAGTGATGGCGCGATAACACATCCCTGCTTAACTCCTGTGTCAACCCGAAAGGGTTCCGTTTCGTCCCCAGAGCCTGACAATACAGTTGCAGACATATTGTCATGCAGCAGCCGCAACACTCTGATGTACTTTTCAGGGCAGCCAATTTTTGCCAGGACCAGCCAGAGGGCCCGACGGTTGACAGAGTCAAAGGCTTTGGTAAGGTCTATGAAGGCCATGTATAGAGGTTGATTTTGTTCCCAGCACTTTTCTTGTAACTGACGGGCAGCAAAGATCATATCCGTAGTGCCTCTGTTTGGACGGAATCCGCTCTGAGACTCAGGAAGAGTGCTTTCTGACAGGGGGATGAGTCTGTTGGCCAGCACCCTAGCTAATGCCTTCCCTATGGTGGAAAGGAGGGAAATACCACGATAGTTTCCACAGTCTGCCTTATCACCCTTCTTATAGAGGGTGATGACTAAGGCATCCCTCATCTGTGCAGGTATTTCCCCTTTATCCCATATTTTGAGAAGCAGGTTATGGATATGTTCAAGGAGCACAGGGCCACCTTCTTTCAGGACCTCAGCTGGGATGCCATCACGCCCAGGGGCCTTGTTGTTTTTCATTGTCCTGATAGCATCCTGTACCTCCTCCAAACTGGGTGGTTCTTCCATACTCTCAAAAATCGGCAATTGAGGGAGTTGGTTCAGGGCCTCAAACTCAGGGGTTGTATCCCTATTTAGAAGCTCTTCATAGTGTTCTTTCCATCTGTGTGTTATTGAATCCTTGTCCTTCATCAGAGAGAGTCCATCCTTAGAGCGAAGGGGGGTCAGGCAACGTTTGCTAGGGCCATATACCGCTCTTTTGGCTTCGAAAAAGCCTGTGGTGTCTCCAGAGTCAGCAAGCTGTTGGATTTCCAGGGCTTTTTGTGTCCACCACTGGTTCTTCAGTGTCCTGACCTGAGATTGGACAGCTGCTTTCGCTTTGGCGTGGGCTACAATTTTTTCCCTGCAGTTGATGTCATTTTGCCAGGTGATGAAAGTTTTTCGCTTGGTGTTGATAAGCTGCTGGATTTCGGTATCATTCTCATCATACCAGTCTTGATGCCTCTGCGTTTTGTGACCGAGGATGGCTTTGCAGGAGTTCCTGATGGTAGCAGAGAGGGCGTCCCAATGCTTTTCAATATCCTCTGGATACTGATCTGGCAGGTCTGCACTGATGGCTGCCTGCAATTGTTGTTGGTAGGTGGTTTCTCCCAGTCGCTCGATGTTAAGCCTTCGTCGGGTCTGTCCTTTCTGATGCCTTCTTTTCTACATCAGATGGATAGACATGGTGGAGCGTATGAGGCGGTGGTCAGTCCAGCATTCATCCGCACTGATCATTGCTCTCGTGCTGAGCACGTCTCGACGGTCTTGGGAGCGAACAATGACAAAGTCAATGAGATGCCAGCGTTTTGAGCGGGGATGCATCCAAGATGTTTTGAACTTGTTCTTTTGGCGGAAGAGTGTGTTAGTGATGACCAGGTCATATTCGGAGCACTTGGTTAGCAGCAGTAAGCCATTGGGGTTTATGTTTCCAACCCCTTCTCTCCCCAGTGTGCCTCTCCACAGATCGTGGTTTCTCCCCACTCTGGCATTAAAGTCTCCAAGAAGGATTAGCTTATCCTCCTTGGGGACTTTGGATAGAATTGTGTCAAGGTCAGCATAGAAGGCCTCCTTTACATCCTGTTGTGCATCAAGTGTTGGGGCGTAAGCGCTAACAACAGTGGCCATCTGACTGCTTGCAAGCATCAGGCGTACAGTCATTAGGCGCTCGCTGATGCCTACAGGAAGTTCATGGAGATGGTTGACGAGGTTGTTCTTAATGGCAAAACCCACACCGTGGATTCGCGGCTCATCAGCAGGCTTACCTTTCCAGAAGAAAGTGTAGCCGCCTTTTTCCTCCTTCAGCTGCCCTTCATCAGCCAGGCGGGTTTCAGAGAGAGCTGCGATGTCAATTCGAAACCTTTTTAGTTCCCTGGAGATGATGGCTGTTCTTCTTTCGGGTCGTTCACTGGTTTGGCTGTTCGTGAGGGTACACACATTCCAGGTTCCAAAATTAAATTTGTGTTTCTGACCGCATGGTAGTGACCCCTCTGGATGCGGTAGTCCAGACAGGGCAAGAGAGGCAGGCTATGTTTAGGGTACCTTTTCTAACCCCTTCCCCTCCTGGGGTGAGCAGAGTGGATCCTGAAAAGGGCTGCTCAGTCGTGGGTGCAGCTACCGAAAAGCTCTTTCTGCCTCGTCCAAGGGCTTAGCGATCTTCTTACACCCACCGCCTGTGTGCCAGGTTGTGGCTACCAGACTTCACAATCCTGCCCCCGTCACCACTTCCCAGTCGCCACAGGGCTTTTTGTATCCGGGGTGTGAACTAGGATGGTTTCCCTTTCGGGAGGACGCCTGCGCGTGACGTCTTTTAACGTGGAGAGACTGATGCGCCTGCAGCCACCACACGGTCCTTGGCCGAGAGGGACCTGGATCCAGTGGCATGGAGACCAAGACAACTGGAGGTCGCCCTCTGTTGCAGCCTTCATCCGCCTTCTCAGCCGTTGTGGTACGTCACACTGTTACCATCTTCCGCCTGGTCCGTCGTTGAGGACTTTGCTATTTGCCCATAGCTGGGGCAGGGGTTGACGGGCAGCAGGACATGTCCACATTCTAGCGGGCCTGCATGCCACGTCTCTGGGGTCCCCTGCTACTCCGAGATCCCGTACAACTTTGCCTGGAACCGCAGGGTACCAGTTACCGCATGTGGCCACGAGGAGGCGTGTACGAGTCTTGGCGATGGAGAAGCTGTGTACCGGCAGAGGAGACTTACGCTCTCGGCTTCTCTATTCGCCACCTGAGACAGGTGACTAGCTGGCGGCGGTAGCTGAAAGCAGAGAGCAGCAAGCAGAAGCAGCATGCAACATGCACTAACTACAAGCACTATTCTACTCCAACACTACTGCACTGAACGCATCACATGCCCTGTGTGTATATAAGTACACACACACACACACACACACACACACACACACACACACACACACACACACACACACACACACACACACACACACACACACACACACACACACACACACACTTACTTTCAGGATATACCAGAACATGTGACAAAAATGTGAAAAATGGGTACATGCCTTTCCCAAGGTCCTAGAGGCTGGGGAATCAAAATATTTGTTCCCCATGCTTCCAGGAATATGCCCATCTGTTGAGATTTTGGCTAGGGCCATCTTTTGGTCAAATCTGATTTTAATGCTACTTGTGAGGACATTGTCAGGTTTATGTGACTTATAGGTGCAATAACATCACACACTGATATTTCATGTTTAGGTGAATTGTGAAACCATGGATACACACAAACTTTTCATGTATACATGAGTTATAAAGACCAGGAAAGGGTGGGGTCTGTATTTTCACCTTGACTCATGTTGCATGTTTGAAATACCTATATAATAAACACAGGTGTACAACAGTCATGCCCATCAGTCAGGTAACCTCTGACAGAAATGTCAGAAACTCACATGTTAATACAACACAGTAAAACTGAGCTTTGTAGAGACTTAAAAGGAGACATAGCTAAAAAATGTGGTCAGTCTACTTTTTAAGTGTTATTATTGTATTGCATTTATGAATTTTGTAGTAGATGGTCATGTAAATAAAAACATGGAACACTTTCTGCCATTCAGTTTTTTAATTGCTGGCAAAATATGTAAATTGAAACAGAACAGACCACAGAAAATACAGAAATCTTGCCTCCTTCCCTCCATGGTATAAGGCAGTGCAGTAGACAAGGCACGTTTGAACTGAACCAGTTTGTATCCTTCTATTAAAAAAAAAAGACCACAGTTAACCCTCTATTGAAGTTTACAGCTTCTATGAAACAGTATATTCAGCTAACCTTTCTAAATAAAGTCAGAATTTACAAAGCTCCCATTCCAGTGAAATGTCTAATATTTCAAAAACCAGATTCAACAACTTATGGTAAGAACAACGCATTGCTGAAAACTTAGGAGATATCTGTGGAAGTAACCATTTCTTTAAGTACTTGTTCTATTGCTTGCTGAAACAGAGAGAGAGAGTATGAACTTCTTGAACCTAATTTTCTAAAATAAATTACTGTGGTACTGTGAATAAAACCAGGAGAATGGGGGGTTGAAAAAAACATGCTCATTAATCTTATAATAAAATTTGGCAGGACTGAGCAACTTAGCACAATCTTTTACAAACAACATGGAATGAAAATAAAATTCAGTTCAACTGATATAGGATAGTACCTTGGCCACAGTTTGCATGTTATCGTTCTATCTATTCATCTTCCTTTTTAATGCTATGATTCTGTTGTGAATGTAGTATTTGATGGCAACTCAGTCTCTGTCTTTTAGAGCTACCGGCTCTGCTTGGAGGCAGGAGTCACAGTCCTTTTTACCTGGTACTTTGCAGCTTGTTATAAAATGCAACATGTGCTGCTCAACAGCCTTCACTTCGTCACCTGTCCACTTGCTTCTCACCTTCCCAGCTGTTATAAACAGAAACAAAAGAAAATCATTTATCAATGGAACAATGGCTCTGCTAATGTAAAAAATGCAGGATAGAATAGAAAATATTCTAGCTAATAATGCAATACAAAATTCTCTTTAACCTTGCTTTCCATTGGAGCAATTTGAGGATGCTTTGGATGTACCCACTTGAAGTGCTGTGCTCTTCTGGGAATCTAAACGATTCACATGTACATTCACTTCAAACAGCTTAAGTTAATAGGCTATCTTTTCTTTCAAGTAACAAAATCAATAGCATCCAATAGTGAGTACAAAATAGATTAAATAAAAGTTCAGTTGGGCCACCACTTGTATCAAAAACCACAAGTGCAAAACAAAAAAACACAAAGTGACGAGGCCCCTGGGAGCTCGAGGCCCCCGGGCCACGGCCCAGACGGCCCGGTTCAGGATCCGGCCTATGGAGCCCTGACTGCAAAGTGCATTATTCTCCAACTTCCTGATCTGATACACAGCCAAACAATCTGTCACTAGGTCATGATTCAGCCCTGAGGTTCACATTCACTGTAACACGTTCACCACACTTAATGAGGGACGGTGCAAAAAAGAAAAGAAAAAAAAGGGGCATGTGTAGTACAGTGTACTGTACAGTACACAGACATTCGCGGGAGAAGCAGCAAATATTACCACACCGTGAGCGCGAGTCCTCTGTGCACAGTACATTCACTTAAGATGATGCTACACAGATGTGCTAAGTTTAGCAGTACGGTTACTGAAGGTGAATCAAGTCCTCTGCTCTGTGCATGCAGTATGCCAGGCAGTAAGTGACACAGCACAGCAGCAGTTCTCTGGTGCAGGTCCGGTGCAGGTTCGCGAATCATGAGTGAGTGAGTGGCAGCGCAAACCTGAATTACGTCCTCAGCAGCAGTTCTCTGTGTGCGCAGTAGGTTCGGAGGAATGAGTGAGTGAGTGGCAGCACGAATGTGAATCAGTACGTTCGCGAACGACACGGAGTGAATGAAAGGCCTCAGCACCGAGTAGGCTACATGCAGTGAACCACGCGCACAGTGAGTGAACTGGAGCCCTCAGCCCCTACTGTCAGTGAGCGCATCACTGAACATGCACCGTTCCCTCGTAATGTGAGTCTCCGCCACCAGATTCGCAGGTCATTCAGTGATTCACAGACCACACGGCAGTTCCACTGTTGGCCTGCACGCTGCTGCTGAGCTCAACTACTGAACTGAGAATGGAACGAATCAGGTCAGGAAGTGATTCTAATCAGTATGTTCACTTGAATAATTTGTTCCTTCGAACAAATCACTTGCGAAACGACACAACACTTTAAAGCAACAGAAATGATACTGGACTTTGAGGGGGAAGCGTGACCCAGAACCCCTCCATATCAGTAAAGGTGGAAAGGGTGCTTTTAAATTCCTGGAGGATGTTTCTCAGGACCTCTCCTGGGTGACGCTGAGAAAAGCAGATTTCACTTCTTCAGAGTGCTCATGAGGAACAACATGGAGAAGCTGCTGGTGGCCTTCATAAAGGCAACCACTGAGAGTGTCCTCACAAACTGCATCCCAGTGTGTTCAAATGACTAAAACTATCATTTCATCATACAACCCTGTGTTTTAGATAGGTCCAGAATCTGTTCAGACCAATAAAAGGCTCTCATGAGAAGTACCTTAACTTAACTTCCCTCTCTTTAAAATAGGAAATCAGCTAACATGAGGAAGGATGTGATCTGGGTCTTGAATGTTCCAAGTTTTAAATAAGATAGGCCTATAGGAAAACTATCTTAACTATAACTAACAGTTAACCTGGCTCAAAGTTTGGCAACAAAGGAGCAGAGTCCACACAACAATGTAGGAAGGAAAAGATATTTATTAAACTAAACACAACCTGAAATGTATAGCTAACTAAGTAAACAAAACACAAGAGCAAACTGGCCATGTGGCAGACCTCCTGGCTGCCCAGAACAAAAGAGAGTCAGATCTTAAAATGGCCGCCCTATAGCTCCACCAGCTTTGGGTGCAGACAGCCAACTGACAACCTGTAGGATGAATACAGAGGTTGAGATAGGAGAATGTTACTGAGGCTGTCACGCGTAGTCCTCCTTCTTTCTATTATGCCTTTAAGTAGGCTAAGTATTCAGGCTCATTTAACCATTTTATAACACAGCTTCAATGCTTATAAGGGCTACTGCACTTTAATATCTGTGTGTGAATGGAAATGCAGTGTAATGGATATATCCATACATGCTCTCTAGGGAGATTTCTGGGTTTTTATCATCCATGCCATTATAACACTATCCGAACTGTGGTCCTTACAGGACCCCTCTGTCCTATCATCTGTAGACCACAGGCTATCTTTCCCCCACATGATGTGTGTGTGAAACACAGTCCTAACAAGAACTATCTCCTCCTGCTGATCATGGCAATGCTGAAGAGTATGAAGTATATTTTCCCTGTACCATAACCATGTTATATAACTTAGTGTAATAAAATAAAATAAAATTGAATGTAGGCTGATAGGTTCATTGTAAAATGTTTATTTATTAGCCTATTACTAAATGTGGTGATTTCTGTACAATCACTTCTCATTCAAACAAACCAATGTGGCTGCCACAGTTGATTTCATCAATGAGACCAACATCTCCTAAAAACAATTTAACCAGCCGTGATAAATCAAAGACCTGCCTATAAATTAATCTGCTCGCGCTCTGCCCGGGATGAGGACGCAGGTTCCCGGGTGATCACCTCAGCAGACAGGCTTGCTGCCTCCGAGGTGCTCCCACAGGCGGAGCATCACTTCTCCGACAATGTCAGAGCAAACATCCACTGGATAAACTAACTACAGATTGGGGATCTAAACGGTTACTTTCTCGAATGAAAAACTATTAAAACTTGGTAAAATGACGTATAAACAGCTTTTCGTTCTCGGTTGCCGGGTCATTATCAAAATACGGTGATTTTCCGAGTCAAAAAAGTAAAAAAATGTAATTCAGTTTTCACAAATTTAATGTAGTGTGAACTATTTATTAGCATGTTGACCATGTTACCAACTATAATGGACAACTATAATATTTTTCTTTTTTTTTCATCTATTAAACTTATTGAGTTTTCTGTCATTGGTGTTACCACATGGTAACCGTAACACCAATGACAAATATCTATAAAAGGCTAATTACACAAAATAGTGTCCAAGCTAGCTCAAAGCCAGCATGAGTTAGCACCTTAAAATCTATAAATTATACTTATTAAATTGTTTTTTTCTCCATAAAAATATTTCATTATAGTGCAAATCAAAGTAACACCAATGACACAAAAAAAGAACCACATTGAAAAATGACATTTTAATTGGAAATATCTTACTTTTTACTCATGAAAGAGACACTCACAATGTATTGTCTTAAATGGCTCTTTTTCTTCTTCTTCTTTCTGACCTTGGGAGTTCTCTTACATGTTCTTAACCTTTCAAAATAATGGTCTGTGATGCCAGTAACACCAATGACACCAAATCGAAGGACAGAATTCTTTCAAAAATATTTGTATTATTAAACAGACAATTTAGATTTAATTTTATTCATATATTAAGCCCAGTGTTTGCTCATTATTGACCTCTTTTTTTTTTTTAAACAAAAAAGAGGAAATATTTTTACACTGTCCAATCGCGTTGAACCATGACAGTGGGACAAGTGTTTTTTTAGGTACAAAGGAAATTAAAACTGAAAAAAATAAAACAAAACAGTAAATATATAAACTGAAATTATCATCAATATTTATATGGTTTTAAATTACATAATTTTGGTTTAATGTGGATGATCTTTTAAAATTTTCAAGCATTTGTGTGTCTGGAAAGTGCAGGGACATGTTTTTCACCATATTATGATAATGACCCTGCCACGAAATGCATTCTGGGAAACTTGACCTACTGCATGTTGGAAGGAGATCTATAATACATCCATGGAGTAAACACACAGCGGTCCTAACAAGAACCATTCCCCTCCCCCAACTGCTCCGATCATGGCCAGGCTGAGTAGAACGTGTGTGTGAAACAAATCGGCCCTAACAAGCTCAACAGCTCCGATCACGTGTCTAAGTAATTCCAGGTAATAATAATGATTACTGATCACTACAGCTTGCAAACAACTCTATTCGTTTATTTTTTTAAAGTTACCATTTTTATATATTAATTTGTAAATATTTTGGCTCGTCAGTGTCTCTTTTGCTCTTTATAACTACGTGCGGAGCTACTCTGGTGTATGCTGTGTCTTTAAACAAGCGCTCCTGTTTGATCCCTGCACCTGCTTCTCGTCAGGCTCAGACCTGCTCAGACACATGTTCCTGGCCCCACACACGCTCCGCTGGGGGGTTTAAACTTCGGACATGGTGAGTGTTGAGTTATTTTTGCTTCCAGTATAATAATGCACTGTTCATTTTACTTGCACACGGTTTTCACACGTAAGTTAAAGCAACGTAAAAAGGCTAACCATGTGTCAATGTGCTCAAACTTCATCACGGTGGTTAGCTAATAGTTAGCGGCTAATTAGCCATAGATCTGACGAGATGCCGCGTTCCCGTCAATGTGGCCGCCATCTTAGGTCGGGGAAAGGTGTGTCTGCTTCAGTCAACAGAGGCAGAGGTAGCAGGAGGCGGCATCTAGTCTGAATATCTATACTAATTAGCGGCTAATTTAGCGGCCTGTAGTGCTCTGATGTGGGCTAACGTTACACCAGGTGAGCCTGGACAACTGCGATGTTTACTTATTAGCGGCCTGTAGTGCTCTGACTCGACTACACCGGTGAGTCTGGACAACTGCGATGTTTACCAAAAAAAACAAAAAAAACACATGAATAGTTCTGATTAACTTAGACAACATCTGAGTCAAGACCTTCAAGGGGCTACAGTGCTGTTGTATTAATCTGATTAAAGCTATCTTGTAACACAATAAATTAATGTCTTCATAGTCTGTCTAAGCTGTAACACCAACCTGTTTATATGATAAACCCATGTTGTGTAGGTATCACTATCAGTAATGTGATTATATGTTTGTTGTGTTCATTAGTTATTCACACACCAGGGAATATTGAAAAATGACGTTATAAACCAGAAAATAAGTTTCACTCAAAATCCTGCGATATGCGACATCCCAGACAACATCGAGATAATGTCTAGATTCATGTCACAATGTTAATTACGTCCATACACGGCCAGATTCTAAGACTACAGCTTGAAATACAGAGTCATGTGCTGTGTTGAGGTTTGACTGATTGTGTCTCTGTGTTTACAGGAGGAAGGCTCAGGTGTCTCTTCCCCTGGTGACACTTCTGACTGCACAGGTGAGAGGGGGAGACATAAAAATATATTATTATAATGATGTTTAGTACGTAGTTTGTGGGAGTGTACTATGTGACTGAACAATAATTCTTAAAGCCACAGATGGTATCTGTAGAGAAATTGGATGTAATTATATCTGCTGCATTTTATAAACCCTTAGTTTTGTTTAGGGATACACGATGACCTCTGTACAGCATCATGTCAGCAGATAAAGGCTCTGAAATAAAATATTTGCATCAACCAAAAATTAACATTTCTGCTGATGTTACAGGTTAATGAGATGACACTTAAATTACAATTTGAACAATTGGCTCCAAACTTGAATATGTTAGCTGTGACACAGCTACAACAGTAACTGGATACAGATGTAAGGATCAGTGCAGTGCAGATCCTCACATCTCATCTTCATCAACATCAGGTTCACTGTCAGCAGCACACTGTTTAGTTTTAAGTCTGACAACTACAAATAATTTTATGGCTATAGTCTGTAGTTACACGAAAATCAACATATGACTTTCATTCTCATACAGGTGTTGTTAGGTCATCTTGAACCTGATTAACATTCTTTTCTTCTCTAATTTATTTGCAGTTGCCGTGACGGATGGCTGTCATGTTGAACAGAAGGAAGAGGTAGGATATGTTGTCTTCTTTGGGTTCTTTAAATCAACAACTGAAATCAACTTCCCCAGGCTGTCAGGCTGCTAAATACCCTTTAACCCCCCCCACCACTTCCAAACCAGGGATGTGCAATGCCCGACATTGCTCCACTGTGCAATTATCTCGTGTATTTCTTTTATGTATATATTTTACTATCCTCTTTTCAATTTATTGCCGTTTCTTTTTTATCAGTCAGAGCCACAGAAATGTAATTGTCTTCATGCATTCACCACAAGGTGTATGTTCCTTAATGAATGACAAATAAAATCTATCTCAAATCTAAAACAATAGTATCACAGTATATCAGTGGGTACATTTACATGGACGGTTTCAATCGGTTTCAGAAAGGTTTGGGAGACCAAACTGATTGAAAATACTTCATGTAAACACCTCAAACCGTTTCAATTAGCCCAAATCAGTTTGAAGGGGGTGGTTTAAACGTTGTTTAAACCGCTGTGTTCGTTCTGCGCATGCTCAGGACTTGGCATGCATGCATGCTTGAGCATGTATGAGCTGTGTCTGCCTGGCTGTCACTCAAGTGAAAATGTCTGTGTTAATATGGGAAAATGTCATGCAAGAACTTTCATAACGGACTGACAGGTCATGCGGAAGTTCTGTTTCCACTCGGTGTCTGAAAATTCATGCAGCGAGAGGAGGAGGAGGAAGCGGTGCGGCGCCGGTGTTGTGCCCAAAAGAGACTGCCTGCCTGGGCAGTCGTTTTTCGGCACAATACGCACTCCGACTCCAAACGATCTCTCTTCTTTTCCTGCTAAAATGAGGAATATGCCACGCTGCTGTTTAATACAGAGAAATATTATAACAGCAAAGACTGCACTCAACAAACCATGTATTTCGTCACAGCTGTAGCACTTCCGTAAATCAATAGGCTACTGTTGTAACCATAGTAACGTGAGGCTCAGATGTTGCAGAGCTACACAATTGATTAAGTTGATCTGTTGTTCCACAAGTTATCCTACAGACTTAAAAGAATAGTTCACCCAAAAATGAAATTTCCTTATCTCCTCCCCCTCATGTGGACTAAGGGCTGGGAGAAGTTTCAGAGTCCTCCGTGGCTTCTCTGAGTTACAGGGGGTCTCGGCGTAGCAGTGCATGTCCATACTGTATAACGGTTGCAAATGGATACCAACTGTCTTCGTAACAAAAAGACACACCAAAAAACATCCAAATACCTCCAAGCTTCTTGTATGTAATGTCTTTATTGTATTAAAGCCCCGAAATGCGAAATTGTCATGAAAAAAATTAAATCAGTCTATATTTCAAGCTTATAGCTTTAGCTTATAGCTTAGCTAAATATTTTCTAAATGCTTCAATTTAAATTTTACTAATTTCCCTTTATGTTTTTTGCAGATGGAAGATGAAATAGAGGTTCCACCCTTGATGAGAACAGACAGTGTATTTGTAAGTAAAGCTTGTGTTGTACATGCTTAAGTGGCAAGCACAGTGGTCAATGTTGTATGCATTGGCCCTGAATAATCAGTTAAACAGATTAATCTGTTATGTACATTTTTAGAGAAGATAATTGTGTTATGAAGTTGCATCCCTTTTGATTCTCATGTAAAATGTCTCTGTTCTATTGTAGCTTACCAAAGAAATGCTGGGCTACAGCTCAGATAGGTCACTTTCCACTGTTTCCAGCAGTGATGATGATTATGTCCCAGCGTCATCGGAGGCCAGTTTGGAAGAATCAGAATGAAGTACCGGTAGACAGAAACAGTGTGCATTCCAAAGAAGCATACAAAAAGACATACAAGATGAGTCAAAAACGAGGCACAACTTCTCCAGTAGAGAGTAAATCAGATGACTCTGTACCTAGCAAAAGGAAGAAAATTAGAAAGACTTACTCGAGATGTGAAAAAATGTCTATCTCAGTTAAGAAGAGTACTTCGCTGGTGGTAGCTGATGTTCCAAAAAAAGATGGGTGCAAGAAATATCACCAAAAGAGCAACTACTGTATATACTGCGAAGAACCACATACAAAGATTGCACGCCATCTAGAACGTAAACATGGTGATAAAAGGGAAGTTGCTAGTGCAATGATGTATGCAAAGAAGTCTAAAGAAAGGAGAGAACAGCTGGATCTCCTTCGAAAGCAAGGAAATCGGGCACATAACATTGACGCACTCACAAAAGGAGAAGGGACACTGGTACCTTGTAAACAACAAAGCGATGCCAAAGGCAATCCAAAGGACTTTCAGCACTGTTTCGCATGCTTTGGGTACTTCAAGCGCAAGTCTCTGTGGAAGCATGAACATTACCAGGAAAAACAAGAATACAAACACTCTGTGCTTCTGCTCAACCTGTACCTAAAGATGTGCCTATGGAGGTATGGGCCCTTGTGAATGGTATGACTCAAGATGAAATTGCCCATGCAGTAAAAGAAGACATATATATCATGAAGGTTGGAGAGAAGATGTACAACCGCCAACGTGAAACTGCCTCTCAACATGACAATGTTCGTCAAATCATGCCAGGACTGGGAAGACTCTTGATCCTAGGGAGGACGGTGACCCCTCTGAAAAAAATGGAGGATTATATTAATCCACAACACTTTCACCATGTGATTCGAGCTGTCAAAGAAGTAGCTGGCTTTGATGAAAAGAGGAACAAGTTTGAGAAACCCACCCTAGCCACAAAGCTAGGGCAAAGCATTCAGAGGGTTGCAGACATCATGGAAGCTGAAGCTCTTACATCCCTGAACAATGAAAAGAAGCAGGTTGTCCAAGAGTTTAGACGCATGGATGTTTTTTGGTGTGTCTTTTTGTTACGAAGACAGTTGGTATCCATTTGCAACCGTTATATGGACATGCACTGCTACGCCGAGACCCCCCTGTAACTCAGAGAAGCCACGGAGGACTCTGAAACTTCTCCCAACCCTTAGTCGACATGAGGGTGAGTAGATAATGAGTGAAATTTGAATTTTGGGTGAACTATACTTTTAAGTTAGTTGAATGTTCTTAAATTTTAAATTGTTTTGTTTTATATATAGGTCATTTTAGACCCATGTTGTGCATTAGAGGGGGTGTGCATATGTTGTGAATCAAAGAGTTAATCTGAAGGGAGCTCTGTCTTTAAAAAGTAGGACATTTTTTTAATGGGTTATTTTGAGCAGTGCTTTTCTGTGTGTACTCAAAAGTACATGTTGCCTTGGGTCTGACATACTGTAATGCAAAGAAAGTCATTTAAGCACAGCAAATGTTAAAGGTTGTTCACTATGTCCCTTAGAGAGCGCTTTTATGTTCATGTCACCTACCTGCACGCTGAATAAATGGCTGCTGCCTGGTAGCACTCCTGGTCGTCATTTTTCACTTCCTTTCCCACACAGTCTGACGACACGATAGCCTACACTAGTGATGTTACGCTCGACTCCGCCTTCTCGACACCGCTTCGAGCATAATGAACCGGAAGTGCTTCCAACAAGTGCGAGCGGAGTAAAACAAACAAAACTAGTGCGGACATTTAGGAACCGAAAAAAAGGATCAAAATTCAAACAGCTTCTTAACAATTCAGGAACCGGACATTAGGAACCGGTTCCTATTTAGAACCGTTTTTCGGTGCCCAACTCTAATAATTACCTCTTTACTTACAGTATATAACATCACAAGGGGGGCTGGTTCTAAACATCTTGTTTAATCATTTTTAATTTTTGTAACATTGTTCAAAGTTGTTGAGTTTGAGAGCAGTAGGATAAACAGAAGCATGTTTTAGTAGTTACAAAGCTGTTTTGATTTTATTTATTTTTTAACCGTTTTTGAGCAATATCACAGTACTGACATGTACAGGATATTTAAAAAGTTACTCTGTGTACTTGGTTGAACTCATAAATGCCAATACAGCAGGGTTACTTTGAAAAAAAAAAAAAAGTTGAGGCGGACCTTCTAAGTACATTAAAAATATATGGAAAAATAATAAAAGAAAAAAAATCCGTCTTATCTTACATCTGAGCTGATAGCATTAAAATAGATTTTTTTCCAAGTCCAGGGATGTCTTTCATTTGCTCCTATGATGCCTGGAAAGGGTGGTCCTAAGGAGGTAGGCATTAATTGGAGGTCCCAAGTAGATAAGAAATACAGGAATGTGTGTGTGTGCGTGTGTATAAACTTCTTCCATTTACGAATGATGGAGGCCACTGTGCTCATTGGGACATTCAAAGCAGCAGATATGTTTCTGTATCCTTCCCCAGATTTGTACCTCAAGACAATATTGTCTCTGAGGTCTACAGACAATTCCTTTGACTTCATGCTTGGTGTTTGCGCTCTGATATGCAGTCAACTGTGGGACCTTATATAGACAGGTGTGCCTTTCCAAATCATGTCCAATCAACTGGATTTACCACAGGTGGTCTCCATTTAAGCTGTAAAACATCTCAAGGATGATCAGTGGAAACAGGATGCACCTGAGCTAAATTTTGAGCTTCATGGTAAAGGCTGTGAATACTAACGTAAATGTGATTTCTTTGTTTTTTAATTTTGATACATTTTTAAATGTGCAATATCTACATAGGTGTATAGAGGCCCATTTCCAGCAACTATCGCTCCAGTGTTCTAATGGTACAATGTGTTTGCTCATTGGGTCAGAAGGCTAATGAATCAATTCAATTCAATTCATTCAATTCAAAAAACTTTATTTGTCCCCGGGGGGCAATTCAGGGCACACAGAGCAGCAAATCACGACAGTGCAATTATACAAAAAAAACATTTTAACCTAACACAAGAATAAAGTGTAAAATAAGAGTAAGTGTCAGGATGTTAGTGTGTTAGTACAGGTAGGATAAGTGTCAGGATGTTAGTGTGTTAGTACAGGTTAGATACAGAGAACATCGTCGGCGTGAGATGTAGAAAGACATGTGTGTATCAGATGATTAGAAAACCCTTGTGCAATTATGTTAGCACAGCTGAAAACAGTTTAGCGGGTTAGAGAAGCTATAAAACTGACCTTCCTTTGGGCTAGTTGAGTATCTGGAGCATCACATTTGTGGGGACGATTAGACGCCCAAAATGGCCAGAAAAAGAGAACTTTCATGTGAAACTCGACAATCTATTCTTGTTCTTAGAAATTAAGGCTATTCGATGCGAGAAATTGCCAAGAAACTGAAGATTTCCTACAACCGTGTGTACTACTCCCTTCAGAGAACAGCACAAACAGGCTCTAACCAGAGTAGAAAGAGAAGTGGGAGGCCCCGCTGCACAACTCCGCAAGAAGATAAGTACATTAGAGTCTCTAGTTTGAGAAATAGACGCCTCACAGGTCCTCAACTGGCAGCTTCATTAAATAGTACCCGCAAAACGCCAGTGTCAACATCTACAGTGAAGAGGCGACTCCGGGATGCTGGTCTTCAGGGCAGAGTGACAAAGAAAAAGCCATATCTGAGACTGGCCAATAAAAGAAAAAGATTAATATGGGCAAAAGAACACAGACATTGGACAGAGGAAGATTGGAAAAAAGTGTTATGGACGGACGAATCGAAGTTTGAGGTGTTTGGATCACACAGAAGAACATTTGTGAGACGCAGAACAACGGAAAAGATGCTGGAAGAGTGCCTGACGCCATCTGTCAAGCATGGTGGGGGTAACGTGATGGTCTGGGGTTGCTTTGGTGCTGGTAAGGTGGGAGATTTGTTCAGGGTTAAAGGGATTCTGAATAAGGAAGGCTATCACTCCATTTTGCAACGCCATGCCATACCCTGTGGACAGCGCTTGATTGGAGCCAATTTCATCCTACAACAGGACAATGACCCAAAGCACACCTCCAAGTTGTGCAAGAACTATTTAGAGAAGAAGCAGGCAGCTGGTATTCTATCTGTAATGGAGTGGCCAGCGCAGTCACCAGATCTAAACCCCATTGAGCTGTTGTGGGAGCAGCTTGACCGTATGGTATGCAAGAAGTGCCAATCCAACTTGTGGGAGGGGCTTCTAGAAGCATGGGGTGAAATTTCTCCTGATTACCTCAACAAATTAACAGCTAGAATGCCCAAGGTCTGCAATGCTGTAATTGCTGCAAATGGAGGATTCTTTGATGAAAGCAAAATATTATTTCAAATAAAAATCATTATTTATAACCTTGTCAATGTCTTGACTATATTTTCTATTCATCTTACAACTCATGGTGGTAAATAAGTGTGAGTTTTCATGGAAAACACAACATTTTCTGGGTGACCCCAAACTTTGAACGGTAGTGTGTGTATGTGTGTGTGTATATATATATATATATATGTACACATATATATATATATGTGTATATATATATATATATATATACATATATATATGTATGTGTGTATATATATATATACATATATATATGTATGTGTGTATATATATATATATATATATGTGTATATATACACATATATATATATGTGTATATATATGTGTATGTATATATACATATATACATGTGTATATGTATATATACGTATATATACATATATACATGTGTATATGTATATATACATGTATATATACATATATACATGTGTATATGTATATATACATGTGTATATGTATATATACATATATACAGGTGTATATGTATATATACACATATATACGTATATATACACATATATACACACGTGTATGTATATATATATATATATATATATATATATATACACACATGTATATATACACATATATATATATAACCACTATAATAAACGCTACATTGAGTATTAATCAATCAAACCAACTTTATTAATAAAGAGCTTGTTAACACTGCAGCTCAGCAGGTGTCGGCTCTTTCATGTCACGGCACTACACTGTGTTCCAAATTATAATGCAAATTATATTTTTCTCAGATTTTCCTAAATAGTCGATGCAAACGACAGTCAGCATCATTTTCAAGTCATCAACTGTTATTTTTCAAAAATATAAAACGCACTGTTCCAAATTATTACGCACAACGCAGTTTTATAACATTTAACGGTTGTTAATAACTGAAAAAGCTAATTTTTTGAATTTGCAGCATTAGGAGGTCATAGTTGGTGAAATCAAAAGCTATTTCAATCAAAAATGTCTTAACAGGTCAAGTTACATTTTAACATAGGACCCCTTATTTGATAGCAGCTTCACAATTCTTCCATCCATTGACCTTGTGAGTTTTTGGACAGTTTCTGCTTGAATTTCTTTGCAGGATGTCAGAATAGCCTCCCAGAGCTGCTGTTTGGATGTGAACTGCCTCCCACCCTCATAGATCTTTTGCTTGAGGATGCTCCAAAGGTTCTCAATAGGGTTGAGGTCAGGGCAGGATGGGGGCCACACCATGAGGTTCCCTCCCTTTATGCCCATAACAGCTAATGATGCAGAGGTATTCCTTGCAGCATGAGATGGTGCATTGTCATGCATGAAGATGATTTTGTTCCGGAAAGCACAGTTCTTCCTTTTGTACCATGGAAAAAAGTGGTCAGTCAGAAACTCCACATACTTTACAGAGGTCATTTTCACACCTTCAGGGACCTTAAAGGGGCCAACCAGCTCTCTCCCCATGATTCCCGCCCAAAACATGACTCCACCACCTCCTTGCTGACGTCGCAGCCTTGTTGGGACATGGTGGCCGTCCACCACCCATCCACTACTCCATCCATTTGGACCATCCAGGGTTGCACGGCACTCATCAGTGAACAAGACTGTTTGAAAATTAGTCTTCATGTATTTCTGGGCCCACTGCAGCCGTTTCTGCTTGTGACCATTGTTTAGGGGTGGCCGAATAGAAGGTTTCGCTTAACTGCAAGCCTCTGGAGGATCCTACACCTTGATGTTCGTGGGACTCCAGAGGCACCAGCAACTTCAAATATCTGTTTGCTACTTTGTCATGGCATTTTAGCAGCTGCTCTCTTAATCTGATGTTTTTGTGCTCTGAATCAGCCACAAATCTCTTAACAGTACGATGATCACGCTTAAGTTTTCGTGAAATATCTAAGGTTTTCATACCTTGTCCAAGGCATTGAACTATTTCTCGCTTTTCTGCAGCAGAGAGATCTTTTTTCTTTCCCATATTGCTTGGAAATGGTCATCTGCTTAATAATGTGGAACGCCCTTCATAAGTAGTTTTTCCTTAATTGGGCTCACCTGGCAAACTAATTGGTCACAGGTGTCTGAGATTGATTTCAGTGATCTAAAGAGCCCTGTGACACAATACCATCCATGAGTTTAATTGAAAAACAAAATATGTAATCTTTATAACACTTAATTAAAATTTGCGTAATAATTTGGAACACAGTGTACAATGAAGAGGCCGTTTTTTTTCCATCATTGACGCTTTTCTGCTGATTTGTTTAACAACAGCAGGTCAATCATGTGCATAACTTGCTCAGTTTAGAGACCAACAGAGGAACAAGCGTTGAAAAGTTTGGATCTTTATGGCTTCGAAAGTTGAGCATGGACTTGATGCAGTGCAACAGACTACTGCTACTGACTGAGGAACGGGTGAGCAATAATGTATTTTCTGATTTTCTATTTTGGAGCTCTCAAGTTAAGGTGAGGGGGCTGATTTTTAGAAACCATTAGATTTGGTGTTGTTGTGTTAGTAAAAGGACTTGCGCTGTTCCGTAGTCGTTATATGACTCCATCTGGCTGCTAGCCTGCAGCTAGCTCGCTAGGTTGTATTTTTAGCATCTTGTTGTTGTTGCTGGCACATCTAAACTGCCTTTGATTGTCTGATTTATTTGCAAATGTACATCGTTGTCAGCTTCGATCTAAACCCGACTCTCCTCGGTACCACTCCGCCACTTGGGTGAGAGAGGGAGACAGGCACGTTGTTAGACCCGGGCATTCAGAACTATAGCCCGGACCTCCGCCTAATAAAAATAAAAAACATAACGACGACGAAAATAGCCCAGTACAGTAGGCTTGTATGTGGTTGAAATACCAGCAGCCACAGATGCAACATTGTAGCAGTGAAAACTGCAAAATTCTGACGTGTCCACGCTGACAAGTGATAGCCTAAAAAACAATTTTGTTCAGTTCCGGTGTTGTGCCGTATTTAGCATCCCTGCCGTGAAATCAGAACATTGGTTACTTACAGTCTTTAAACTATTCTAAAGAGTTTAAAATCACAAACTTGGATAATAGCGAACACAAAACACCTTTTTGTATGTTCTGTGGAAATATACTGCAGCCATAATTACAAAATGAATTAAATGGATATTTTGAGCAAGTTGAATGTATTTGACTTAGCGTTTCCTAAATATTATCCCAGCTTTTCTTGCAAGTCATAGGTTCAAAAGTGTGTGCTTTTAATTGGGTTACCTGTGTATAAACTATGCCTATAGGTTGAAACAACAACCTTCTGATCCAGAATATCACCTATAATGCGAGGGGGTGCATTTCTCGGCATGGGTGCTGAATACGGCGCAACACCTGACCTCCGACCGACGCTGTCAATTTATGTGTGACCCAAATTATTTTATGAGCTTGGGGAAGAAATAATTTAAAAAAAAATGTAAATACACAAATAAGAAGTTGAGACGAACTATAATTCCGTTGTCCAGCACCTCTTCATCCTGTACAGGGATGAGCGCATTCTCTCTTTTTTAATGAAAACAACGGCTTTATGTGGGATCTGCGTGCAGAAGACTGGATATACGGGAGCGCTTGTTAATGTTATATGGTCGCAGGAAAATTGACATATGTAATATATCTCCATTGTTTGCCCATGCAACAGCCTGACAAACAAAACCGTAAGATTGGGTTTTAAATATTTGAAAACGTTCTTAAAGAAGTCGAGCATTGCACTTGTTCATTTGCGTCTGCAGCCGGCAAAGTGGACCGAGCTGACAGATGGATGACAGCTGTTTATTTACAGAGAATCCTTAAGTCCTAACAGCACGCGATGTGAGCGAGTGTTGCATCCTCAAGCAGACATGACTTCGTCTCTTTCATTTGGCAACTTTTATTCACCTCAGTCCATAGTTATCGTGGTTTCACAACAAGGAAGACAACTGGCCCGCGCCTCCGCACAACACAATGCCCGTAATACACGCCGTGACTTCACTGTTTTTCTACGCTCCACCACGCACATTAATGACGTCACATCTGAACTCTGACCTCTACAAAGTGAAATTATACCAGGATTAAATTTGTCATATTGACAAAATCAAACTATGACGAAAAACAAAGTATAGCTTCTGTTTAAACATAATAACTCTATTTCAGCGTACTGTAATTTAAATAATTAGTATTAGCCATCAGCATAGTAAAGCCAACCATGGAGTACAGCGTCATCCCAAATCCTATACTTCCAGTGGCGGGAGTCCACAGGAACATCGCGGCGGACGGTGGTGCTGGTCCTCCTTCTGGAGGACACCATGACGACAGGGCCTCAAACCCTGGGCTTGTCCCAGGGTCTGTCCTGTCTGATCACAGCACCCCGTCCAATGCACTCATGCGCTGTCTGAGACCATTTGTTATGGGAACCTTCAACGCATGCACAGCGAGAGAAGAAGCGAGGTTGATAGAGCTAGCCCACTGTGCTAAGGAATGGGGAGTGGAGATCCTGGGGATCCAGGAACACAGGAGAGTGCACACTGATGACCGGATCGTGTACCGCAGAGTGGAGAGATGCACGTTCATCTCTGCATCAGCGTGGCGGAACGAGGCCCAGGCCGCAACAGGTGGCGTTGGGTTAATGCTGGGTTCCCGGGGGCGTAAGGCTCTTCATCGGGTTCACCACCACACCGACAGGATCCTGATCGCAGAGTTCTCGGGCAATCCAGTAACAACAGTGATAGTCGTGTACTCGCCCACCGATGTGGCACCACCTGAGGACGTGGAGGAGTTCTTTGAGGACCTGGTAGCAGCTGTCCGAGACGTCCCAGCCCACAACTTCCTGGCATCCTTGGGGATTTCAACGCAAGGCTTGGACCAGAGGACACACCCTTCCCTTACCACGACTCTACCAACCGCAATGGCGCCTACCTTACCGCCTTTCTCACAGAGCATGAGCTGCTAGCGGCAAATACCATCTTCCGGAAGAGGACAGGAAAGAGGTGGACGTTCCGAGACAGAGCCACTGGCATGCTCAGACAGCTGGATTACATCCTAGTGAGGAGGAAGTGGAGGAACTCCATTATGAATGCGGAGCCATACTCCACATTCAGTTCTGTGGGCACAGACCACCGTGTGGTCTCGATGAAGGTGCGTCTGAGCCTCAGGGTCCCCAAACCAAGTCCCAGGATCCGGTATAACTGGAAAGCATTCTCTAGCAACCCTGGCCTTCAAACCAGGTACACAGAGGAGGTGAGGAAGCAATTCCAGGAGCTGGATAAGGGAGCGGAGCCCAGCAGCGAATACAAGTGTTTCATTGCTGCGAACGAGGAGGCGACCAAACTGTGTGTACCCATGATGGAGAGAGTCAAAACCTCCCAGAGTTTCAAACACCTAGAGGTTGTAGCGGCACGAGGGAAGGTGGAGGAAGCCCGTCTCAACTTCGAGAAGGAGCCAACCTGGAGAGTCGTAGGGAGCTGAACGAGGCAAAACAGCTTCTCTTCAACACCTATGACACCATCAAAGGGGAGGAGCTGATGGAGAAAGTGCAGTGAGTGCGGGAAGCAATACGGGGAGGCCTGGAGGGTCATCAACAAAATGACTGGGAGGAAGAAGACCAAGGAGGGACAGGTCAAGGGACACAGCCCTGAAGAGAGGGTGACAACCTGGTTCAGCTACTTCCAAGGGCTGCTGGGAGAGACGCCGGAAACAGTTGAAGATGTGCCACCATACCTCCAGAAACTCTCAATCAATGATGGTCCCTTCACGCCTTGGGAGCTCGCCAGGGCGAAAACCACTATGAAAGTGGGCAAAAGTGCCGGTCCAGATGGCATTACCCCAGAGATCCTGAAGAACTGTGATCTCGACGACATCATCCTGGGTTTCTGCAACCTTGCTCTGCTGCACAATCGGCTGCCTGATATGTGGTCTTTGTCAAACATCGTCCCAGTGCCCAAATCCAGAGACCTCTCAAAGCCGGACAACTATCGAGGCATCAGTCTGACATGCATTGCTGCGAAATTCTACAACCGCATGATCCTAAACAGGGTAAAGCAAGCAGTTGACCCATACCTGCGGGTGAATCAGAACGGCTTTCGAGAGGGGAGAACTACTACAGCCCAGATCTTGGCACTTGGTGAAGAAGAACAACCTGTCTGCAGTCCTATGCTTTATACACTTCAAAAAGTGAAACTTGACTCGATCCACCGAGGTATGATGGTGAAGATCCTCAAGTCATACGGTATTCCTCCCAACCTACTCCTAGCAATAGAGACCATGTACGCAGGAACAAGGGCCAAGGTGGTGACCCCAGATGGCAGGAGTGAGGAGTTTGACATCCTTGCTGGGGTTATGCAAGGGGATACACTAGCCCCCTTTCTCTTCATCATAGTCCTTGATCATGCGCTCAGGAAGGCAATCAGTGGGCGAGAGCAGGAACTTGGCTTCACGCTAACACTAAGGAGGTCAAGTCGAAAACCCGCAGCGGTCCTCACAGACCTTGACTATGCGGATGACATCAGTTTGCTCGCCGACAACGTGGAACAGACACAAGAACTACTAAACAGGGTAGAGCTAGAGTGTGCCAAAGTTGGCCTCAGGTTGAACGCCAAAAAAACTGAGGTCATCACCTATAACATTCCACCAGAACATCAACCTCTGTCTACAGCAGAAGGCACTGTGCTGAAAGAAGTTCATGACTTCAAGTACCTGGGCTCATGGGTCAACTCAACTGAGCAAGATCTAAAAGTGAGGAGGGCACTTGCGTGGAGGGCCCTGAATGGGATGACCAGTGTATGGAACTCCAAACTCCCCCGCCAAATCAAACTCAGCTTCTTCTACGCGACAGTAGAGTCCGTTCTCCCCTATGGCAGTGAATGCTGGACCCTTAAACCAACCCTAGAGAAGTCCCTGGATGGGTGCTACACCAGGATGTTGCGTGCAGTGCTTAACATCAGCAAGAATGCACATGTAACCAACATAATCCTGTATGAGGGAATACCAAGGGTTAGTGAAAAGATTGCTGTAAGGAGAATGAGACTTGCAGGGCACTGCCAAAGACACCCAGAAGTGTCAGCCAGCAAGCTGGTGCTGTGGGAACCGACACGTGGGCGCCGGTCACGTAGGACGTCCCACACTAACATACGAGGACATACTCAAGAGGGATGCAGGAGCCCAGAGTACCAGCGAACTGGAAAGATGTATGGAGAATCGGGATGACTGGAGACCACTATGGACGGCTCGTCTGAGGGCGACCTAGAGAGAGATTCAAGGGTGAATAGTCCATTGAAGTCTTGGTGGGCCCCCAAGATCTTCGCAAACGGGACAAGGAAAATACCATATACACCCATTACTGTGTGTTTACACATTTTAAAGCCATGTATTCAGTAAGTCTATTTTGTAAGTGTACACACTACTCATTTCTTTCTTTAGTGCATATGTACCACAGTACCAGCTTAACTCCCCAAATCCTAACATAGTGCCCTCATGTCTGTATTTAGTATTACAATAACTGTTCAGATAACCTGTTTCTATGTGTCAGTTACTACCTCACCATGGCCTCTCAATTAATAAATTAAAATTACAAATAACCAAGTTTATGAAACTGTCATCTAATCATGATAAAAAGGATACATGGGTGATGATCTGTTGGGCTGGTCATGGTTGGTCCCTAAGGCTCTTCTCACACTGACAGGGCAGGGGTGCAGCTGCTGAAAGGTTGGCTGACCTAGCTGGGCATACGTGTAGACACGTCTGGGCTGTCGGACCCTCTTAGTTCTGTCCCTCTGTGTTTCAGTATCACTCTGCTCATTTTCGGGTTCATCAGCTGTATCTCTCCTCAAAGTTTTCCTGTTCAGGGTCATTCTCAGGTACGATCTCCATCTCTGGCCCGTCTCTGGGTGTCTCACTTCTTGGACAGAACTCCTCTGCTTCTGCATTGAGGGGCGGATCAGCCTGTCTCACTGTTGTCCATAAGTGATACTCCTCTTCACTAGAACTGTCACTGTCTGTCAGGTAAGTATTGTGCTTGTCCTTATATTGTTGTCTTGTTCTGGGTTTTGTTTTGTTCCCATTACTTTTCTGTTTCAGGTTAGTTTCATGGGCCTCTGGCTCTTCAACCAGGTATGGACATGGAAGGAGTAGATTACGGTGGAGCACACGTCCTCTTCCTGTTTCTTGCAGTGGCTCAACCATGTAGACTGGGCTATCAGGGCCCCTTCTTTCCTTGACAACATGGATCATGTCTTCCAAGTAGTTGCACATTTTTCCGGTGCCGCCTCTAGGCGTGAGGTTTCTTACCAGGACATGGTCCCCTGGCTCAAGGGTAGAACTCCATGTGCGCTGATTGTAGTTTTTCTGTCCTCTCCTTGCACTTTTCTTCATATTCTGTCTTGCAATGTAGTAAGCCTCTTGCATGACCTCTCTCCACTTCTCTGCATAACCAGTGTGTGACATGTCCCCCCCCCTCCTTCCTGGGGAACATCATGTCGACTGGTAAAGTTGGTTCACGGCCAAAGAGCAGGAAGAATGGAGAGAATCCTGTCGCTTCATGCAGAGTTGAATTGTAGGCATGGGCTACTTTGTTTAGGTGCTCTTTCCATCTGGACTTCTGAGACTCCTCAAGCATGCGCAACATACCCTGTAGCGTTCTTTTGAAGCGCTCTGCAGGATTAGCTTGGGGATGATATCGGGATGTTCGAAAATGACGAATACCACAGTAGTCTTGGAGCTTTCGGAATAGTGTGTTTTCAAACTCTCTTCCCTGGTCGTGGTGTATCTTGGCAGGGAAACCAAAGCGCATGATGAAGTCATCAAAAAGCTTTCTGGCGGCCGTTTTCCCTGACTTGTCTCTTGTTGCATATGCCTGTGCATACTTGGTGAAATGATCAACAACTTCCAGTATATATTCCTCACCTCCCTTACATTTGTCCAAATGTAGGTAGTTAATGGAAATCATCTCAAATGGTGCAGAGGTTTCAATGCTCTGTAAAGCTGTTCTGGTTATTCTGTTCGGCTTCTTTCTCCTGATGCAACGACACACCTGTGTTCCATCTCCTGTCTCATCTCAGGCCAGAAGAACCGTTCTCTCACAAGAGCCACCATTCTGTTTGCACCTAAATGTCCCATTTCCTCGTGTAGGTGTTTATATGTAACTGACTCCGGAATGACAAGCTGTGTTCTCGTCTCTCTTCTGAGGATGCCTTTGCCATCTATCCGCGGACGAGGCCACTCTCTGAGAAGCAGTTGGACAGGTTCTGTCTCTGTCAATTTGTCCTTGTGTTTCAGGTGGATATGTGTCTTTTTCAAGGCCAAAACTCTGCTAATGGCCGTGTCTGCATTTTGGGCAGCTCTCACGTCTTCTGCTGAAGAGGCTGAATTGGCTCTGAGATGTTGCAGCCTTCTGGCAGCGCATCTTCATTACAGGTAACGGCAAAGATCCAATTAACGTCCCCTGCCTCATCTCTCTTTGAAGCTTTCCCAATGCATTCAATGCTTTCTTGTTGGCATTCCTCCGTTCATTCTCGCATGACCTCTTCAATGGGCTTTGATCTGCGTGACAGGAAGTCTGCATCTGTATTTGTTGTTCCGGGCCTGTATTTCAATGTGAACCTATAATCGGCCAACTCTGCCACCCAGCGGTGTCCAGCTGCGTTGAGTTTCGCTGACTTGGTAACATCTGTCAGGGGATTATTGTCACTGTATACAGTAAAGTGAGGTGCATGAAACAGAAATCGCTGTTATTGCCCATTCAGTGCCAGGAATTCTAATTTGCCTGAATGCAACCTGTAATTCCGTTCTGTAGCTGTTAAGGTCCTTGAGCCATATGCTATCACTCTGAGAGTACTGTCCTGACGCTGGTACAGAACTGCCCCTAGACCCTCTTCTGAGGCATCCACATGGAGCACAAAGGGTTTCTCCAAGTCGGGATATGCCATCACTGGCGGGTTTGTTAGCTGATCTACAATCCTGTTCACTATCTCCTTGTGGAGTGCAGTCCATTGAACTGGATGAGAAGGTGACAACTGAACAGATTTACGACTAACTCCATTTGTCTTTGGGCTTTGTTTCACCTCTGATTTGGGTTTTGCTAACAGTTCATAGAGGGGCTTGGCTGTCCTAGAGAAGTTTGGAATGTAGGATCTGTAATAACAGAAATCCCATCATTTTTCTCACCTCTCGCACAGTGATTGGAGTCTCAAGTTTCAATGCTTGAACTGCTTCCACTTCTTTAGGATTCATCTTGTATCCATCTGCAGAGATTAGTCGACCCACATAGCAAACCTCACTTTTGAAAAGGTCACATTTCTTTGGCCTCAGCTTTATGCCACAATCTCTCTGACGTTTGAGCACTTGTCTCACATTTTCAATGTGCTTATCAAAACTGGGGCAAAATACAAGGACATCGTCTAAATATGGGACACATACCTCATCTCTGAAGTCTCCCAGACATCCCTCCATGTAGCGCTGAAAGCAGGCGGGTGAGTTGGTTAGTCCGAATGGGATTCTCACCCAGTCGTACAGTCCCCATGGCGTTATGAATGCAGTGCAGGGTCTACTTTTCTCACTCACAAAGCCCTGGTGATAAGCCTTCCCTTGGTCTAACACTGTGAACCAGGAGTTGCCACCAAGGTTCTCCAGAATCTCCTGTACCCTCGGAATGGGATGACGGTCAGGCAGTGTTTTCCCATTCAGTAGCCTGTAGTCTACACACAGCCGTAGACTGCCGTCTTTCTTCCTGACGCATACTACAGGGGAGGAGTAGGACGAGCAGGATTTCTGGATCCAGCCTCGATGAAGTAAGTCATGTATGTGTGTTTTCACTTCTTGATAGAGATGTTTAGGTATTGCATTGTATGTTCTCTGGACTGGCACATTGTCTGTTAACTGTATGTCCATCTCTAAGTCTTTAATGCACCCTGTATCCCAGTCATCCTTTGCAAAAACATCACACTCTTCCCTGAGCATTTGCTTTACCTGCTGCTGTTGGCATTCTGATAGGTGGCTGAGGTCCACGGGCGGGTCCCAGGGTTCACCATGTGGCCCTCCACTGAGGTATTGGACCCTTCGAGGCCTTGGTCTGCAATGGGTAGATGGCCTCCACATTGTGCAACAGGCCAAGTGAAGTGCGACTGCAAAGCACAATGTCATTATCTGTTGTATTTTCTACAGTCACCTCGATTTTACCATTATCTTCTGGAGGAAGCTTAATTAACTGTTCTCTAATAGCAAGGCCTGTTGGCCATGGCACCTCATGGTTCAGCTCCAACACTACGTGTGACGCACTTAACACGTTCTTGTTTAGCCGACTGCACTGCACAGCCATCACTTTGTTCTTTGGGATGGTCACTGGCTGTCTGCCTACTCTGGCTAAGCGGGGTTGGCATCCAGATATTTTTTTAGAACAGCTAAAACAGCTCTGGCAGTTTTGTGTCCTACCTCCAATGCTGAGCACAGTCTCTTTACCATGTGACCAGAGGAAATACAGTCTTCACGTGTGTCATTTGTCAGGGCTAGTTCTTCAATTACATTAAAGCCAATGATTGGGCGTTCAATGTCATGGCTAGCAACCAGGACCGGCACCACAACAGGTGTGTCACTCATCCCAGCTACAGCGTCTTTGGCCAAGGTAATTTCGATTTCCCATCCATCCCTCATATGGTATGTCAGTTTCATTTGCAGCTAAGAGCTCCAGTGGTCCATCTTCCAGCAGCTCCGTCACTGGTCTCACCTCAACATCTGGCAGGTACTTCCTTTTCCAGTTCGGTCCCACTATTGATACCTGTGAACCAGTGTCCCACAGTATTGTAGTGTCAATTCCCCCTAGAGAGGCTCGGACTAGGCATTTCTTCCCTACCAGCTTCGCTGCTTGCTGTTGTTTACCAGTGAGTGGTACTCTACTCACTAGAGTGAACAGATCTACTTTCTCCATGTTTTCAGCAGGCTGGTGGAGGATTTCAATTTTGCTGGTGCCGGCTGAGACGTTTTTCTTTTGATAGCCCGATGCCCAGTGTTCTGTGCTGCCGCACTTGCAGCAATGACCACACTTTCCATCAGGATTGTACTTTTGACATGTCTGACACTTTCTTTAAGTTGTAGTCTTATGCTGTGCTCTGTATTTTCTATCTGGCTCTTCACTCACCCTCCTCTGTTGAGATGTTGGGGTCTGCTGCAGGCTTGCAATTTGAGTGGTGAGATTCTGGATAGCTTCACATATGGATTTATTACCTTGATCAACCTTCTCCATTAGTGTATCACGTTTGTTTGCCTCGCCATGTTTGTTCTTGGTTGATTTGGGCACAAGTTCACTTTCCTCATTTCCCTCTCTAATAGCTGCCACTCTAATAGTCTTTGCTTTTGTTATACCTGACAACTTGTTTTTTCTTTCCATTTCAAGAGTGTATACCACAGTCATTTTCTCAAGGAGGACTTCATCTGTCACTTTTGGTTCTTGTAATAATGGTCTCATGTCCGTTCGAATGGTGTCATCATGGAGGCCAGTCATAACTGTTTGGAGGAACTGATTTTGAATTAATTCTGAACTGTACTTCAAACCAGATTTGACTCTTTCTGAAGCAATGGCAATTTGTTGGGTGTTTCTTTAGGCTCTTGAACTGCACGTGTGAGGGAGTGGTACAGCTCTGTAGCATCCTTTTCCACATAATGTGTCCGTAGCACTTGCATCAGAGCTTGCAAGGTCAAATCCACTCTCTTTTCAAGATAACTCTTCAGCTTTGTTCCTGGAGCTAAAGCTTGAAAGACAGCTTCTATGACTTCACCCTCATCATATCCTTTTGTCAGTGCCCTTTGGATTTGTCTTTCCAAACTAGTGTAGGTTAGTCTATCCTTTTGATTTGGTTCCGCAATTTGCCCAATTATTTTCAAATCTCTCCTGTACAGCGGATGAACATAAGAAACATTCTTACTTACCACAGAGTTTGCTGCAGTTGTATTATGTGGAAAAACACTTCCTTTTTGTTCTATTGATTTATCAGGTGCATTTTCGTTTACGTCCACCGGGTGGTGCTCTCTTTCTCTTTGAGGCAGGGTTTCGTCCTTAGCGGTTGGTTTTCCCCTTAGCTCGTCAATTTCGTCATTTAGTTGCAATAAAAGACTCATCCCTGCATCCTCACTTGAAATTACATCATCCGCTTCTATCTGTTGCAGAATAAGCCTTCTCAACATGCGGGGTATCTCTGTATCTACTCTGAGCTTGAAAGCCAGATTTGCTTATCCCTGTACTTCTCAGCAGGGGGTTGCTTAAGTGCCCTCTAGGTTTGGTCAGATACATTTTAATATTGCTTGAGATGTCTTCAATGCCAACGGTCCAGAACTGGTTTTAGGAGTAGAAAAACAGGTCTTCTTAACCCCCATATGGCCTGCTAAATCACCATGGGCTGTCTCCAAAACCGAGTCCTTGAACTTTGTAGGAATGACTACCTGGAACACTGGATCATTTCCAGAACAGTCACCATAAGGAAGCCATTTACGAACCAACACTTCATCCAATAAAAAATACCCATGGGCCAAACTCTCCATCTCTTCTATGGACTTGACCTCACCGAATAAGGACTTCAGCTCAGGGTCAACCTGCTGGGAGGCGGCCAGCTCACTTTTGGACAGGGAAAGAGGCAGATCAGTTAATTGAACAATACTCTGTTTATGTGGCTCTTTAGTTCCCCCTTCAGGTCTTCTTGGTTTTAGGAGTAGAAAAAAGTACACAAAAAAGAGTAAAGAGGATCCATCGCTGCCGTAAAGGAAAATTACAAATAAAATACATTTCCTACTTATAGCTCGCCGGCGATTAGCCACCTCCCCGTCATGCATGGGGTGCGAGGGCCTGTTCATCGCTGCTTTCAGCTTTAATTATTATTATTATTATTATTATATTATTTTTCCTCCTTAAATCACATTTTTGAGGGCCTAAACATGTATAACTTTTTGTTAAACTTTGCACACTGATCAGAAGTGGTGAAAAATTTTATATTTTATGGGTCTCAGTCTTGGGCGTGGCAAATTAGCTCGATAGCGCCCCCTTGAATATTGCCAATGCCGAGCCCCTCAATGCGCTTTCACCTACATGTATGAAAATTTGTAGGCATGTGAAGAATGCAGACACACAAAATATCCTTTCGGAGGTATGCCCTAAACACAACAGGAAGTCCGCCATTTTTATTTAAACATGTCATTTTTGGACAAAAACTTTGTACTTTAACAAACTCGTCCTAGAGATTTTAACGGAATGACTTCAAAATAAGTCTGTACACCTTCAAGACATTATGGAGCTTACGCGTTTTCATAAATCAGCTTGGCCGTGACAGGGCCTCAAAATTGCCCCACGTCATGAACCAGGAAGTGGTATTTTGATTGATTGATTGGACTCTCAGCCTGAACACATATATGAGACAATATTTACATATAGTCATAGCGCCCCCTGCTGGTAACAGGAAATTACATGTTTTATACTTTGATGTCCTCGACCTGACTGGTTCATCACATCCTCTTTAAAAGTGGGGATGAGAGCCTTAAGACGTGAATGATGCTTCATGGTAAACATTGGACAATGTCGTTTAACGGCACAGCCATGGCAGCATGGCGAATTTCGATGGAACGCCATGACAAAACACTGCTGAAACTGCACACCAAGTGTTCAGATCTTTTCCAAACTTAAGATGCATAGGGCCTAGATTTAACGCAACAACCAATGAAAAAAAAGAATAGTTAGCCTTGTTTTATTCACGTGATCTTAGAGCTCTGAGCATCACTTTGAGCACAGAGTAAGTCATCTCCTGTTTATTAATGTGACATTACAACAAATTCCCAACTTGACTGGTGTCAAACTAACACAAAACAGGACAGTAGCTCAGTCCATAGGTGACCCCGGGAACCGTAGGGTCGCCAGTTCGAGTCCCTGTGTGGCCAATGAATGGAGTGTGGACTGGTGGCTGGAGAGGTGCCAGTTCATCTCTTGGGCCCTGCAGAGGTGCTGTTGAGCAAGGCACCGAACCCCCAACTGCTGATCCATTGGCAGCCCCCTCGCTCTGACATCTCTCCATTAATTGCATGTATATAGGTCCTGTTTGTGCATGTGTGTGTATATTTTGGGCCTGTGTGTGTGTAACGTGAATAATATAATAATAGAGTGAAAACACCTCTCCGGGAACCATCACCTTATCGTGGTGGAGAGGTTTGTGTGTCCCTGTGAACCCGAGGGCTGTGTTGTCTGGAGCTTAATGCTCCTGGTAGGGTCTCTCATGGCAAAGTGGTCTCAGGCGAGGGGCCGGACTAAGAATGGTTCACAAAGACTCAATGGACAAACATCAAAGAGGAAGAGAGACCCTGCCCGGAGGAAGCCCGGGGCCCCCGTCTGGAGCCAGGCCCAGACGGAGGGCTCGCCGGCGAGCGCCTGGTGGCCGGGTTTGCCACGGAGCCCGGCCGGGCACAGCCCGAAAAAGTGACGTGGCACCTCCCTCCTCTCCATCCTGTGGGCCCACCACTCGCAGGAGGAACCACTTGGGTCGGGTGCGCTGCTGCACGGGTGGCAGTGAAGGTGAGGGGCCTCGACGGACCAGACACGGGCAGCAGAAGCTGGCTCTTGGGACGTGGAATGTCACCTCTCTGTCGGGGAAGGAGCCGGAGCTTGTGCGGGAGGTGGAGCGCTACCAGTTAGATCTGGTGGGGCTTACCTCCACACACAGTCTCGGTTCTGGAACCGTTCTCCTGGATAGGGGTTGGACACTATTTTTCTCTGGAGTTGCCCAGGGTGTGAGGCGCCGGGCGGGTGTGGGGATACTCACAAACCCCCGGCTGAGCGCCGCGGTGTTGGAGTTCACCCCGGTGGACGAGAGGGTCGCCTCCTTACGCCTGCGGGTGGTAGGGGGGAAAACTCTGACTGTTGTTTGTGCATATGCACCAAACAGCAGTTCAGAGTATTCGGCCTTCTTGGAGACCCTGAATGGAGTCCTACATGGGGCTCCAGTAGGGGACTCAATAGTTCTGCTGGGAGACACCTGGAGAGGCGTGATTGGGAGGAACGGTCTCCCTGATCTAAATCCGAGTGGTCGTCAGTTATTAGACTTCTGTGCTAGTCACGGATTATCTATAACTAACACCATGTTCGAACATAAGGATGCTCATAAGTGTACGTGGTACCAGAGCACCCTAGGCCAAAGGTCGATGATCGATTTTGTGATCGTATCATTTGATCTGAGGCCGCATGTTTTGGACACTCGGGTGAAGAGAGGGGCAGAGCTGTCAACTGATCACCATCTGGTGATGAGTTGGATCAGAGGATGGGGGAAGATTCTGGACAGACCAGGTAAACCCAAACGAGTAGTGCGGGTGAACTGGGAACGTCTGGAGGAGGCCCCTGTCCGAGAGATCTTCAACTCACACCTCCGGCGGAGCTTTTCTGGCATCCCTGTGGAGGTTAGGGGCATTGAACCGGAGTGGGCAATGTTCAAAGCTTCCATTGCTGAAGCTGCAGCGGTGAGCTGTGGCCTCAAGGTCTTAGGTGCCTCAAGGGGCGGTAACCCTCGAACACCGTGGTGGACACCGGTGGTTAGGGAAGCTGTCCGACTGAAGAAGGAGGCCTTCCGGGATATGCTATCCCGGAAGACTCCGGAGGCAGTTGCAAGGTACCGACAGGCCAGAAGGGCTGCAGCCTCTGCTGTGTCAGAGGCAAAGCAGCGGGTGTGGGAGGAGTTCGGAGAAGCCATGGAGAAGGACTTTCGGGCGGCACCAAGGTGCTTCTGGAAAACCATTCGACATCCCAGGAGGGGGAAACGGGGAACCGTCCAAGCTGTTTACAGTAAAGACGGGACGCTGGTGACCTCAGCCGATGAGGTGATCGGGCGGTGGAAGGAGCACTTTGAGGAACTCCTTAATCCGACTAACACGCCCTCTTTTGTAGAGGCAGAGCTGGAGGCTGATGGGGAATCATTGTCAATATCCCTGGCGGAAGTCACTGAGGTAGTCAAACAACTCCACAGTGGCAAAGCCCCAGGGGTTGATGAGATTCGTCCAGAAATGCTGAAAACTTTGGGTTGGGAGGGGCTGTCTTGGTTGACACGCCTCTTCAACATTGCGTGGAAGTCTGGGACAGTGCCAAGGGAGTGGCAGACCGGGGTGGTGGTTCCTCTTTTTAAAAAGGGGGACCAGAGGGTGTGTGCCAATTACAGGGGTATCACACTACTCAGCCTCCCTGGTAAAGTCTACTCCAAGGTGCTGGAAAGGAGGGTTCGTCCTATAGTCGAACCTCAGATTGAAGAGGAACTATGTGGATTCCTTCCTGGACGTGGAACAACGGACCAGCTCTTCATTCTCGCAAGGATCCTGGAGGGGGCCTGGGAGTATGCTCATCCAGTCTACATGTCTTTTGTGGATCTGGAGAAGGCATATGACCGGGTTCCTAGGGAGATACTGTGGGAGGTGCTGCGGGAGTATGGGGTGAGGGGGTCACTTCTGTGGGCCATCCAATCTCTGTACACCCAAAGTGAGAGCTGTGTCCGGATCCTCGGGAGTAAGTCGGATTCGTTTCCGGTGGGGGTTGGCCTCCGCCAGGGGTGCGCTTTGTCACCAATCCTGTTCGTGATTTTCATGGACAGGATTTCAAGGCGTAGTCGTGGTGGGGAGGGGTTGCAGTTAGGTAGGCTGAGGATCTCGTCTCTGCTTTTCGCAGATGATGTGGTCCTGATGGCATCGTCGGTCAGTGACCTTCAGCACTCACTGGATCGGTTCGCAGCCGAGTGTGAAACGGCTGGGATGAGGATCAGCATCTCTAAATCTGAGGCCATGGCTCTTAGCAGGAAACCGGTGGATTGCTTACTCCAGGTAGGGAATGAGTCCTTACCCCAAGTGAAGGAGTTCAAGTACCTCGGGATCATGTTCACGAGTGAGGGGACGATGGAGCGTGAGTTTGGCCGGAGAATCGGAGCAGCGGGGGCGGTGTTGCAGTCGCTCTACCGCACCGTTGTGACGAAAAGAGAGCTGAGCCGGAAGGCAAAGCTCTCGATCTACCGGTCAATCTTCGTTCCTACCCTCACCTATGGTCATGAAAGTTGGGTCATGACCGAAAGAACGAGGTCGCGAGTACAAGCGGCCGAAATGGGTTTTCTCAGGAGGGTGGCTGGAGTCTCTCTTAGAGATAGGGTGAGAAGTTCAGCCATCCGTGAGGAACTCGGAGTAGAGCCGCTGCTCCTTAGCGTTGAAAGGAGCCAGTTGAGGTGGTTCGGGCATCTAGTAAGGATGCCCCCTGGGCGCCTCCCTAGGGAGGTGTTCCAGGCACGGCCAGCTGGGAGGAGGCCTCGGGGAAGACCCAGGACTAGGTGGAGAGATTATATCTCCACACTGGCCTGGGAACGCCTCGGGATCCCCCAGTTAGAGCTGGTTAATGTGGCCGGGGAAAGGGAAGTTTGGGGTCCCCTGCTAAAGCTGCTGCCCCCGCGACCCGACCCCGGATAAGCGGATGAAGATGAGATGAGAGATGAGTGAAAACATTGATTAATATAGGAATTCTTCTTCTTCTTCTTTTTGTCTTGTGTACTTCCCATTTTATTTTGAAACTCTGACTCGCCTCTCGTTTCAGGTCACTTGCCTTTCCTCATGTGTCTCCTGTCTGCCGTCTTCCCTGATTCCTGATTGTTTCCACCTGTTCCTTATTACCCCTCTGTGTATTTAAGTCTGCATTAAAAACCCTTAAAAATCAATCGTCTGTCGATCACCAAAGCCCTTCGTCACAGCTGTGTCTTGTTAAGTATCGGCACTCATTGGGGTTTTTTTTCTGTCATTTGTTGTGCCTTGAGACTAGTGATTTTTGGTTGTAACATTTTGAATAGTTTAGCTCAACTCAAAGTTTTTATTTCATCCTTTTGCTTTCCTCCATTTTGGAGCGATTTTGTGTTCTTTTGTGATTCTAGTTTATTCAGTTTCTCATAGCAATGTTTTTCCTCCTTGATAGTGTTTTCTGTTATATATTAAGATTGAGATTAGTCAGGATTAGTTTTGTATTTCTCCGACTCTCATAGAGATCCCACTGTTGGTGTGGTTTTGTTTTCTCCTTTTTCTTTTTCCCTCTTCCTTTGCTGGTTTAGTCAGGATCAGGTTTAATAGCCTACTTTGTTTTCATTCTGTCTGGAAGAATTTCAGACAGCGATGGGGGCTCACCTGGGAAACCTTACAGCCCAGTTTCATGGATTAAACACCAACCTGATTCCACCAGCCCAAGCAGTTCCTCCAATTCCTGCAGTTGCACCAATCCCGGTGACTCCGCCCTCATCGACTGTCTTTACAGACCACGCAGGTTGTAGGTATTGGCAATAAGTTGGCTCCTCCAGCAAAATATTCTGAAGGAAATGGGATTATGCAGAACTTTTCTCATTACTGTTCAATTCATTTTGAACTAATTCCTCACACTTTTCCCACTGACCGATCTAAGATTTCTTTTATGGTTTCTGTTATGATCACCTGGCTCACGGCAGACCGCAACGAAGGGGAGACCATTCAGTTAAACCATTTCAATATATTTATTAGAAATTGGCCCTAAGTTACAAAATGTGTAGTGTGATATAGACTAAGAAGGACTGTTGGCATTTGTCATCGCAGGGAGGGAGGGAGAGAGAGAGGGAGAGAGAGAGAGACACGCTCCTGGAATCTTCTCCCTAAATACTCTCCCACGTAATCAGACCCAACCATGTGCACCTGGATGGGACCTGACCTGGAAAGCAAAAATGGGCAAGGCACCAGGGAAACAGCGCCTCCCCAACCACACATGAGAAGAACACCTATCCCAAGGAATACAGAGATACATAACACCCTCCCCCTTAAAACAGAGGCCCAACACCATGGCCTCTGTAAGTAAGGCTTATAGTACTGTCATTACACTGAAAAGAAAAGGAAAACAATAATATAGATATGTGACCCACTGTTACCATTTACCAGTACTAGAATTTTTTAACTATATGTGTGGTTAATTGCCCCCCCCCCCCCACACACACACACACCTCCACCCACTGCTGTGCAGCCTCCAGCAACTCCTGGTACCGGGAGAGCATCTTTAAGGAGGAAAGACAAAGTTAGATGGAATATTGCAAGGAGAAATTGAAGGGGAAGGAAACTGGCTCACTCAGACCCTTCTGGCGCACCTGACAACGCATCTGCTATGACGTTGTCCACACCGCGTATGTGCCGGATGCTCAGGTTGTAAGGCTCTAGAAAGAGCGTCCATCTCATCAGCCGCTGGCTCGGACTCTCCAAGGAGACAAGACTACTGGATGGACTCCCCCTCCCACATACACAACAAAATGCTGCAGAGCCCACACCAGAGCTAATGCTTCCTTCGCTATCGTTGAATAGTTTAGCTGGTGGCGGATAAACTTCCTTGAAAAGTAGCTGACTGGCCGATCCAACCCTTCACTATCAGTCTGCATAAGGACGCCCCAAGCCCCAACCTGACTAGCATCTACCTGTAACTTGAATGGCTGATCTAGTCTAGGCGCTGCCGGGACAGGAGCTGTACTCAACAGCATCTTAACTTCGTCAAAAGCCTGCTCACAGGCAGAAGACCACTCAAACTTAACCTTCTGCTGTAGTAGGCCGACCAGTGGAGCAACCACCGTGGAAAAGTTTGGACAGAAACTTCTATAATAGCCGACCATCCCCAAGAAACGTCTAAGCGCAATCTTGGAAACAGGAGATGGGAACTGATCGATAGCTTGGACCATGGCCCTCACTGGCTTCACTTGTCCCTGGCCCACTACTTTCCCCAGGTATGTTACTGTAGCCCTTGTAAAATCACACTTGGCTAAGTTTATTGTGAGGTTGGTCTCCTGAAGTCGTACCAACAGCGCATTTATACGATCCATGTGCTACTGTATCGCTGTAAACTGCTACATAATCTAGGTTATACGGCTACGCCCTCCAACCTTGCTGCTACCCATTCATCAGGCGCTGAAAAGTTGCCCGCGTATTCTGTAACCCAAAACTCATAACCTTATAGGAGTAAAGGCCAGATGGTGTGATGAATGCAGAGATAAGGGAAAGGAGTCAGATTTGGTCACAGCATTCACTTTTTCGTAATCCGTACAAAATCTGTCAGTCTTGTCTGGTTTTCCTACCAGTACACATGGAGAGGCCCAACTGGAGTTAGAAGGCACTGCCAATCCATTGTCAGTCATATACTGAACCTCAGCGTCCAGGGGGCACCGCTTCTCCAGTGGAAGTCTGTAGAACCTCTGGCAAATTGGCTCTGCCTCCCCAACATCGATATCGTGCTGCACTAAATGTATACAGGAAGGAGTATCAGAAAACACGGAGGGGAAAGCAGCTTACAGCTCTGACAACTCCCTGCCTTGTTTCTCTGTTAAATTACCAACTAGACCACTTAGATCAGCAAGCATCTCTGAGTCTTGAGCCTAGGACGCAGCACACCATCCACAAACCCACTCACATCCCCCTTTTCCTCTTCTGCCGCTACTAAAACAGCTGATGAAAGCATGTGA